>NC_000080.6:78932444-79244944 GCF_000001635.26 Mus musculus | reverse complement strand
GTGTTGACTCTAGGAACTTGGATTTTCTTTCTTTTCTGTTTGATTCAGCACAATTCCATGGAAACTCTTATTGTACTGCCTAGCCTTCTGTCTTGGTAAATGACATTGGTTAGCCACTTCTTGAAACACAGTGCTGTTTCCATGACAACTCGCATGTCTGGTGTCCTCCATCTTCCCTGTGGCTTCCCACTCTGTCTGCCAGGTTGGCTCCCCTTCTTTGCCTAATCCCTGAACGTTTCTGTTCTGCTGTTCCCTTCCAAGCACTCTTGGCTCCTTCTGGTCCTCTCCCAAGTCTCTGTTAGCCATTCTCATGACCTTGAACACCACCTGCATTCTGAAGGCTTCCGAATTTTTGTCTCCAGTGTAGGTCTGTCCTTGGAGTTCCAGACTTGCATGCTCAGTTGCATAAAACAAAATCATACTGATTCTTTAGTTCTTGCCCCTCCCTGCTGCCCCCTCCTTCCCATGTGGGATAACAACTATTTACAAGCCAGGAAACAGGACTTCACCAGATACAAGATCTGTTGGCTCTGTGATCTTGGACTTCTAAGTCCAAGAATTTTGAGGAAAAAATGTTGACTGTTTAAGACAGGCCCTTTAAAATGTTTTTACTGGAGAAAAATTTACTTGACCACAGGTATATGGGTATATAAAATAGGTATACAAATAAGATATTTGCTGATAATATATCATAAAGTTTATTTTAAAAAATCTTTCATATACATATGTGTTTACCACTTATTAAAGATTAAAGAGAATTTGCAGACTAATGAGGTTGATATGCTCATTTTTATATGGAGATTAAATCTAGGCTAAACGTTTTATACTGCAGGATATAGAGCTCTGTCAACAAGTTTTTCAGAATTAACTGATATTTTGGTTTTATAATTTTGAATGCTAAGAATGTCATTTTGTCTAAATACGTACAACAAAATGGCAGAAGTGTGTTTAGGACCATTTCAGAAATCTTTGGGAATTCTCTCCTAATCCCAAGCCTAAATTCAATAAGTGATTAAAAAACAAATTCGAGCCAAGCATTCAAACAGCTACTTTTAAAATCAAACGTTTTTAACACAATATAACAGTATCTTCCGTGCTGTAATCCAACTATTATGTTTCTATTAAAGTCAGGAACTTTGTGCATACAGTGAACATAACACGCCACAGCTCGTGGTATAAAAGGGTCTCAATTCTGAGGCACCAGCAGGAAGTGTTGACTGGTGCTGTATGACTGTGGGCAATGTGGGCACACAGAAACAAGGCTGCTGTGCGGTCACGTGACACCAGGGTGAGCGCTGCAGGAAACATCCAGGTTCGTTACACAATTGATTTTGAGCTGAGTTTTGTTGGGTGTGCATTCAGAAGTCTTTCAGGGTTGCCAAGGATTTGCAACCCCTCCCCCACATTCAGTTCTGCAGCCCCTACATGGCTGGTGACACAGTCTAAGAAGGTGTAGTGTAAGCCACTAGGTCTAGGGTCATCTGTTATAGTAGTCTGCACAGACCAAGACAAAGACCTTACCCCTCTCACGTCCTCTGTGAATGAATTCTAGGTGGAACCAGTGTTCAACTGTATAAAATAAAACCAGGAAAGTAACTGATTTCCAAGAACTTAACACATATCAGCAAAGAAGTGCCCACCCCTCCCCCCAATTCTCTTTTTCAGTCTTAAAAGGTATTTGTTTTATGTGTATGGTGTTTTGCTTGCCTGTAGCATATGACATATCCACATCTGGTGGCTGAGGATGGCAACAGCAGCGAGGGTATTAGATCCTCTAGAACTGGGGTTAGATAGTTGTGAGCCATCACGTGGGGCTAGGAATCAAGTCAGGATCTTCCGGAGGAGCAGCCAGAGATCTGAACTGTTGAGCCTTCTCTCTAGCCCAAGAAAAAAGTTCTAAGCATTACAAAACATTTTAGAACAGTGGTTCTTAACTGGTGGATAGAGACCCCTTAGAATGGAATATCCCCCTTCACATAGGCTGCCTAAGACCATCGGAAAACACAGATATTTATATTATGGTTCATAACAGTAGCAAAATTGCAGTTGTGAAGTACTGATGAAGTAATTTTATGGTTGGGGTTACCACACAATGAGGAATTGTATTAGGAAGGTTGAGGACCACTGCTGTGAAAAAAATTAGTTCAACAAAATACCAAGAAAGTAAATCTGCATGGCAGCTAGATTAAAAAAACAAACAAACAAAAAACCAACAACCTCCACTATAAACAAGGTGAAAAGAGTGAGAAACTAGGAAACATATTCAACTAAAATATTGATTACAAAAATGTATTCTTTTAAGTTTTTTTTTTTAAAAGATTACTCATAGGGAAAAAGCCAAACCAAATCAAAGCAAGGCCAAGGGGCTGGATTGATGGCTCAGTGGTTAACAGCACTGGCTACCTTTGCAGAGGACCTTGATTTGGTTCCCAACACCCCCTGGGCAGCTCACAACTGCCTGTAACTTTAGTCCCAGGGATTAGCTGTCTGGTCTCTGCCAGCCCAGGCACTCACATAGTACAAAATGTAAATGCAGGCAATCACTCATATATGTAAAATAAAAGCAAGGCTTTAAAAGAATTAAAGAGGAACAGATAATCCACAGAAAAAGTAATCTAACCAATTCTCAAAGGCCCTAATTCTTAAACCCACACAGACTCTCAAGTCTGCCCGGGCTCCTGAGTAGCTTGGGGCCCCTTAGTGTTGCTTGAGGGAGGGAGTGGGGTTTCCTGTAGGGAGTGTATGTTCTAAATCTTTAGAGAGCTGACACCATAAAAGACACTCAGTGTGATCGAACAAACTGGAAAAACTTGCAGTGTAAATGGTAAGAGTTTGTAATATGAAGATAATTATTCAGTAGCAGAGAAGGTACACACACATACACATACACATCAGGATTACCACAATTGTCAATTTTATCCCCTTTCGACTGACAGTGATTCCATCTTGTGGGAAGATGTGAACTGCGGTCTGCAGGATGAGAGAAAGCCATGGGGGTATACAGGGGTTTTCCACAGCAGGCCTGTTCCCCAGTCTTCTGCCATCCTTAGCCTGCAAGGGGTGGGCTCAAGGAATGGGAATGGTTGGGAAGGTGCAGGGATAGCCAGTAAGACTGCTGCCCTCTCATGGTTCAACCTACCACCCAGTGCAGGTCAGTCGTCTCCAGATTGTCCTGAGTAATGCCAACGGGTCTTTACTAGGTGATCTGGATTTGAGTGACAGCTTATGGAATGTGTTCCAGAAACTGCTCTACCTGTCCCTGTTTGCCACTCATTTTTTTGGTTGGTTTATTTTATTGGTGCTGTCTGACCAGCTCTTCTTCTAGGTGGACAGGTCTGAGATGCCAGCCAGCAAGGTCTCTCTGCTGGGAAAAGGTTTCTTCCCTCCAGTTGCTCTGGGCTTTGCTGAAGGATATGCAGTGTAATACCCCTGAGCCAGTGCTGATGTCCTGGCTGTTTGATCTGAAGACTTGCTGGGGCTGAGTGGAGAGAGCTGTAGGCTTAACCTGTCGCACAGAGCTGCTGAGAGCAAGTGTCTTGTAGCATGCACGCCTCAGCTCAAAGTACAAGTGGAATGGCCAGCATCAAATCTCACATCTGGACAGACAGCATCAAGTTACATGCTTCTGTGTATTGCAGAATTGCCTTTGAGTCTTGCTTCAGAGGGGTCAGCCCAAGGTCATTAGCTCTGCCATAGCCTCATGCCACCTAAGTTGGAGTATCCGGGGTTGCTCCCTTCCAGAGAGAACCCCTCCCCTTCAGAGCTAAACATGGAGACACTGGGGCTAAGAACATGATATTGTTTTGTGTTAAAATTTTTTTTTAAATTTTTGTATAGCAGGATATTTGATATCGTATAAAACTTGATCTGGCTGCCCTCTGGACCAGTTGGTTCTTGTAGACAACAAAGGGTCCAGACTGAAGCATGCCTCTGAGATGCAGACCAGCCCTGCGCTTGCTTCTGTCTCTGGCCCGTGCATCCTTGCAGACACATCTTCTGCCACAATCAACCCAGGAGCCGAGTAGCTGAAAGTGTGTAGACAGTATTTAAACTAGCCATGTTCGGGCACCTTGCTTTTTCTAAGAAGATTTCAATAAAATCACAGGTCAAGTCAACACCCCTCCTTTGGCTTTTCCTTTCCTTTTTTGTTTCCGTTTCCATTTCCTTTCCTTTTCCTTTTCCGTTTCCATTTCCTTTTTCTTTTCCTTATTATTATTATTTTTTAAATCATCTGCTCTCTCTTCTCCCTGTGGCTCACTGAAGCTGGGACAGTACTAAACTAGACTTTCCCAGAGTCATCTCTGCCATACCTGACTACTGTGGGGCTCCTAAAGGAGCCCAGAGCACAGCAGCTGAGCTCTCTGCTCATTGCTCGCCTTAGTCACGGCTACTCCTCTCCTGCAGCAACCTCTGTTTCTCTCCAGTCCCCAGTTTGCAGGGTGACTGATTCTTGACCCACATCCAGCCCTTAGGAACCTGTTCCCACTGCATGGTGGTGGTTATGTTTTTGTGGTGGAGATCTGACAGGCAAGTAAAATTCTGTCATAAATTCAGACCTCCCTCTTGGCCTGACTCGATGTCATAAAATGGTAAGTCCCACATTCAGAGCTGAGAGGAAATGCCTGAGTGAGGACAGAAAACCCATCTTGTCAAGAGTAGGTTTTGCTTAAACAATGTGCTAGTTAAGGAGGATTTGTCTTTTGGTTCCTGGAAAGTCATGAAGGATGGGTGGGGGAGGGGGACGGGACATAATTGCTTTTGGGATTACAACAGGGAACCTAGCATATGATCCTGGTTCTTTGCTGCTTTTGAGATCCTGTCTTCCCGTCTGTACATTGGGCTGGCAGGCAAGCAAAGGGGCAGAGTTTGAGACACAGGGGAAGGTTCGTAGCACAGATCTCAAAACACAGCTGGCTGAAGCACTTATCTGCACTTCATGGTAGAGTGGAGAAAGGGTTGTACTATAGGCCACTGGGACCAGCTGGGCCTTGTGGCTCCCAGGGGATGGGCAAGAGGGGTGGGTAGCAGCAGCAGGCATACTCTCCCTTTGGATCCTTTCAAACATTCATTCTTCTCATGGTATTGCACGTGTTTCATAGGCTAGACTTTGCAGGGTTTTACATTTTTGTTTTATTATTTTACTGTTCTGTTTTGTTTTTTGGGGCATCTTCTCCTACTCTTACTTGTTTAACAAACACGTTCAAGTGATGACTCTCTCCTCTGGATTCCGATGGGACGCCTACCTGACACTTTCGGAAACCATCTGACACCCATTCAACTCCCCATGTCTCAGGCTGGCACATGTCACCCGCACGCACGCACAGCACTGAATTCTCACCGCACCTCTGCTTCCTGAGCACCCTGTCAGCTCACAGTGAGCCACTCTCCAGGCTGTCACACCTCACCCGCCCCCACCATGTTCTCACTGGCAACAGATAGCTTCTTACGGAGTAGTGGGAGGACCCGGGGTGAAGCTGCTTAATTTTTTGTTAAAGTTCTCTTGTGTTCTGGGAGGCTCCGGCTATCTGCACATTACAATTCTGCCAGACTCATTGCTTGAAGGTTAGACAGTTCTGTCCTGGAAATTGGATGCTGGCTCACTGGGGTCTTTGAGTCTTTCTCTAGCAGTGTGGCGTCCAATGCTCCCAGCATGACTGAACAATAGGAGGGTAAAAATAGCTGTGGTTGCCTCTCTTTAAGACTAACTTAAGTTTGTGGCCATATTAGCTTTGATCTGGCAGACTAGGAATTTTGTGGACAATCTTGGCTACAAATAAGGATACAGGGGTCAAACACATTTGTATCCAGTGCCTTTCTGCTGCAGCAACCACCCTCCTACAGCTGGCTGATGTCCACAGGCTCTGTAAATTGAGGGCTTACTCTAGGGAACAGCTTTGGGGCATTTCCCTCTTGGGAAAAGGGTGTGTGGCAAAGTCTTACTATGCATCCCAAGCTGACCTCGAACTCTTGATACGCCCACCTCAGCCTCCTCACTGCCAGAACTACAAGGTTGTAGCCAGGCTCTGTGCCTGGCCTTTTGGGCACATCACCTCAGCTCTACCACTTACCAACTCTGTGATATTGGTCAGTCTACTGAATTTTTCTCTGGAAAATTAGGATTGTATAGGCCTGTCCCAGAGCTGGAAGAATTACGTGAGCTTATATTACCCAGCATGCCACACATTCTAAGTCACTACTGGCTATTATTTCTGTGGCCACCCTCATCCACCCAGTATTGCAGTTGCGTGTTTACCTTCTTTATCACCCTCGTCCCATCTCGGTGCTGTCCGTCTCTGATGTCACAGACTGGTTGGAAGAATGAACAGATTTGGTGTGAGAGTAAACTTGAAACAGCGCAAGCTCCAGGAGCCAGAAGGATATGGATGGCTCTTGGCAGCTTGGGTTGCAGCTGTCCATGGTCAAACGTCTCGGGTTTCTGAGGCTACAGTAATAACCTTCAAGGAAGGATGTGCCCGCTTGTGAAATAGTGTAAGCCTATTGGGGAATAATCAATGGCTTTCTGATTGGAATGGAGGCCCATTCCATAGGAAGAACTCACACTGCATACTATAAACATGGTTATGGGTAACAACTGGGAAAACATAAGCCTTAGGGAAGAACCCACTACTGTTGTCTGCTCAATGGAAATAATGTCAAAATGCCTTCTAATTTAATCCCAGCACTTGGGAGGCAGGGGCAGGCAGATTTCTGAGTTCGAGGCCAGCCTGGTCTACAAAGTGAGTTCCAGGACAGCCAGGACTACACAGAGAAACCCTGTCTCAAAAAATCAACAAAACAAAACAAAACACGCCTTCTAAATGCCCATTCTTATGCGCATATGATTCTGCATTCAGCCTTGTTCAGAGAAGCCTCTTTTAACTTGTCGCAGTATTGAAAAGGAGTGACAGATGAGCACTTGGCCCTAGACAGACATCTAGGCGGTTAACCCCTCCCAAGATGCAGGGAGTATTGTGATAGAGGGGACAAAAATAATTTAAGAGCCAGAAAATAGGCAGGGATACCTCAAAAAGATGTTTTCTGCACATGAGGTAGTCTTCAGACCCATGGACTCACAGAAGCTGTGGTTACTGGCACAAGATTGGGCTGGTAACCACCACTGGTGGAAGGTAATGCTAGCAGCTAATGGTTGCTAGGAGAGAGGCAACCATTTCCTTCAGTGGTATAGCCACTGATATTTGATCATAATCTAGTCAATAACCAAACTCGTGCAAGCAATTTACATAAACTCAGTGGGTCTCTCTATCACACACACACACACACACACACACACACAGGGCTGGAGAGCTGGCTCAGTAGTTTAGAGCACTTGTTTCTCTTTCAGAGGCCCTGGGCTTGATTTCTCGGACCCACACGGAGACTCACAATCTCCTGTACCTCCTGATGATCCTGTAAGTTCCAGGGGATCCAGTGCCCTTTTTTGACTTCCATGGGCAACGGCAGGCAGGCAGGCAAAAAACACTCCTATACATAACATAAATGAATTAAAGACAAGAGTGAAAATGGGTAGGGGAGCTTGCTGGGAAAAGACTTGGGGCGGGGCTGGGGCAGGGGACAGGGTGAGAGCAGAACAGGAGTGACAATGGCCACAATTCACTGTACTACATGTATGGAGCTGATTTCTCTCCCGTTCTAAAACATAAATGCTTTTCTCATACAACATAATCTGAATACAGTTTCCCCTCCCTCTGCTCCTCCTAGTTCCTCCCCACCTCCCTTCCCATCTGGATCTACCCCCTTTCACTAGGATAGACAGCCTTTTAGGAGATAACAACCAAGCATGACAAAATAGAGGCAAATAAAATGAAAACTCTCCTGTTGGACAAGCCACGCCGACTGTGTCCTCTGTTTCTTCTGTTTCCCTCCCTCCTCCTGCCTCCCCTGCCACGGGCTCCCTGAGCTCTGAGGGGAAGGGTTTGATGGAGACATCTTGTTTAGATCTGTGTGTTCCAAGGCATCCCTCTCTACAAGGTGTCTGGCTATGGGTCTCTGTATTTGCTCCCATCTGCTGCAGGAGGAAGCCTCTCAGATGATGCCGGAATAAGGCACTGATCTCTGAGTACAGCAGGATATCATTAGGAGGCTTTTTGCTGTTTGTTTTTTTCCCCACTAGTATTTGGTTTTACCCTAGCTCTCTGGGCTGTCTACACTCTGGTCCCTGGTCACTCAAGCAGTGTTAGGCATGGGTTCCATCTCTTAGAGTGTGCCTCATGAGAAATCAGACATCAGCTGGCTCCTACCACAAGCTTGTGCCAACACTGCTCTGGCATATTTTTGCAGTCAGGACAGATTATAGATCAAAGGTTCTGTGGTTGTGTTGGTGTTTGCTTTTTTTCTTTCTGTAGTCTGCAGAGTGCCGTTCCGTGTCCTAGACACTAGAACGTGGGGGCGAGGTTCTTTGTAGGTATCAGTGTATCCTCTCCATGTTCAGAGAGTTGTGTGGGTGTTGCATTCAGTTTGTGGAGAGCAACCTGTGGTCTCGGCAACAGCCTGGGCTGTTTGGGGGGTTTCCATGGGACCCTTTCAGCCAACTGCACAACAGGATGAAGCCCAGTCCTGGCACTGGACAGTTAGTTTGGTAAACATGATGAACAGGAGGGGTTCCAGCTCCCTCATTCTTTGCAGACCTCATTAGGATCCTCTCGTATACTTGAAGTTTCCACTACACCAGTCTGCACACTGTCGCCTAATGCTCTTCAGTTCTTGTGCTCTCTCCCCTCATTCCTTCCCTCACCCCCACTCCGCCCATTTCTCCCATTCTTAGCCCTTGTATGCCCTCTCCAGCCCACCCATAAGACCCATTTCCCCCTTCCCAGGAGATCCACGTGTCCCCCTCCTACTTTTTTTCTCTCTGCCTCTCTAGGTCTATAGATTGTAGCTTGTTTATTTATTTAATGGTTAACATCTAGATATAAATGAATATATACCATATTTATCTTTCTGGGTCTGGTTTACCTCACTCAGGATTTTTTTTTTCCCACCAGTTTTATCCATTTGCCTGCAACTTTCATGATGTACGTTTTGTTTGTTTGTTTGTTTGTTTTTAAAGAAAAAAAACGCCCTGGTTTGGATGTGGGGAGCAAGCCCAAATAGCTGCTTCTGCAGCAACATTCTGGGAGCAGGAGGAACCTTCACCTGCAGACTGTTCTCTTTTGAGACACTCTCACAGTGTCGGCTTCCACCTTGCTAACCTTGCCTCCGCCTCCCCAGGCCCGGGATTGCAAGAGTGTTTCACCGTCCCCTTCTTGTGCAGGAAAGGCTTCTCTCCAGACCTGTGTGGCTCAGAGCCTCATAGGGTGGAGTATGGAGTATCCCAGGTCAAGCCTCTCCATCCACTGAGGGGAGCTGCGGACTGGGCCACCCCCTGACTGCCACAGCTGTAGCACAGAGTGCCGTTTATTTCCAGCCTGTGTGAACGTTCACATTTACATTTTTGCAAAGCTGAAAATAATAATAACAAAAACCCGCCTCAGTAGTTGTACCCCTGTGTGAAGAGGGCAAACACCCCCAGGCCAGCTGGAACAAAGCCCCTCTGTTAGGAGATGTCGCTTTCTGAGTCTTGGGAGTACCAGGAATGACCAGCTCAGTAGGGGGCCTGAACCAGCCCCTCTGGGTGGCCCCTCCCCATCCATGCTTACACCCTGGGAGAGGGTGGGAGAGGGCAGCACCTGGCCCTGCTGAGACCTGGTTGTGGGAGTTGGGGTGGCTTCCATGTGGGAACCCAGGGCCCTAGATATTTTCCCTGTGCCTGAGGGCCAGCACGTCTGACCCTTGTCCCTGGCACCCTGGTCAAGGGCACTTCTGAAGACAGGCTGTTCTCACGGATTCCCAGAACAGCCTCCCTGTTCATTCAGGAAGCCCAAAGGTTAAAATTTCTACTCTTGACTCAAGGAGATTCAAGCTGCCATGCCATCTCTCCCTTGACTTCATTCTTGTTCCTCTGTCCCTCCATGCATCATCTCTTCACCAAGTCCTCCTTCCCACTCCCCTCCATCCCTCCCTTCTCTTTTTTTCCTTCCATCCCTCCTTTCTCCCTCTCTTAAGCCTACTGTAGAGAACTTGGCTTATAAAACCCACACAGTGGTGTGAGCCAGAGAATCTCTACAGGCTTATCAAAGTCATTCTGAAGCCCCAGAGCTTCGCCCTGGGTTCACACTTTCACTGTCAAATGCATTTTTTACACACTTTCCCACCACAAAACCACAAACCATCAACAATGGAGTTAAAACCAGAACAATTGGGTTCATATCCTCTTTCATGTCTCACCTGTCCATCATTTGCATCCTGACCCTCCTGGGCACCTAAGAGTTACCCTTCTCCTCCTTTCTACATGGTACACTCTACGCAATGCACACTCATTGACAGTATACACATGTATTGTAGGCTAGGATTTACATATGAGGGGAATGCATTTTCTCTTTTTAAGATTATGTAATCTTGTTTAATATTACGTATTCTAAATCCACCCATTTTCTTGGAAACTTTGTGATATCATTTTTCTTCACAGCTGAGCAGTATTCCACTTTACATATGTACTGGATTTTCATTATCCACTCATCTGTGGATGGACAGCTTAGTCAGTTTCATTTTCTTGTTATAGTGTAGACAACAGACTAAGAAACACAGGAGTACAAATACCTTCGTGGTAGGGCGTGGCGTTCCCTGGCATGTGCGCATGTGGGAAACAGTTGGGTTGTATGGTAGTTCTATTTTAAATTCTTCGAAGAAGCTCCAAGCTAATTCCCACCAGGATTGTATTAGTTTCCACCTCACCAGCAGTAAAATGTTCTTGTTTCTCCATATCCTCTTCAACATTTGTAGTCAGATTTCTTGCGAATAGCCGTTCTCTTTGAAGTGAGGTGATATCTCAAAATAGTCTCAATTTGCATTTTCTAATGGTTAGGGATGCGCAAAACAAACTATGAAGACTTGTTTACATTGTGTAAATGAAAAAATGAATCTTTTGCCTGCATCCTTCTGAGAGGCATTGAAGGCTGCAGACAGCCCTCCTCACCCTGCCCTACTTCCTCATTTGCCTGGTTCTCAGCTGAGTACCCAATGGTCCTGCACTTTGTCTTCTAGAGTGACCATTTATTTGTATGGTTCCCTCGTGTTATCGCTAGAGATAGCCATGAGTGACTCCCCAGCTGGCCCTGTGGCCTCCACTGTACTACCTTCACCCCCCAGGAATCTAGGGTGACAGTGCCCATCTCTGTAGACACTTGGGCCAGTCTGTTATCCTTCTGACAATCATTAATTACTCTGGCCAGGAGCCTTCCCAGTGAGTTCGTTTTCTCTGCCAGTTGAAGAATTAAAAGGCAGGAACAAAATTTCAAGCACAAAAGGTAGCACAGGGGAAATTTTAGATGCAGCACCAGAATCAACTGATGAAAAAAATAGTTTTATTGAAGGTGAAGATGCACATGTGCGCATTCATACACATGCATGCACACTCATGCACACACATGCACATTCATACTCATGTATGCACATTCATACACACACATGTGCACATTCATACACACTCATGCACATTCATACACACATGCACATTTGTACACATGCATGCAAATTTAGTGCATGCACATTCATACACACATGTGCACATTTGTACACACATATGCACACACACAGTACACACGTGCATGTGTGCAGACATACAGGAAAGGACACTGAAAGAAAGCTCCCCTGCACAGCAGAAGGGGAATTTGGGAAGCTAAAACCTGGCTTCTTTTGAAGACCTGGGTGTTTTAAGGGGCCTCTGTAGGTGAAAACGGCGTTCTTCCTCCCTTAGTTTAGGGCATCTCAGTTTAAAGAAAGAAAGGGAAGCCAATGAGCTCACAACTTTAGCTAAAGGTGTGCTATGTCCTAGTCTAGCCTTGGACTTGTGGGAGCTGTCCACTGTCAAGGGGCCTGACTGGTCAGGAGACAAAGCCTATTAGGCTGGAAGGGTGAGGAAGAAAGCTAGCTTTACTGTCTGTCTGTCTGTCTGTGGCTCCTTTCCCATCTGACTATCAGGGATCTGTCTAGCACAGGGTTCTCAGCCTTCCCAATGCTACTACCCTTTAATACAGCTCCTCATGTTGTGGGGACCCCCAACCGTACAACCTTTGTTGCTACTCCATAACTGCAATTTTTCTATTGTTATGAATTGTAATGTAAATATCTGATATGTGACCCCCCCACTAAGGGGTCCTGGACTCACAGGTTGAGAACCACTGGCCTAACTCCTAGTCTCTCATTTCCCCATCTCAGGGGTCACCCTAACTTCTGTTAGGGACTCAGGGGTACACACTACTGTAAATACTTCAAGCTGATGAGAGGACAGTGTAGGGAGGGCAGCAGTGGGAGTGCCTCTGTGAAGGTCAGTTTAAGGCGCCACAATAAATCTATGCTGAAGATACGGAACATACGATAGCATTTGGTGGCCACATGGAACATAATTGCAGTAGCATTGCAGCATATGGATCAAGACCGTTAGTATTACTGTAATTCCTGCTTAGAGTGTAGATAAGGAAATAGGGCAGATTTGCCTTAGGAGGGGGAAGAGGACAGGCTAGAGAGCCACCCAGGTAACCCCTGGAAGGTTTCACCACGGGTGTCAGATGGATGGTTTCTTTGCCACTATTGTCCACTGTGGGTACACACCATTAACCTGACCCAAGTTAGAGAGACTTTCATCAGCTAGCTTAAGTTCAGAGCAGGTCTGCGGGTTCCTTCTGTCACAACCTCAGGGGAACACTAAGAAACACCCTTAACAGCATCATGATTAGCATATATCTTGTGCAGTAAGGTGAAATGCAGCCATGCAGCTAGCTGAAGGCTGCAGCGGGGCCCTGAGAAGGATAAGGTCTGAGAAGAGGTCTTTTTTTTTTTAAACATCTATATTGACATAAATTTACTTAACAGATTCAAGAGTGACCGTGCTGGGTAGGAGAGATGGCTCAGCTGCTACGGCTTCTGAGTCACAGCTAAAGTGTGACTGAGCGATGTTACATCAGACTCCTACACAGGGGAGACAGTACCTGGGAACTTTACAGGAGGAATCAGGGCAAATGTCTCATTGGCAGTGCCCTCTCAGCGACAGGTGTTCCTGCCTGTGCCAGGCACAATGCCCAGTGGGGGTTGACACAATGGGCCAAACCAGGATGAAATCTGGGTTCCACTTTTGTTGAGGGAACATCAGGTGTCAACATCTGATTGACAATCTAAGAGGCAGATATAATTCCTTTGGGTCTTAGAATATTGCCCAGAAATGCCTCACGGACACTACCTCGGGTCTCCTGATATTTTCCCCTTATCTGTAAGTTTGACAACAGGGTATTTGGTAGCCTCTTGAATCAGTGAGGATGAGAAGAGAGGCTGCTACATGCATTTCAACTGTGAAAAGTACTCTTCCAGGGAGACAGTGTTCTATAGTTGGTGAAAAATATTTTAGGTTTTTAGCCTGGGCATTTAAGGAGGTTTGGGACTTAAAGGCAGGGTGGTAGTCGTGGTGGTGGTGGTGTGGTGACACCTTTAATCCCAGCACTCAGTGGAAGAGAGTTTGAGGCTAGCCTTCACTACAAAGCAAGTTCTAGAACAGCCAAGGCTATACAGAGCAACTATCTAAAAAACAAAAACAACAACAAAAAAAGCAAATTAATAATAATAATAATAATGCCTTTTCCATCAGCTGCAGGTATAACACTGTAATGTTGAACTGAGCCTAGATTATGTCTGGGCAGCGTTATCCTTATTAAGAACTAGTCGTCCAGATAACACTTGACATGGTTAAGCCTATGTGTGAGGACTGCAGGCCTTTGACATTTGAACATATTAACATATTGATTGTTTTAAAAAGATGTCTGTGTCTTGCCTGCATGTATGTGCACCACGTGTACACCCAGTGCTCATGGAGGGCAGAAGAGGGAGTTGGATCCCTTGGGTCTGGAGCAGTTATAAGCTGTCATGTCTCACAGGTATGGCAACTGTACCCAGGTACCTAGCCTGGACACTGATCTCCTTAACCTTGGCTAGATTTTTCTGCTGGTTGTAGGTGGCCAAAATTAATCACTTTCAAGGCCAGGTGAGGGTCTGGTCCTCCTCAGGAAGTCTCCCTTGAGCAGGAGAGAACTTCTGGCTTCTCTAGTCTGCCTTTTACCTCCATGTGAGGGGAAACCAAAGCACTTGGCTGACCAATGCTTTGAAGTGTTGGGAAAAGGGTGTTCGTGTGTTGACAACTAGCGAGAGTCCTTCTAGTGGAGACGCCACAGCCTCCTGAGGGAGAGAACAGGTGACTTCCCACGGCGAGTATAGAAGGACACCATAGCCTCCTGCGATTTACTTGAGCTGGGAAGTTAAGTGGGTAAAAATTTTCTCCCTTTTCATCTCCCTGAACACGTCGGTGATAGACCTCTGAGTATGGTTATTGGGTGCACAAAAGATCAGTTTCAGTAGTATTGTACTTTTTTTTTTTTTTTCCAAGACAGGGTTTTTCTTTGTAATCCTGGCTGTCCTGGAACTCACTCTGCAGACCTTGCTGGCCTTGAACTCAGAAATCTGCCAACCTCTGCCTCCCGAATGCTGAGATTAAAGGCATGTTGTGACATCACAGTCTGGCGCTTTTAACTTCTGTGTAATATTTAGATAAAGCTTCAGTAGAAGTGTAACATTTTAAAGTAAATCTTGATTAGACATACATTTTCTAAGCCAGTACCCAAACCTGTTAGATAGAGTAGATTAATAACTTGTGACAACTCCACTTAAGCAGAGGCTTGGTATTAGTGTTCTAAAGTTTGTCCTTAGAAATTGTATACACACACACATACACACACACACACACACACACACACACACACACACATATATTTACACATATATATAAAATATACATATATAAATAAATGCATATATAAAATAAATATACACACACATATATATTCTTTGTTTCCCCTTTTGCATAACTTTTAAATAATTTACTTAGACCCTTGTAACTTGTATAAGCTGTTCAATTTTCTTTCCCATTCTGAGAAAATAAAAATCCAGCCATCTTAATTTTCATATACAAATCTTTATTTACTAAAAATATTTTCAGGTTTACACCCCAACATCTTACTAGTTTCTTAATACCATGGCAACCTAATAACACCTGCAAATACATTGACTGCCTGTTGTGAGAGTTTTCTCCCAGGGGGATTAAGCCACATCTATCCCCTCTCCATAAGGTCCCAATGACAAACCAAAGTTCAGTTTCAGCAAAGCTCACTGGGGGACCAGTGAATTTGTGAGGCTCACTTAGAGAGCACGGGTGACCTGAGAGCAGCGCATTGGAAAGTCTTTCTCAGCATGGACGAGGTCTTTCTCACAGCCATGTCGTTGGAGCCATTTGGCATTCCTGTTCGATAGGGTCTGCAAGTCCACCCTGCAGGGGTTTGTTGTTTATAATGAGTTCTGGGTGGTCCTGAGGTAAGAGAAACCTTGGACATAGGAAATTTCAGGGACCTTTCCCTCTTGTTTATTTCCTTCCCTTAGAAAGGCTGTAATTGAATTATGGTATTATAATTAAGCACCCTCCCTGGGGGGACACGGTTCACCATCCCCCAGAGGGTATTTACACCTCACACAAGCTGAGAGAAAGTTTAAAGTTTTCTTTCTAAGTCCTTGGGGTTTAACTTACTCCAGCTGTCCAGGAGGCCAGCCAATGGGGGGCCTGAAGAAATCTTAGTGGCTTCCATTTCCATCGCCCAAGACTGGGACAGTCTCTTTATTCTCCTGAGTCTCCAGCCTCTACCCAAGAGGCATATTCTAGTCAACTGAAGAGGCAGTCAGTTTGACCTGACAAAACACCCCGCAATCCGTGCCCAGTGTCTGACTAGCTCTTCTCATCCCTGCCTGTGCTCTTGGTCTCATTATTTTCCCCTGATACCCCAGAAATCTCTGCTGTGTTTATTCCTGAAAGCGCCCTATTCCCTTCTAGCCTTATCCACAGGACACACGAAGGTGAAGAACCCGAGGTCTAAGAGACTATGGTTGTCTCCTAGCCCTATTCACAAGTGGACTGATCAAGGGATATGCCTGTAGTCTGAAAGACAGAATCCCCCACTCCTAAACTATAAACTGGCTTAAGGCCCTGCTGTTTAGAGTGCTAATATAAACTAAAGAAACTTCTCCTCTCCTGGTAGGGGAGTGTGCGAGACCACAGCACATCTCTAATCGTAGCCTAAACAAGTCAGGGATAGCTGAAATGAAACTGTTAGGTGCTGGGCCTATATAAGCTTCCTGGCTCATAGATAGGGGGGTGGGGTGGGGTGGTTGTGTTGGTCCAGATGAAGTGAAAGGGGAGAGATCTGTCTGCCTTAGGGTCTCCCTGACCTCATGTCTGTTCTATTAATCTATCAGTCCATATTACTCCCTGCATCCAGCCCAGGTAGACAGCAAGCGTGCTACGCACCCCTGGTGACTGTCTAGATTGGCAGAACCGCCTTGCAACTCACCACGTGTAACCTGGATTCAAGTCCCTGTAACTTAGAAAGCCCTAGACACAGAAAACAAAATGCCCAGTGTTTGGCCCTGGGCCACTACAAATCTCAGAGTGTTAATAAACCAATATTGGGGCCACACAGATGAGAAAGCATTGATTCAGTAAATACTTCATGGAACATAATTGTGTTAAAATCCAAGGAATCTGCCACGAAGGTCTGATAGGACCTCTAGTCTGCTAATGTCAACAGAGTCCCTTGGTTACTTCCTGCCTGTAATGAGCTCAGCTCCGTGATAAAATGAGTCCATCCTGTCCCGGGACATGAAGTCCCCACGAGAGGCCAGCATCTCACAGACTAAATGTGGATGGTCTCCACCTTTCTTTTTCAAACAAACATCCAAGTTAGATAGGTGTGGATACAACAGAAGAAATTACCCTTGGGTGTGGAGCCTCTGAATAGCAAAGTAAAGTAACAGAGGAAGGAATTCTATGGCTTCTACTCAAGGAATCTGTGAGAAAGGCTAGAATCCCTCTTGGCTTCTGGAGAGGGAGAAAAATTTAGTCATCATCTAATTTTTAGGTTAAAAAACAATAGTGAGCTTCTCTCTCTCTTAGAGAAGAGACAGGGAGAGGATGGAGATGCATACAGGCATCTAAAGTAAAACCCCAAAGGTTTGTGTGATGTTGGGTGGAAAATGACTCCCCAAATCTCCTCAAGGGGTATTCCTTCTTCTAGCTCCTGGATTGGGTCTCACCTGTGAGATGACCTACAGCCTCCACAGTGATGTCAACACAGAAGATTTAGTTCTGTGCACCCATCTCAAGTCAGTGGAACAGTTCAGCTTGCTTCCTACAACATAATAGATGTTACAGCAGTTGTTTTCAATCCGTGGGTTCAAACCCCTTTGTGTGTGTGTGGTAGTAGCAGTTATGAGGTAGCAATGAAAATAATTTTATGGTTGGTATCACTACAATGTGAGGATCTGTGATAAAGGGTCTCGGTATTAGGAAGGGTGAGAACCACTGTGCTAGACTGAGAAGCAACAGTGTCTAAGCAGTGTCTCCTTGTTAGAATATAGACCCACCAGCCTGAGACTTCAGCACGCCTAGAACTTGGCAGTGGTCCCCTCCCCTTTCCAGATGAGGGAGGGTGCTGTCAGGGCCTGGCTTGGTTTATAATGACCTTAATGAGCAAGTGAGTGTTCGTCAGAAGAGCTTGGGTTCCAGTCCTTAAAAATTCTCAATATAAATATATTCTCTATATAGAATAAAGCAATTCTATTTTTTTTAAAGCTACAAGTACACAAGTGTACTTACTATAAATATAGAGTAGAGGCTGATTAAGGATGGGCGACTTTGCCTCCAAAGGACAGTTGGCAATGTCCGCAGACATCTTTGCTAGGACTGCCACAGCATCCAGGGTACCGTGTCTGCAGCTTCTTAATCACCCACATCAAAGACCCACCGGCCTTCTGATTCACTGAGTACTGCCGAGGTCTAGAGGCCCTGGCCTATGCACATAGAGAGGGATTCAAGCGCAATTGCTGTCCTTTAGGAACTCTTCTGAGTGGGGTATTGTGGGTAGTGACAATGCAGGAGGGACAGTGTGGCTGTGGCTGTGGCTGTGGCTGTTGGGTGTCTAACCCCTTCTGTGGTGAGCTGTTTACTATAGTCTGTGCTGTCTTGGGGTAGAAATGAATGGTAAGATTCTTTCTACCTTCAGGCACACCTGGGCCACACACGTGTAGATTGTGGTTCTGGTGGGAAGAGTTCGGAACGGGAAGACTGGTGCAGAGTAGCATGTGGCTGCTCTCAAGCTGTCACCTTCAGGAATCTTCCTGGTGTCTGTTTATCATTCTCTCTTCTTCCGGTCCCTTCATGTTCTTGGGAACTTGAACTTCTGGGCCAGCCTGGTGCCCTCTCATCTATGCCACATTCCACTGAGTGGCTTTCCCTTGGGTTAGAGTTCTCAAACTCTCTGAGTTAGTCTCATCATTGAAGACACCTTGCTTCTAGAGTCAAATTTGGAAATACTCGTGAATGAAAGAAAAGATGCCTGGGATTTGCCTCAGAATACTCTGAAGAGAGGGTGTGAGGAGACAGAGGGAGATGACAGAATCTGGTTTGCTAAGGCCCTGGATGACAGTCTGCCGGTGTTTATTTTATCAGTTGCTGTGAACATTTAGAAACCGTGTCTGGCTTTCAGAGGCCAAGCCTCGGGTAGTTGCCAAGTAGAGAGAAAGCAGTTCTCCTCAGCTCTCTTTTGGAGGGTGTCTGAGCATGGGCCTGGCTCAGCAGGAGGCTTTAACGTCCTCCTGCATACATGGAAGGTCGGAGCGCCCATCTAAGGGTGGCCTGGGAGCTAGCAGGGACGCGACATTGGGACATTAAGGGAGATGGGTCTGTCAGGATGTGCCAGAGGTAAAGCTGAGGCACGGGACAACCCCTGAGAGCTGTCTGAAGGAGCCCCTCAGGGTGCAGGCCAGTCTGCAGTCCACCGGCTGATGTGGCACATAATATGGCAGTGCCTAGGACTCCGGGGCTCAGAGAAAGATCAAATCAACATGACGTCCTGGAGCCTTAAAACCAAATAAGAGTGTCTGGTTCCCTTCCGCCTCCTCAGCCAGGGGCTGCCAGTCCTTGGAGTTGCTATCCGCCACACACTTCTTTCATCCTGGGGACATGTGCCTTCTTTGGGTTCAGGGTTTACTGCCTTCAGCTTCAGCTCAGTATAGTCCTCGTACGGCCTCAAAGCCTGGACGTGGGCTCAGCCCTTACCAATCTCTCCTCAGCCTCTGGCTTCCAACAGCAAGCCAGCGCACTTCTGGTGTCTGTCACAGCTACTTGAGTTTGTCGACAACTCTTTTCTCCTGTGAGGACTGACTTGGGTCTGTGTAGTGGATTACAGGGGAAAATGACACTGTCACTCCACCATGAAGAGGCAGAGCTGCTGCCCCTTCCCTTCATTTCTGAGCCATCAGGAGGTCGCAGAGGAAGCCAGGCCAGGCCAGCTCCCTGCTAAGTGAGAGGCAATTACCCCCTTTAGCCAGCTCACCTCAGAAATCACACAGAGAGGCCGCATGGGAAACAGAGGCTTAGAGATTAGGTCATAGACAGGCCAGCCGTCCCTGGGTCCTAGGAGAGATCCTTGAAGACTCCAATCCTGGGTATCTTGTCTGTAGTCCTATGAGAAAACCAAAAAAGTCACTCACCTGAGCCTTAGCAACTCACAGAAGCACAGGAGTAGTACACACTTGCTGCTTTCAGATAGTAAGGTTAGCTGGTACGTTTGGCAGCATTGTTCCTGGGAAAACTGTGGCTTCTAGCTAGTAGAAAGTCCCCTACAATAAAAACCCTCTACATTTTGTTCATCAGCCAGGGCTCCCTGAAGGTCCTCAGTATAGAAAGAGGGGGGAGCTACTACCATCACTTAAACATGGGTCAGACCCAGAACTACTGCAACCTGTGTTTCTTCCCCATGTGGTCGCTGACTTGGATGGAAAGGGAAAATCCTGTATCCTTAGATTTCCCTGAGGCTTCATCATCAGCTAAGAGGGGGTATCAGATCTCTGTCTCTCTCTGTCTCTGTCTCTCTGTCTCTCCCTCTCTCTCTGTCATGGGACATCCTCCTAATCATCTGGGACCAAGCCTGGACCTTTCTCCCAATGTGCATAGCACTTGGCAGTTACTTACCTAGTAGGATGCTGAAGCTAGACTTGTTTCTACAAAACCAGGGCCTTTGGACGGCTGGCCCTTCTACTCTTCTACCTCTGCACCTGCAGAAAGGACACCTCTGTTGGGTGGAATTAAGGGAAGTCTCCTTTCTGTCAAATGGTGGTCCAAAGGACAAATGAGGGGACCAAAGAATGGGGGAAAAATGGGGCACCCGTGTTTGTCAGCATCTTCTCAGATCCTTCATAAGTCCTTGAGGAAAGTGGAGTTACAGGGTTGCCTCATAGGCATGCAGATGTCATTGTAGAATCATGGCTTGACCCAGGTCAGCAAGGCCACATCTGCCTCTCGGTCGCCACACCGCATAAGCAGGCAGGTAGGGAAGATGGGTGTACAAGGTACAGCTATCACTCTCATCTGAATCCTAGAGGATGCTTTCCTTCCTCACCAGCGTGCTGGCTTGCTAGCCAGGGCAGATGCCGAGTTTTTAAGGATCAGGCATTTCTCGTATTTTACTTGAATTAAGTTATTTGGAGTCTATCCACAAAAGTGTCTAGGGAGTGGAGCAACAAGGGAAGAGGTCACAGCCATCACGGCAGGTCTGGAGGTAGCTACTGAATAGTTTATGTCTTAGGGACCTGTCCAGATGGCCCTATGGGTGTTAACTAGGGGCCCAGGAGACTGTGTCAAAGGCTATTCTATTTGGAATTGAAACAGAACCTGTTTCCGACACAGTTTGTCCCAGAAGATTTGCCATTCTCTCTCTCCTCTGATTCCTGGCCACCACCCCACCAAGCTGGGGGAAGGATCGCTCAAACGCCGGCACACTTGAGTCAGCTTGTAGTCGTACCTCTTTATTATGCACACTGGAGAGACCCACAGCTCGGGAAGATTGCATTTTTTAAGTCTTTTTTTTTTTTTTTTTTAAGGCTTTGAAATATGTGCAGGGCTGGAGGTGGAGAAGCAGGAAGCGAGGCCTGGCAGATGAGCAATGTTTCCTTGGAGACTTGGATTTGATTTCAGTTCTGCACAGAATACCCCTCAGCCTTGTCTGCTTCATTTTACTTTGTGAGGAGAGATGCGCGTATACCCTCTCAGTGCCCAATCCTTTGATTAACGAAGTTGGAATTGGCCAATGACAGGAGGCTCTGAGGAAGTATTTGTTGACCCAAAGTAGTAGTTTTCAGCCCTGGGTGATGACTTGGACACCTTGAAAACCTGTAGAGGAACAGATATGTAGAAGAAGAGTGTCCTGGATGAGACTACAGCTCGGTGGTTGAACACTGAATGGTACGCATGAGGTTTCCGTTCCAAGCACCAAGAGCAAAACAAAACCCCATAAAAACAATGGATGTCTTTGCTTGGACATTTTTCACCCATGTGACTCATGAAGTCAGATGCTGATAAACACCAAGTAAGTTATATAAATTAAAGCAGGTGTCTCTAATAAAAATGGAATGCCTACTGAGATGAGGCCCTGGATTTAAGAGAGGTGACTCAATGGTGAAGATGCTGGTGAAAATCCCGTGAGCCACTTACATAGAGCACCATGACCATAGTTTATGCGGATACCAAACTGTGGTTATTTTATGGTTATTTTCTTAAATGTTTTTGTTTGATGATTTACTTTAATTATGTATGTGGCTAAGTGGACATGAGTATGGGTGCCCAAGGAGACCAAAAGACATGTTGGATTTCCTGGAGGTGGAGTCACGCTGCACAACATGAACGCTAGGGACCTTGGGGACAGCATGCACCTTTAACTCACCAGCCCTTGTTATCAAATAACTTAAAACGCTAAAAACAAAAGAAAGAAAAAAATCTGCAGACTAAAATGCTACAGGGAATAAAAGAAAAGAAAACCTAAAAAAAAAAAAAACCCCACAAGATGTCTTTCTTAGCCACATGTTCTGGTTAAGTGGCTCTCCTTGTAACCTAAAAATAAAAACAACCCACCCCATGTATTCTGAACAAGATTTCAATGACCTTGGCAAGCTCTGGTATTCCTTTTCTCTGCTTCTTCCTTGTCCCTGTCGCCCCCACCGTCCCAACCCTCCTCAGGCAAGCCTGTTGTATCACAGCGTGGGGTCTGCTCAGGGTGTGGCCTCTCGCGACCACTAGGGTTTGTGAAGTTCCTACATTTCCCAGGCTATTCAGTATGGCTGAGGAAATTTTATTTGGAGGTGGCCAAGGTGCCTCTAGCCCTCGACCACAGAGGACAAAGAATAAAACCTGGGGCTATTTGGAGATGGCTCAGGAAATCTCTGTGGCAGGAGCTATACCACAGCTCATGCTGTGTGGCAAGGAAACCAGTCTTGGAGGCAGGAGATATGGACTAGACTATACTCCCCACTCTTCCAGACTGAATTCCTTCAGTGGCAGCTTCCTGCTTTCAACTCTGAGGGTCCAAAGTCCTGGACTCCTCTTCATTTGTGCTCCTCTCACATAAGTAGTACATTAGCAAATTGGCCCCAGTTTCAAAATACACTTCCTGCCATCTTAGCTCTGAGTTATTGATCTCCGGCCAACTGTCTTCTCATGCTAACCTTGGCCTTCGGAAGCATGTCCTATCTCTCTTTTTTTAAATTTTTGGATTTTTTGACATTATATCACTTCCCACTTCACGTTCTTCCTCCTAAACTTACTCTTCCTTGTTCTCTTTCAAATTCATGGCCTCTTCTTTACATTAACAATTATTACATACATGTATGTTTATATACAAACATATTCCTAAACAATACAACCTGCTTAGTCTGTATAATGTTACTTGTGTGTATGTTTTCAGGGCTGACCATTTGGTATTGGAGAATCGATTGGTGTGCTCTTTCCTGGGAAGAGTATTTCTCTAGATTTCACCATTCCTTAGCTCTTGTAGTTTTGTATATTTTCGAGGCCTCATGGTTTCTGCCCCCCCCCCCCCACACACACACACTTTAGCATGTCTGTTGTTTCCTGGTTTAGCTCATGTCTAGGAAGTCACGTTGATGAGACTTTATGGTTATAGTTCCTGACATTTCTAGGAGACACAGTTGCACAACAAACACCCTGGTTCTCTAGCTCTTACAATCTTTCTGTTCCATCTTCTAGGTGATTGTACTAGCTAGTTTTATTTGTTTTTTTTTTTTTCCAAGACAGGGTTTCCCTGTGTAGCCTTGGCTGTCCTGGAACTCACTTTGTAGACCAGGCTGGCCTCGAACTCAGAGATCTACCTGCCTCTGCCTCCCAAGTGCTGGGATCAAAGGCGTGTGCCACCACGACCGGCATAGTTTTATGTCAACTTGACACAGCTGGAGTTATCACAGAGAAAGGAGCTTCAGTTGAGGAAATGCCTCCATGAGATCCAACTTGCTTCTTGGTCATGATGTTTGTGCAGGACTAAGACAAATTCGTACCAGGAGTGGGGTATGCCTGTGACAACCTGACCATGTTTTGGGGAGGACTGTGGAAGGACTTTGGAACTTTGGGCTTGAAGATCCATTTGTTGTTAAGAGCTCTGTCAGATGTTGTGTAGGAGCTCGGAAGATAATGTTGAGAACAGTGCAGAAGATGGAGGTCTGGTTTGTGAAATTTCAGAGGGAAAATTAAAGACTCTTTTCAGGGCCATTGCTGTTTTGATTGTGAAGATTCTGTAGTTCTGGTTAGCTGGGGCTGAAGAATCAGCTGTGATTAACAAGATACCAGAACTACTAAAGCAAAAACTTTGCATTACTGGGACTATTGATGCTGGTTAGCTGGAGCTAAGAAATTAGCGGTGATTAAGAAGAGACCAGCATCATTGAGGTGACATCTTCTGGGAACTGTTTTCTGAAAGCACAAAGAGGCTGTGTTCCAGAGATAGCCAAGGTTGTACTCCTGCTGCAGCAGAACTTGGTAATGTGTAAGGGTCACCCAGGTTTTGAAGGCATGAAGGGTCATGCAGTGTTTTGGAGATGCCAGTACCATGAGATGACCACCAAGAGCAGCAGCAGCAGTAGTGGAGTACAGGCATCTGGAGCCTAGAGGACGCTGCATGTGCTACAAAGGGCATGGCTGGAGAAGTGACCCAAGCCCTTGGAGGAGCCCAGAAGATCGTGAGTTGGATCCCAGACATTGGATGGTTGGAGATTGATTTTTGCTTTTGATTGTGACTGTGCCCTGATATTTTCCCTCTTGAAGGAAGAAACTATTTTAGTGGAGCCCACAGTTAAGGAGACTTTTAATTGTAAAAACTTTGGATTTTAAAAGAGATGGATATTTTAAAGATATTGAAATTTTAAGAATATGTAATGATTGTGGGACGTTTAAAGTTATTTAGACCTTGGGGATGAATAAGAATGTAAGGGTTGAGGCTTACTAGTGATGTGTTTGTGTGTCAAGTTGACAAGGGGTCAATTGTACTGGCTAGTTTTATGTCAACTTGACACAGCTGGAGTTATCACAGAGAAAGGAGCTTCAGAGGAAATGCCTCCATGAGATCCAACTTGCTTCTTGGTCATGATGTTTGTGCAGGAATAGAAACCCTGACTAAGACAGTGATAGAGTTGTACTGCAGATGGATCTGACAGGACTGGGCTCCACAATTAAGCCTTTTAATTGGTCATGGTTTTCTGTAATGGTTTCTGCCTGTTGCAAAGAGAAGCTTCCTCCATGAGAGGTAAAGGCTACTCTTCTCTGTGGTTAAAAGAACAAATATTTAGGATGCAGTCGGGGATTGTGCTGGTTTAGTAAAGTGGTGGGTTAGATCCTCTTCTGGGATCCATGACTTCACTAGCACTGGGTAGTTAGTCGGTTAACTTTCCAGTACTAGGCATGGTGTTCCTCTTGTAGAGTGTTTTGAAGCTAGTGGCCTGAGCGACTTGGACTACTTTTGAGAATGTGTCACTCTTTGCAGAGCTTCTTTGCTTGACTGGTGTCAACCTTTGCTTTTTGAGAGGGGGGTCTCTCGCTGCAGCCGAAGTTTATTGACTTGGCCGGGCTACCTGGAGCTTCAAGGCATCCTCCTGCTGCCATCCCTTGCCCTGTTCACCCCCAGTGCAATTCCAGAGCCTGGCTTTCTCTTTTAGTTCTGCGAGCCTGGGAAGTCCTCATGCTTTTGTGGCTTTTACTGACAGAGCCTATCCCAACTCCCTCAGCTATCTTTTCCCTGTGCACCTCATTTAAGACAGTGGCCCTGAATCCAAACCTAACCCTCTTCAATTTACTCTGAGAGCTTGTCACAACTACACATTACCTGCTGACCTGTTTATTCACTGGATTTTGCCACTAGAATATACTCCTTAAAGAGGAAGCCAGGACAGTGTCTGCAAAAGAGCAAGGGCTCATGAGGTATTTTCTGGCTTCCTGAAGCCAAGCTGTAGCAAAAGAGACTCATGGGAAGTCAGTCTTCTCTCTGGAGGTCATGTTGGCCCTGAAGGCCTGAGAGTGAGCAGATGGGATGTGAATAGGAGTCTTTTCTGCAAAGGGAAAAGATATGGAATCAATCAGGAGGTAAGGCCAAGTACAGTGCAGGGCATGGGTCATGCCCTGGGACAAGAGTCTTGGGTTCTCTCAGGTGATGTGCACAGAAGCCCCAAGCAGAGGTTTATGACAACTATTCAGTTAATGCTTCCAGTTGATACACAGATGGGTAACCTTAGATTTAATTTGCAAAGAACAATTTGTAAATCAACAGAAGTCCGGCCAGCCAGGGCTGCCCAAGGAAAAGGTGATGGAGCCTGTATAGTGAGAAAGGGGTGCTTGCTTCTTCCGCCTCTACCCAGGCTGCTGTGACCCGGGATGGTTGTGGTTCTGTGTGCCTCACTCAGACTTGTGAGCATGTCCGGGTTCATTTACCTGGAGACTAAACACACCAGGGATGAACATATTACCCCCTGGCAGGAAGGGGACAGGTGCAGAGGACGGACTTGAAGCATGGGGCTTTGACTGTCAGTCAGTGCTGGCACTAGCAGGGAGGCTTTCTGGGTATGAGCTGAGGATTCTGAGGACCTCATGACCGTGGTTAGGCAGCCATTCTGCATTCATTGTCACTTCCTTCCTTTTCATCTGGTGACTTAAACTTTCCTGAGTACTTACCAGTACCAAGTGACAATAGGTGTTTAGTCACATTTTCATAATTACCTATTATAATTATCTCAAAAAACTATGACAGAGAATTCATTTTAGTTAAGGGACTAGAATGTACAAGGCTTCCTTAATATAGTGTGTGTGTGTGTGAGAGAGAGAGAGAGAAAGAGAGAGAGAACACTAAAGATGGCGGCGGTGGCGGCTACTACTACTTTTCTTCTTCTTCTTCCTTCTTCTTCTTCCTCCTCCTCCTCCTCCTCCTCCTCCTCCTCCTCCTCCTCCTCCTTCTTCTTCTTCTTGTTTTTTGAGACAGGGTTTCTCTGTATAGCCCTGGCTGTCCTGGAACTCACTCTGTAGACCAGGCTGGCCTCGAACTCAGAAATCTGCCTGCCTCTGCCTCCCTAGTGCTGATATCAAAGGCGTGTGCCACCACGCCTGGCCCACTAAAGGCTTCTTATATGATATATATGACTCTATATATGAGCAAGAACACTGGCAAAAATAGTCAGATTTACAGAAATCTGGAGAGCATTATTAACAATCCCTCATTCCTGCCCTGTATTCAGTAAGAGCTGTGAGCTTCATAGTGTTTTGTTGGAAGTGGACCCATTTAGTGTGGCCTAGTGAGTCATAGTTATTTGAAACACTAAGGCAGGGGGATCATGAATCCAAGGCCTGCTGGGTCTCTAGAGAAAGTTCAAGGACAACTGAGTTAGACTACAGAGACCTTGTCTCAATATTTTTGAAAAGGTCAGGTATGGTACTACATAGCTTTAATCCAAGGATTTGGGAGGCAGAGGCAAGTAGATCTCTGGAAGTTCAAGTTCAGCCTGGTCTACAAAGTGAGCTCCAGAGCTAGGATTTCATAATAAATAGACCTATGAAAGAGAGAGAGAGAGAGAGAGAGAGAGAAGGAAGGAAGGAAGGAAGGAAGAAAGGAAGAAAGGAAGAAAGGAAGAAAGGAAGAAAGGAAGAAAGGAAGAAAGGAAGAAAGAAAGAAAGAAAGAAAGAAGGAAAGAAAGAAGGAAAGAAAGAAGGAAAGAAAGAAGGAAAGAAAGAAGGAAAGAAAGAAGGAAAGAAAGAAGGAAAGAAAGAAGGAAAGAAAGAAGGAAAGAAAGAAGGAAAGAAAGAAAGGAAAGAAAGGAAAGAAAGGAAAGAAAGGAAAGAAAGGAAAGAAAGAAAGAAAGAAAGAAAGAAAGAAAGAAAGAAAGAAAGAAGGAAGGAAGGTAGGTAGGTTGGTTAAACAGTTGGGAATACAGTTAGGATTCCCTCAATAGGATACTGTTAGCATGAATGTTCAATCCCCACTCCTGTAAAATAAATACATTCAATGAAGTTACAGGACACAAAGTTAATATGTAAAAGTAAATTGTATTTCTGCACATGAGTAATGAACAATATGATAATTAAATTAAGAACATAATTACATATATAATAGCATCAAAGGGAAACAAATTAAGAAACGAAATGTAAAAGACTACAAGTCTTATATATGGGAGTGGAGCTGCCTCTGGGTGTTGTCCAGACAAAGTGTCTTAATAGATATTTCTTCCAAGAAAAATACACTCCTGTGTCTATGTTGCTGGAAATTAAAAAGCCTAGGATCTGGATCATTTGTGTGCCAAGCAAGTTTTTAACCACTGAGCCATACCCTAGACATAAAGAAGATGTATAAATGGCCAATAGGTGCATGCAAAGATATTCAGGATTAACAGCCATTAGGGAAATAACAAAATGACAGTGAAAGACAACTGAAGATCTACTAGGATGTTCGTAGCTAAAAAGCAGAGTGCATTTGTTGACAAGGGTCAAAGAAACAGAAGTCTCCTACTGCTTGTGGGAATGTAGGGTGGTACAACTCCTTTGGAAAGCAGCCGGGACAGTTCCTCAAAACATTAAACGGAGTCATCCTCTAACCCAGAAATTCCACTCCTAATTCTATACCCAAGATAACTAAAAACACATGTTCTCATAAACTTATACATGAATGCTCGTTGTGTTAGCCAAAGATTTATTCCTGTAAGAGTGGATAAACAAAATGTGATACTTTCATACAGTTAAATATTACTTGCCCATAAAAAAGAATAATAAATATAACATGAATGATACGAAAACATTATGGTAGATGAAAGCAGCTCATCTGGCATGAAGTCATTTATAGGAATGTCCAGACAGGGAAATCCACAGACAGTAGACTTGTGCCAGGGAAGGGGAGGGAGCAGTGGGCAATGATTCCCAGGCAGGATGAAGTTTCCATTGGAGATAATAACAATGTTCTGGAATTAGACAGTGGTGATATTGACATAAAGTTTTGAATATATGTCAAACCACTGCAATGTGTACTTAAAAAATGAATGTTATAGTGTTTCAACACAAATTATTAGGGGAAAAGTTCCCCAGGATATACAACTAGTTAGTATAGAAGTTATGATTTGAAGTCAGTGTCCATGAGTTTGAGGTCATGTGTTGTTAAGCCTTGCTAGGCAACCGGGGCCCCTGGGAACTGTCTTAGGTACTCACAGAATGGCTTCTTCTTGGGGGGGGGGGTGCTTAGGGCACAGTTAGTTGGGTGTCTGCTGTCACTAGCAACTGACATGGACATATATTCATCTCAAAGTGACCCAAACAACTGTGACCCTGTCATGATGAGGATTTTATCACAGTCTCAAGCTTGTGTGTCTGGTTCTGTCCCCTCCTGGGTAAAATCATTTCCACACAGTGCACCAGCTCCTCCATGGCTGTGTGTGGGGCTACTTGGGAAAACACAGTAGCAATATTGCTTGGGCTGAAGGCGGATATCCATTTCTGCTTCCTGACTATTATCTTGTCATAGGTATTAATAAGAGTCCCAGAATATCCTTTCCCTGAAGTCTTTAAACAGGGCAGATTTTCTCCTCTTTGGCTCATCTATTTACCTGTCTAGCAGCTACTTAATCATTTAGGATCTACCCATCTATCCTTCTGTAAACATCCATCCATCCATCCATCCATCCATCCATCCATCCATCCATCCATCCATATACACATCCATTCACCCATCTATTCAGTCATACATCCACCCACATATCCATCCATCTACTCATTCATTGTCATTCTGCTCAACCCTTCCAATTCATTATGGCTCTTCGTAAACCTGTGTTTTAGAGAATGAGCCAAGTAATTACTTTTTCTAAGTCTTCTATGAATTTATAAACTTAGAGTCTTAATGGGATGTGTGGATGGTGGAAATATTTGGCAGTCATGAAGACCCAGTCAAGGAGATTCCCAGACAGTTTCACAAAAGCTGAGTTTCGCTGCTAATTTCCTTTCTTTCCTTTGCTGTAGAGCAAGCCATCTTCTCCCAGAGGACTTGCAAATGTGCAAGCTCTCCCCTGAGCGCTCCTCTACACTGCACAGCCCCTTTCATCACTAATTCAATTTATAATCCTGGGGAAGAAAGTTCTCCACTTATTTTTGAGATGGCAAAACAAAACAGTCACAGCATGAGGCAGTCCTAAGGCTTGCTATGTTGAGCTATTATTACTTTGGGCTCCTGGGCTGCCCAGCTGAGCCCCATCTCACCCCTGGCCATTCAGGCTTAGCTGTAGGACAGGCCTAAAGGCTGGCTGACTGGAGCCTTTGAGTAGGCTGCTAAGAAATGCTTAGCTGGGGAGTGGCAGCCAGAGAGGGAGAACTGTAATCTCAGGCCTGCCTGCCCAGCTGCCTCCGAGAGCGCGCCAAGTTCAGACTATCCTTCCCTCTGCCTCCACCCAGTAGTCCCTCAATCTTCCTACTAAACACACATTCACCACCTTCTCGTGTTGAAGCCAAAGACAAACAAGACTCGGCACCTGCCTTTATCCCCCAGAATAGGGAAGACAGATAAGAAAACAGTTACAGGGTATGCTGAGCACCCATGACTGCTCTGACTGGCTCTGCCCACAGAGGCCGGGGACAAGCATTGTGGAACATAATTTCTTCGTTCTGCTTTCTAGCTGGTGGTAAAGGGAAAGTCTTGTTGCAGTTTGCCTGGCTTTTCTAAGCGTCACCTTGAAATTAAATAACCACTGTAAGAGTATTAAGAATTGGGACTTGTATAAAGTGGTTATTACGAGGGTCTTCTCTCATAAGTAGATCAGTGTTCTTCTCTCGAGACTGGGTTGGTTATCGTGGAGTGGGTTGATTATGGTGGAGTGGGTTGGTTATCATGGAGTGGGTTGGTTATTGAGACAATGTGTTTCTGGTAAAAAGTCTAAGTTCAGCCTCATACAGGCTCCCTTGCCCTTCCACCTTCTGCCATAGGCCATACAGCAAGAAGGCTCACAACAGATGTCCCTCCCTTGAGCTTGAACCTTCAAGGCTCTGGAATTGTGAACAAAGAAATTGGTGTGCTTAGAGGAGACCAATCGGTAGTATGAATAAGCAAAAGAAACAGAAGCAGCAACCACCTCCACCTCCTCAGCCCCCTCAGATTCCAGAAAGTTCTGCAGATGAAGAGCCAAAGCCAAAAAAGCGGAGGCAAAGGAGGGAGAGAAGGAAGCCTGGGGCCCGGCCAAGGAAGCGGAAAACCAAACAAGCAGTTCCCATTGTAGACCCTCAAGAACCGGAGATCAAGCTAAAGTACGCTACCCAGCCACTAGGTAAAACCAATGCCAAAACCAAGTCTTTCCCCCCTTACATCCATGCAGTAAATAAGGGTGAACTTGGAGCTGTTTGTACAATCGTCAATGCTGAAGAAGACGAAGAACAGATCAAATTGGTGAGGAGCCGGAAGGGTCAGAGATCTCTGACCCCTCCCTATAGCAACACAGGAAGCAAAGTGCTCCCAGCTTCATCCTTTATGCTGCAGGGACCTGTGGTAACAGAATCTTCTGTAGTGGAGCCGGTGGTTTGCTGTCTCTGTGGCAAGGGGGCCGGTTACGGTAACATGGGTGACCTCTTTGGACCCTTTTATCCCCAAAATTATCCAGCCACTCTTCCGAAGAATCCACCTCCTAAGAGGTCCACAGAAATGCAGAGCAAAGTCAAGGTTCGGCACAAAAGTGCTTCTAAGGGTTCTAAAACTGACACTGAGGAGGAGGAGCAACAGCAGCAGCAGAAGGAGCAGAGGAGCCCGGCTGCTCATCCTAGGTTCAATCTGCGCCAGCGCTCCAAAGACTCTGCTGGAGGTCCTCGGTCCCTGTCCAGGGGGCGCCCTCGTAAAAATGTAGCCTCTAAGGGCAACAGTAAAGAGACTGTTTTAGACACAAAGCCCTCTGTACCTGCCTCATCAAAAGGTGGTCCTGAGCGGGGTGGAGGTCCTCGGTCCCTGTCCAGGGGGCGCCCTCGTAAAAATGTAGCCTCTAAGGGCAACAGTAAAGAGACTGTTTTAGACACAAAGCCCTCTGTACCTACCACATCAAAAGGTGGTCCTGAGCGGGAGTGGAGTAGTCCTGAGCGGGGTGGAGGTCCTCGGTCCCTGTCCAGGGGGCGCCCTCGTAAAAACGCAGCCGCTAAGGGCAGCAGTAAAAAGACTGTTTTAGACACAAAGCTCTCTGTACCTACCACTTCAAAAGGTACTAATAGTTCAAAAACTGACACTCAGGAGCAACAGCAGCAGAAGGAGCAGAGGAGCCTGGCTGCTCATCCTAGGTTCAATCTGCGCCAGCGCTCCAAAGACTCTGCTGGAGGTCCTCGGTCCCTGTCCAGGGGTCGCCCTCGTAAAAATGTAGCCCCTAAGGGCAACAGTAAAGAGACTGTTTTAGACACAAAGCCCTCTGTACCTACCACATCAAAAGGTGGTCCTGAGTGGGAGTTACAAATCCCTGAACGACCTCTCCCCAGCAACGAATTTTGGGTCCATGAGGATTGTATTCTCTGGGCCAATGGAACCTACTTGGTCTATGGCAGGCTCTATGGCCTGCTGGAAGCGCTGGAAAACGCCAGAGATGTGACATGCTCCCACTGCCAGAAGGCTGGCGCTACTCTGGGCTGCTACAACAAAGGCTGCACCTTCCGATACCATTACCCATGTGCCATTGATGCAGATTGTTTGCTGAATGAGGAGAATTTCTCAGTGAGGTGCCCCAAGCACAAGGTGAGACTGCAGAGACGAGAAGGTGGTGATGGACAAACATGACAGAATGGAATCCTCCTGTTGAGCAACCATACCTCACTCTGCTCTACCCTGCACCCCCGCTGCGTCTGCCTAGGCCAGCACTTCCTATGTTCTCAGGTCACACTCAAACTGGTGACACCACAGGAAAAGAAAGATACAAGATGTTGGAATGGCCGTTTCCATGGACACAATCTCCATTGTGACAATGTGGGGGAGGGGGAGGGGTGGGCTGATGGGGAAACGGGGAGTTAAAAGGGAGGGATAATATATATCTATATAAATAAATTTTTATTAAACTAATAAAATTTATTTTAAAATATGCAACTCAGTATTGACATTTTAAAGTCATCAAAATAATCTATAATAGTTAAATGATTCTTAAATATACATGATATCTTCTGAAGCTAAAAGTAATATGCACTCAACCAGTTTTTAAAATCTATTTGGAACATTAACATGATAGAAGTAGGAAAAAGCCTCTTGTGAAGTCCTCTATGAAAGGAAAGTGTGACAAGTTCCTGATTAGACAGAAACTGTTCCATCTCCAAGGGAGAATACGCAGTGTAACTGTGGCTTCATAGAATGAATTGGGTAGTGTTCCTTCTGTTTCTATTTTGTGACTAGTTTGAGGAGTATTATTGGTATTAGGTCTTCTTTGAAGGTCTGATAGAATTCTGCACTAAACCCAGCTGGTCCTGGGCTTTTTTTTTTTTTTTTTTGGTTGGGAGACTTTTAATGACTGCTTCTATTTTTTTAGGGGTTGTGGGCTGTTTAGATGGTTTATCTGATCCTGATTTAATTTTGATACTTGGCATCTGTCTAGAAAATTGTCCATTTCATCCAGATTTTCCAGTTTTGTTGATTATAGGCTTTGTAGTAGGACCTGATGATTTTTTTAATTTCCTCAGTTTCTGTTATTATATCTCCCTTTTCATTTCTGATTTTGTTGATTTGGATACTGTCTCTGTGCCCTCTGGTTAGTCTGGCTAATGGTTTATCTATCTTGTTTATCTTCTCAAAGAACTAGCTCCTGGTTTTGTTGATTCCTTGTATAGTTCTTTTTGTTTCCACTTGGTTGATTTCATCCCGGAGTTTGATTATTTCCTGCTGTCTACTCCTCTTGGGTGAATTTGCTTCTTTTTGTTCTAGAACTTTCAGGTGTGCTATTAAGTTGGTAGTATATGCTCTCTCCAATTTCTTTTTGGAGGCACTCAGAGCTGAGTTTTCCTCTTAGCACTGATTTCATTGTGTCCCATACGTTTGGTTATGTTGTGCCTTCATATTCATTAAATTCTAAAACTCTTTCATTTCTTTATTTCTTCCTTGACCAAGTTACCATTGAGTAGATCATTGCTCAGCTTCCATATGTATGTAGGCTTTCTGTTGTTTTTGTTGGTATTGAAGAACAGCCTTAGTCCATGGTGATCTTCTTGTATTTGTTGAGGCCTTTTTTGTGACTGATTATATGGTCAATTTTGGAGAAGGTACCATGAGGTGCTGAGAAGGTGGTATATTCTTTTGTTTTAGGATTGAGAGTTTTGCTGGGTATAGTAGCCTGGACTGGCATTTGTGTTCTCTTAGGGTCTGTATGACATCTGCCCAGGATCTTCTAGCTTTCATAGTCTCTGGTGAGAAGTCTGGTGTAATCCTGATAGGTCTGCCTTTATATGTTACTTGACCTTTTTCCCTTACTGCTTTTAAGATTCTTTCTCTGTTTTGTGCATTTGGTGTTTTGACTATTATGTGATGGGAGGAATTTCTTTTCTGGTCCAATCTATTTGGAGTTCTGTAGGCTTCTTGTATGTTTATGTGCATCTCTTTAGGGAAGTTTTCTTCTCTAATTTTGTTGAAGATATTTACTAGCTCTTTGAGTTGGGAATCTTCACCCTCTTCTATACCTATTATCCTTAGGTTTGGTCTTCTCATTGTGTCCTGGATTTCCTGGATATTTTGGGTTAGGAGCTTTTTGCATTTTGCATTTTCTTTGACTGTTGTGTCAATGTTTTCTATGGTATCTTCTGCACCTGAGATTCTCTCTTCTATCTCTTGTATTCTGTTGGTGATGCTTGCATCTATGACTCCTGATCTCTTTCCTAAGTTTTCTGTCTCTACGGTTGTCTCCCTTTGTGATTTCTATATTGTTTCTATTTCCATTTTTAGATCCTGGATGGTTTCATTCAATTCCTTCACCTGTCTGGTTGTGTTTTTCTGTAATTCTTTAAGGGATTTTTGTGTTTTCTCTTTAAGGGCTTCAAGCTGTTTACCTGTGTTCTCCTGTATTTCTTTAAGGGAGTTATTTATGTCCTTCTCAAAGTCCTCTATCATTATCATGAGATGTGATTTTAATCATAGACTTGCTTTTCTGGTGTGTTTCGGGTATCCAGGACTCACTGTGGTAAGAGAACTGGATTCTGATGATGCCAAGTAGCCTTGGTTTCTGTTAATTGTGTTCTTGCCCTTTCCTCTCGCCATCTGGTTATCTCTGGTGTTAGCTGGTCTTGCTGTCTCTGACTGTGGATTGTCCCTCCTGCAAGCCTGTGTGTCAGCACTCCTAGGAGACTAGCTCTCTCTGGAAGGAATTTGGGTATGGAGGCGCTGTGCCACAGCGTCAGCTTCAAGCACAGATAGAAATCAGAAGGATCCTGCCCCAGGCTGCTCCTCAGTTCCTGTGACCTGAGGGCTCCAGATGGGTCCCCTCTGAGCAGAAGTGGTAGTCTTACCTGTGCTCACAGTTGTGCCCACATTCCTGGGAGACCATAACTTTCCTGGTGGTATTTGGGTATGGAGTGCTGTGGCATGGGATTAGCTCTGACACAGATGGAAACCAGAAGCTATAAATGTATTTTTAGTCTGGAAAGACTTTGTTTAAATGACAGGTGCGCTATGCCTTTTGATTCTCTTTTAAAGTTATCTAGCTAACTCAAAATTTGTTCCAATGACAATGAAATTTAAATGTGAACTTGAACTGAACAAACTCATTTCATAAAGGATGGGGTTTGGCTTTGATCTTTAGCCTGTCTCACAACAATTCAGTGAACACTAGACCCAGGCCTGAAAGAGCAGACAAGTGACAGCCACCCTTCCCTTGGTCAGAATCTGTCTCACAGGGGAAGTCTGGGGGAGGGGGCAGAATGGGGATGGTCATCTTCAAAAGTGCAGGGAATGGTGTTTAAACACAAAAATAAAGTTTTCTCTTCCCAGAAAAAAAAAATGGTGTGCTTTATAAATGATCACCTGTGGCATTCTGTCATAACTCAGATAGTCCACAAACACATTCATGAGGGCTGCATCCTCATGCCCTTAAGTCTTTGTATATATTCCTCTGTTACTGCCAGAAAGATTTGACTAATGAGACCAATCCTTTGCAGAGTATCTAAATAACAACTAGCTGAGTCAGAGGCTTCTCTTGGGCTGAGGGAAGAGTACAGGTGAGAGGTCATCTGAGATGTCTTTGATTATAGTCTTTAAGATTGTCCAATCTGATCAGCCTCCTGAGGAGGCCTGTGCTTGCAGTGTAAACTGCCGGGAACCACTTCTAAGACAGGTTATTTGACCCTTCTGAGAGATAGGTCATTAGATCCCAAGAAACAGTTAATTCATCATCATAAAGAAGTCAGAGAATGGACTCCACTTGCTCCTAGCAAAAAGTAAAGTTGAGGATCTGGCTAACCTCAGTTACCTGCCCTGACATCTTCACCCCTCCGGCAGCTTTGCTGGGAAAGAGGCCACTCTGGGCTCTGAACAAGGTCTGAGATGTTTGATCAGGATGTCATGGTTCTCAAGCAAAACTGGTCAAGGAGACTCTCAATGCCAGGTGTTACCTTCCACCATGGACCTAAAATCAAATGTCTTTTGCTTCTGGGGTATCAATGGCCTTCCCACAAAAGCAAGACTCTCAGAGGATGGCTGTCTTCTTCCCAGAAGTGAAGAGAAAGAAAGCATAGCACTGGGTGCAGAACTCTGGTCCCTGGTTTGTGGATGTGGGATGACAGCATGCTGTGATGGCAGTGGGCTGCTGGCCAGGCACAAATGCTGATTTTGTACATTGGCTGCTCTACAGTCCTGTGTCTCTAGGAAGAAAAGCAAAGCTCCCAGAAGGGTGTTCCTCAGAAGTTCAGCTAACAGTACCAGAATTGAGGTGTGCAGGAAACCACCCCAATAAATACATTTTGGGGACAATCTCCAAATACCTCTTACACAGGCTTTCACTTATGGTTGATGGAGTCCCTTGGTTATTTTATTTCAGTTCTCTGATAAAGGGGAGATGGGATTGTCCTCATTTCAGGGGTGAAGAACCTGATCCAAGAACTTTGGGGTGTCTCAGGTAGCCGTGGCTGGAAGGGGTGGAGCGGGCTAAGAAACTAGGTCTTTTCAACCCAAATATCATTGATCTCTCTCTCCTGTAGCTCATCCCTTGGGGAGTCTGACTTATAGCACGTGTCATACAGTCTCTGTTCACAGAAGACCTGTGTGGACCTATGCAAAGGAACCACATACTCCCTAGGAGGCCCTGACCCTTAAAGCCACTTTCCTTGCAGAAGCAGAAGCCATGCCAGCCTCATTGGATACATTGGCTCTATGATCCATGCGGATCTTGTGAAAAGAGATTTGGAATTCTCACGTTCACTCCAGTGAGGACTGGATGGCGTTAATGTGAGCCTGTTCACATTAGAACATATTCCTCGTGTCCAGTGAAGGGGAAATGGTAATGGTGTGCTTTGATGGGGCCTCCTACACTTGGAAATACATTTGGGTTTTGTATTTTAAATCTTCATTGTGAATATTCATTATACATGGTACTGTGTTATATAAGGACATTTTCTTACAAGTGTATCTTATATTTTGAGCATAGTCTACCACCATTTTTTGTTTTGTTTCATTTATTGAACTTGTCTGCTGAAACTTGGTTTCTTGTTGAAACAGGGGTTTGATTCACAGCTCAGGGTGTCCTGGAATGACATTGCCAGAGCTGACCTTGAGTTCATGATTCTTCTGCCTAGGAGATCTTGGGCATCTGCCGTCATATTTGACTCACTAGAAAGTTTTTTGGAAGAGTCTGTAACCAGCCTCTACAAAACATGGTTTTATGAAAGTTTCTTAACAAAGATCAGATGCCTCCAAAAAAATTAACATCAGCTTAAAAAAATAGTTCCAGCCAGGCGGTGGTGGTATACACCTTTAATCCCAGCACTTGGGAGGCAGAGGCAGGTGGATTTCTGAGTTCGAGGCCAGCCTGGTCTACAAAGTGAGTTCCAGGACACCTAGGCTACACAGAGAAACCCTGTCTCAAAAAAAACAAAACAAAACAAAACAAAAAGTTCCTGGGCTGTGGAAGGGGCATACGGGGTGATATGCAAGCAAACAAGAGGACGTGTGTTTACCCTAGCACTCATGGAAAAAGCCAGATGTGGTGGCATACCCATATAAGCCCAGTGGTAGAGGTAGAGACTGGTGCTGACTGGCCAGAGTACAACTAATCTGTGAGCACGGGTTCCAGTAAGAGTCCCTGTTTCAAAAACTAAAGAAGGGAGCAATGAAAGAAGACATGTGCCATTGACTCTCTGACCTATAACCCTCCCCGAGGCCTGCACATACACACGGACACCCCTCATGCATGCCATCATAGTGAACTTTTCCTCTCCTTTTCTCTTCTGTGCTCAGTCAGCTACCTCCTTCCCAGCATCAGCACCCTCCGGATACTTAAAAATGTAGAGTTATAATGTCTTTTCCCCCTCCTGAAACCATTCTGGTTCTTCTCCATGACAATCGAATGTGTCCTGGAGGACGTGAGTCATAAGGCGGCCTGTGCCTTTCAAGATTCTCTCTGCTTCTGCTCTGCCATGCTGTCCTGGGGCTATCATCTTTGCTGCTCTGCCATGCTGTCCTGGGGCTATCATCTTTGCTGCTCTGCCATGCTGTCCTGGGGCTATCATCTTTCCTGGGATCTCCTCTCAGAGTGGACTGAAAACCCCTGGAACCATAAGTCCAGATATACCTTCCCTCTCCTAAACTGTTTCTGTCTGGTATTTGGCCACCATGACACAAGAATAACAAACACAGCCCCTTCTGTCCTCACCCCAACCACAGTTCCTCTGCCTCGGGGGCTTTCAAATTCACCCCAGCTGTTGTTTGGGGAGAGCGTGTGGACAAAAGGACTCCAAGCAAGCCGTGATGATGGATGGCCATGCAGGGGGATCTGTATTATGACGGAGCATCCTTTCTCACTGAGATACGCCATTCTGAGGATAGACTTCAGACGCGGAGGCACAGAGCCAGGCCAGCTGTGTGGAGCTGTACTCCAGCCAAGCAACTGAATGTCTGCTTTCAGGCGGCCCGAGGAGCTGTTACAGTCCTCTGCCTCTGCCGCCCAGGGCCTGCCCTTCTCCTCCAGTGTCTAAGAAAGGTCACAGGGAGAAAGATTCTTTAGTGCTAGTGTTCCACATGTGGTTCCAAACCTTTGTTCGAGAGCCTGTAATGAATGTGCTTGCTTATACCCGTCAGCCTTGAATGGAGTTGTTCAAACCTCTGAGAACACTAAAGGAAATCCACCCGAGAGGGACCCCTTCTTCAATTTATCAACCTTGTGTGTACATCAACCGACCTTCTTGTCTTCTTCACTTACCATCTTCTCTTTGTGTGTGTGAGTATGTGTGCGTGTGTGGGTGTACGTGAGTGTACGTGTGCATGCATGCGTGTATGTGGATGTGTATGTGAATGTGTGTGCATGTGTGTGTGCATGTATGTATGTGTGTGCGTGCATGAACATGCCCATATGCATGCATGTGTGTATGTGTGCATGTATGTGCATTTCTGGGCTCTGAGCTCCCTGGCCTGGATGCAGTTTCTTCGGTTTCCTCAGGAGCGAGAGTCTCCCACAGGCCGCGCTAAGACCAAGGCTGTCCAATCAATCAGGCTAGTTCCAGCTTCGCCTTGTAGTTTCTGTCAGGATGGCGCAGAGGTGATCACTGTTTTCTTCTTCCTAGGGCCCAGTTTCATGTGGGCTATGCAACTTCTACACAAGGACTCGGACCAACCAGTCTTGGTGAGATTCACTGTTTCTGGAGTTCCCACCGTAGAAGTGTTACTAGTGTAGAATAAGGGAACTGACAGCGTCATTAAATCAGTGTCTGCATTTATGAATATAAACATCCCAGCACGAGGAAGTCCAGTTTTAATATCCTCTGAGTAAATACACCTCTTTTTCCTTAAGTCTGAAAGGCTTCACGTATGGCCTGGTACCATGAGACCAACTACAGGGAGGATCCTGTCAGGTTCATGCGGCCATCTTGAGACCTACATGAAGTGCATACCTGCTCCATGAGGCTTAGAGCCATTGTTCCCTTTCAGTTCCGGGTCATGCCAGCTACTATTACTACCGCTTCATCTGGGTTTGATATCAATAAGTCCTTACATGCTGAGACTCCTCTGTGGCCACACCACTGTCTTCAGAGGCCAAATTTATCCTCATATACACTAACTACTCCGAAGCCTGTGGTGTCTGGTGCCTGTGGGCCACAGGGGAGGGACAACCTTACAAAGTGGCTCACATCCCTTGACAGGATTTCTTGAAGCAGAGCATGGTGTTCTCACCACCCTCCGTGATCCGAGCCACTTTAAGAGTGCTGTATTTTGCTCTGAGTGGCCCAAATACCACAAACACTCCTCAAGTTCAAAGTTACACATGACCCTGGCACTCCAGAGGTCAGCGCATGCTGCGCATGTCTGCGTTTGAAGGTTGACGCCTCAGACAGTGCTCAGACTGCACCTCCATCTGAGATGGTAGGCAAGCACACCCCTCTGGAGCAGGCTGAGTTTGCAGAGCTCAACATGCATACATGTTGAGCGCTTGGCATTGTTCAGCTAGGGTGAGCTCTTGCATGTACAGTAGCTTTTCAATCCTTGATCTTTTTGACTCGTCTGCACTTTTACTGTTCAAAGCTGGAAACAACAGGCAGAACCCTCATCTGTTGAGCGAAAGATCCTTCTTGTGTCATATTGATGATGCTCATGTAAGGAAATATTCACATTCAGTCAGCAACAGTGTGGTTGATAGAGGCGCCAAGGTCCTGTGTGCTGGGAGACAGGCTACCATGTGCTAAATATGCTCGTAGGTTACACCGAAGTGGCATGGCTATTACAAGAAACCAGAACAAGCCACAGGAACACAGAACTGTAGTTTTAGTATTTTTTTTCTTCAAACATCTTAAGGCATTGGCTTAGTTCAAATGAGACCCAGAAGACTGGCTCAAGTTTGCCAGGTAGTTAATGGGACTCAGGATCTAAAACCTCTCTACAGACTAGTGTTCTAACTAGAGTTATAAATTCTCCCCACTACCAGTAGAAAATTGGAATTTTAGTCGTGCCGCCAGAGCAAATGTTAGCAGCTCAAGGCAGCAGGTAAGATCTTTACTACACATCCCTGTTCATTTAAGTGTTTTTCTGCTCTATATATTATTGGGTGGATTTTGAAGTTGACTGCGGCCCTCCAGAGATGCGGTTTCAGAACAGGTTGCTCATGTAAGGGGAGACTGGCTTAGAGGTTGGGGGATTTCTCTTCTACTGCCTTTGTTGGAAGCAAATACAGATGGAGGATAAAGCAACCATTTTCTGTTTCCCTCTCTCTGCATCTCTGTGCTGGGTCCACTGAGGAATTTCAAGTTGGCTGACCTGGCCGGCCCAGGAGGGAGCCAGGTGCAGGGAGGGTGGACTTTGGTGCTGGCCTTTGGGGACCTCTGATTAGGCTGTGCTCAGAAACCCAGTGAAACCCAGTAATGGGCCTTCAAAGCCTCAGGGTCCGTTTAGAGAAAAATCCTTCAGGCACTGAGGAATTTCTCCTCCTCAGTGGGTTCCCAAGAAAGGGGGTAAAGAATTAAGTGATTCATTCCAGACATCTGACACTCCTTCAAATCCTCCCGCTCTGAGCCACTCTGTGGCTGCGCTCAAGCCGCCCCATCTGCAATGAGGTCATCTTATTGGGGGCACAAAGGATTCCAGGGGGAACATACATCACATACTGCGGCTATTCACAGTGCTCGTTCCTCCTGGCTGCTCACGACTAACAATGAACCTTCTCAGCATTTCATTTGCTTGCAAGAGAGACTCGGGTTAGATGTCTTTCAGTGCACACCCCACGGGCACACAGTGCGGTTATTATTATGTCCTGGCGCTAATGAGAGCCTGGGAACAGCTCACAGTGGCCTAAAATTAAGTTCATTTAATAATAAACACATCACTTTGTAGGTAGCGTAAGAAGTTAAAAAAAAAAAAAAAAAAAAAAAAAAGCCGTGTTCCCCTCCCTCACCATCTTCCCCTTTACAAATAAGAAAACACAGAAGTCTATTTTCTCTTTCAGATAACAATTGCAAAGGATGTCTGGCGACCAGGAAAGGGAAACTTAATTACTGGGAAACATTCCTTCCATGTTTAAAAAGAATGGCTCTGCATACTCAGGTTGTTGTGTGGAGAGCCTGCTTCTTGAGCTACTTGTGACTGCTATTTCCAAAGGCTGCCAGGGGCAGTGTCCTTGGGGCTAAGCTGCCCCTTGATGGGTGTTTCCTCAGTTCACTGCTGTACCCAGGAAGAAGGGTGCCGTTTTAAGATTCTTCTCAGAAGTGTCCCATGCCTTAGCCCCCATACCTCTGAGTGCCTGAAAGCACACAGATAGAATTTGTGGGGACAAGAGAGGAAGGCAAAGACAGTTTGCAAGAAGAGGAGAAGAAAGGAAGAAGGCATGGGAGCCCTCCATGAACCCAGGGAGCAGCAACATGCAGTGTGGGTGAGGGGGCTCCTGCCAGTGCTTGCAAGCCGAGCTAGGGGCCTCCAACCTTGCCTGCCTGCCTGGGACTGGATAGCTCTGAGGCTCGAGCCATCCATGTCTTCATTTGTGAAGTCATACTCAGAATTCAGAGAATGATCAAGAGTCTGTGGTCTGGAATCTTGCAAAAGCAATGAGTTTTCTGTGTTTAAGCACTTTATCAGTAAAAAGTGCCCCTCTTGCTGGGCAGTGGTGGCACACGCCTTTAATCCCAGCACTTGGGAGGCAGAGGCAGGCCGATTTCTGAGTTCGAGGCCAGCCTGGTCTACAAAGTGAGTTCCAGGAAAGCTGGGGCTACACAGAGAAACCCTGTCTCGAAAACCAAAAACCAAAAATCAAACAAACAAAAAGTGCCCCTCTTAGAATGAGAACAGAACCATTTAGCAAGTTCCTGCAGGGCAGTGAATCACCAGGGAATGCGAGTGGTGGGAATTAGTCACGTGATTACATTTGGAAAGCACTTACTGAGTTGGAATTTTGTGCATTTTGGGATAATTGAGCACCTGGAACAAGCAGGTGACTAGAAATACAAACCACACACACATACTCATTGGGTGGTGACACCATACTGGGAAGCGACTGCTTTTATTTGACAGCGGATGAGCAGGAGATGGGGTGTTAGAAGAGATGGGGAACCTTTTTTCTCTGTCCTACAATCAAATGAAATGAATTTACGGGCCTGTACGATGACACTGTACCTGGCTAGGGTAACATAACACAAGGTGAGTTTTCCAGCTTACACTAGGTAAACACGCACATAATGGGGCCTCAGCACTGAATTCATGTCAGAGCAGCGTTTCATCACGTGCTCGAGCGACGGTTCTGTTGGATTGTGTGATTTTAAAGACTTTGAAAGACAAGAGAAAAATATGCGTTTCTTTAGTTAAATCAAAGCAAGTCTCCAGGCGACACCCAGTCAAACGCAGTGTTTTGGATTTTGGGTAATTTGTCAGACATGAGCACTCACTACGTTCAGCACTGTAATTTGGATGGCGAAGTATACTGTACTCCACAGTGGAACTCTGGGGAACTGAAAAGGGCTGACACAGGGAACCTGAGGCAGGATATCTTTATCTTTCAGCTCGGGTAGCAGCGTGAATAGAAGTCAGGTGGGACAGCAAGCACCCTAGGGACCGTTTGGTTCCTTTCTGTCCAGAGAACAGGATTACTGAGAGAATCCAATGCCTTATCAAGTACTGCTGTCCAAATACTTTCCAGTTAAGGTTAACTGCTGTAAAATTGTTATTTGCTGGGCAATACACACTGCAGAGAAAGCAGAAATAACCACAGACAGGAACATGTTGGGAGGGTTTGCAGACTTGTCCCTCAGGGTCAAACTATGGGCTTTTATTAAAAGGCTTCGTATGGCATCTGGCAGCAGATGACATATTAAGGCAACAGTGGGTGATTTTTATCCTTTGGGTTTAGAACTAGGCCTAGCCTTACAGTTCCTGAGCCTGTATCCTTCAACCCTGACCTTTTAAGAAATGCAGGTCAACCCGTTTCCTTTGCAGACCTTCAACCCATCCAGAGTACACTTCTACTCGTAGGTCTGCTCGATGCTGGACATGGCACAGGTCGGCTTGGTCGCTGCCTCTTCGTAATTCTCTCTGCTCCTATTTGCGTCCAATCGTGGGATGGTGAAGTGTGCGTCTTAGATACTGGACAGCATGGTGGAGGTGAAGATCTGTTGTAAGATCTGAGGGATCTTCTTGGTATCCATAGCGATGAAGGACCGGCCAGCTGGCAGAGTTCTCTGAAGCCTGTCAGAGGGAAGGGAAGGGAGGGAAATCACCATTGCAAATCAAGGCTCCATTCCAGCCCCTGCCTGGCCGCCACAGCATCCAAATGGGTTCTTAGGGAAGGATGCTTTCACACTCTCATACCTTACCTGCAGCTCAATTGTCTGTCTCTAGGCAATGGAAGGCCTGAGAAAGCATCAGGGAGAGGCAGGGAAAGCAAGAGCTTTTCAGTGAGAGAATGAATGGATCTCAAGTTCCGGCCTCTCCTGAGATGTTCTGGTCCCTAGACAAGACAGTGCCTGAGGGGCCCATCTGGAATTAGCTCACCTGCATCTGGCCGCACACTGCATTTTTAAAAGCCTTTCCTTTCTTAGAAAACAGTCCTCCAACAACGTACTACACAGCCAAGTCCCCAAGTGGGTCTCTGGTTCCTCCCCACCACATACTGTGAAATGCAATCTGCATTATCTAACTGCTGCTTGACAAAACTGAGGTTGAACAGGCTTATGGTAACTTTTCTTTTAAAAAAATGTCAATTTATCATTTGGAATAAAAGGCCATCTTTGAAGGCAATAAGGCGGCAAGACACAGATGTATTGAAAAGAAGGCTGCCTTTCATTGTGCCAACAAAGTTTGGTTTTGGAGTGACATTTAATAAAAGTCAGGCACTCTGTGCAGTATCATGTATTTGGCGTGCGGGGCAGAGCAGCTAAGTCTGCACCATGCCTTTTGCCAGCAACGGTTGGACCATTTCCCCAGGAAACCACAAGGGTATTATTGTGCTTTTCTAAGTACTCCAACAGGATCTGTTCACTAGAAAGAAAGAAAGAAAGAAAAAAATGCCCATTTCAGCTCAGCCAGCGTTTGCTGAGCTTGCCGTCTGCCTGGCTCTGGTGCTGGGGAGATGTGCACAGAGAGGCTTTGAGGACAGGAAGCTTCCAGAAAATGTGAAGTGCTAACATGAGAGAGAGAGAGAGAGAGAGAGAGAGAGAGAGACAGAGACAGAGAGAGAGACACAGAAAGACAGAGACAGAGAGAGAGAGAGAGAGAGACAGAGAGAAAGAGAGAAAGAGGTGTGTGGTTGGCTGGCTGAGCAAGTTTGAGTCCATGATGTCAAGGCTCAAGCTTACTGTGGATGCTGCAGCACCCGCAGGGCTGAAACTGCCCTGGTTCTGGGGGTCTGTGCCACAGAGCCCAGCTTGCAGAAGAGCAGAGCAAAGCCAGGCCCTCCATTTGTAAGACAGGATTTTTTTTTCCCCTGAGATACAGTTTTGGTTGTGTTCTCTGCATTTTATGAGTATTTTATGCAGAGGAAACCCATGAATGTTTTCTGTAAGTGTGTTTAAGTTATGGACAGTGTTTCCTGGCTTCTCCTGCTGGGTCAGCCCAGAGGTGCTTACTGTCTGGTTATAAATTCCTACAGCTACCATGCAGCACGATAGCTATAGCATAAAACTGTCCATACACATTTATATACACGTATATAGTCTTCCTTTGTGTCCAAGGTGCCTCACCTACATGTCTCCACAGTAAGAGCTATATACATACACACACATGTCTAAATATATACTCATGTTACTGAAGTTTGTTTATGGGATATATATGTATGTATGTATGTTTGTATATATGTATGTATGTATGTTTGTATATATGTATGTATGTATGTTTGTATGTATGTATGTATGTTTGTATATATGTATGTATGTATGTATGTATATATGTATGCATATGCCTATGTAAGTCTCTGTATGTATGTGCTAGTTTGAATGAGGATGGCCCCATAGGCTCATATATTTTCAAGCTTGGTCCTCAGTTGGTGGGAAGGATTAGGAGTTGTGGCCTTGTTGGAGGAAGTGTGCCACTGGAGGTGGGCTTTGAAGCTTCAAAGCTCCATGCCAGACCCAGTGTGTGTGTCTCTGCCTGCTGCCAGGAGATAGGCTGTAAAGCTCGCCCTACTGCTCCAGTGCCACACCTGTCTGCTTCCGACCCTGAGGCTCACAGATTCACCCACTGACACTGTGCACAAGCCCCCAGGTAAATGCTTTCTTTATAAGAGTTGCCTTGGTCATAGTGTCTCTTCGCAGTGACAGAACAGTGCCTGAGATGATGTCTGTTTGCACACAGCAAATAGACACACATTGCATACAGACGAGTACAGTTTCTGCTATGCTAGGGAATTTACTATTGTTGGTTTCCTTTATTTTTTTTATTGTTGGCAATATTTGGAACTGAACCTGGAGTGCCACGCATGCTAGGCAAGTGTTCTACCTCTGAGCTATTACCCCACTGAGCTATAGTAATATTTTGAGTATGAGTTGAAATAACCTGATGAGATTGGGCTTGGTGGTCTCTGTAAAGTACTTAATCTATAAAATACTATCTAATCTATTAGTGAAAAAAATCAATTTGGTAAATACTTATTTTATAAAAATAATTAAAATTATAAATCCTGTCCAAAAAACTCTATTATGTTCCATCAAAACTATGATTGCTTGTCTGAACAAACCAGGGCATTGTGAGCCCACAGATGCCCTTAGCTGCTTGAGGGTAGACACTATGGGCTGTTTCCCCGCCCTCCCCAGCCCCTCAGGCTGAGGTTCGAGAAACAACACATGCCAGATACTTATTACATCTGCTCTGTGCTGCGACAATACTCACCTGGCTGCCTGATCCCCCAAAGAGCCGATAAAAATGGCAAAGGCGTTTACTTGAGGATCGCTTGTCAGGATCTGGGCAAAGCGGGCCGGGTTTATTCCGTATCGGGACAGATTTGCATCACTTAAGATGATGACAAAGTACTCATCAGCTTCTTCTGTGGTAATGTCCTTGATGGCGTGTTCCGTTCCCTCAAGTGTGTGGTCCCCACTCATGCAGAACTGAGAGTGCTCGTGCATCGTCTGCAGGTAAGAGGTGGGCGCAGAGACCACAGGTGAGCATCTCCTTTTCAACAAACGTGATGATTTTTGTATCGACAGACTACTGCCTGCTGTTTGATTACGTGCTGAGAGACAACAGGGCACAGGGAGTGTTGTATGGGGTTGACTTTTCTTAGAAACAGGCAATGCTCCCAAATGTTCACAATTGACACTTTTACAATTCAACCTTCTATTTAAAGTAAGAAAATATGTAATTGGTATCATCTGGGAGAGGGGCAAGATGTAGGAGCAAAATAAGGAGCGGGCTGAATTTCCAGTAAACAAGTTAATCCGATGCTGAACACTGCTTTCTGTGGCAAAGGAGGCAATCTGTTTTAAGATCATGGTGTCTCCTGCAGGTTTAAGTATATGAGACTGAATTTATCACTCAAAATTACCAACAGAAATATAAAATTTGAAATATAAAGTACCCTGAAAGGAGCCATTTCTTTTCCTTTCTACTGAGCCTGTGTGACTATGGAATTCTGGTCTCAGCTGTTCAAACCTGATAGAACAATGAGTGCTCTGAAAACGTATAGAGAACATTTAGCTTTAGATGGTGGAAAACCGGGTGTCAAGCAAGAAAGGCGGTTTCCGTTTGCTGCCTGAGATAGCTGTTGCTTCTTCAGCGAGTCCTAGTTTTTATCTAATCTGATAGAGATTCTCACAGTGCAGAAGGAACAATGTATTTACCTTCAGAATTTCTAGTCTCTGCTTATTGTTCTTGGGGATTTGGTTAACTGGAACGAGCTTAATGTTGTAGCCATCTCCCGAGTGTCCAGCGATGTCGTACTACATGCAAGAGAGTTGGAGAGTTGAGAAGTTGGTGAGTAACAGAAGGGTCATTGGTGCTACAGATCTCCCCAACTCTGGAATGTTCCGAGTTGTTCAATATTTGGTCATAAAAGAATGCAGAAAGACAGGAGAGGCAGATGTGTGCTATCAACAGAGCAAATGATTTTGGACTCATTCTGTTTGGGTCCACCTTCTTTTGAGATCTCTGCCCCCCACCCCCAGAAACAGGTATGAAGGGGACTTTAGTGGCTGTCCCAAATTCCATGTGTACACTTCAAGGGAGACTTTGTAAGAAGCACACACAGTGTTGGGTAGACTTCAAAGGGGCTCTGGGGATTCCAGTTGCCTCATGCCTGCTCTCTACACTCTTCCATAACTGCGGTCTTGTCTGGTAAACATAATGGGATATCACATATGATTGCATTAACTTCCATGACAAAAAGGATTCTGCCAATGTAATTAAGTTAGCTTGACTGTCAAAAGAGAAGTTATTGAGTGGGCCTAATTTAATCACAGAGCTCCTTTAAAGGCTCTATTGTGGCTGCTGGTAGGAGGGGAAGACAGATTTGAAGCTTCAGGGAGATCTGACATGAGGGAGTTAACAGAAGCTGAGAGCCAGCAGGAAATTAGGGACCTCTGTCGCCATTCCAAGCAACTCAAGTCTACCAGCAAGCTCAGCCTGAAGCAGACCTTTCCGCAGAGAACAGCAACATCTAGTTCCCTTCTGTTTCCAAAGGTAAAACAGTATTCAAAGAAATCAAAGTACAGAGAAGGCAAAAATTATCCACAACTGTGTTCAAGATGAGCTCTGAAGATTCTCTATGATAGAAGCTCTCGGGTATTTAGTTCCTTCTGACAGACATAGCAAGCAGCATGGTCACCGCAAACACACCAGCATCAGCATAACTTTGGCTGATATTGATCACGTGACTGAATAATCTGCTTTTCCACTTATTAATATATGGCATGTAGCTTTCTTTCTTTTTTTTTTCCATTTTTTATTAGGTATTTAGCTCATTTACATTCCCAATGCTATACCAAAAGTCCCCCATAGCCACCCACCCCCTCTCCCCTACCCACCCACTCCCCTTTTATGGCCCTGGCGTTCCCCTGTACTGGGGCATATAAAGTTTGCGTGTCCAATGGGCCTCTCTTTCCAGTGATGGCCGACTAGGCCATCTTTTGATGCATATGCAGCTAGAGTCAAGAGCTCCGGGGTACTGGTTAGTTCATAATGTTGTTCCACCTATAGGGTTGCAGATCCCTTTAGCTTCTTTGGTACTTTCTCTACCTCCTTCATTGGGGGCCATGTGATCCATCCAATAGCCGACTGTGAGCATCCACTTCTATGTTTGCTAGGCCCAGGCATACTCTGACAAGAGACAGCTATATCAGGGTCCTTTCAGCATAATCTTGCTAGTGTATGCAATGGTGTCAGCATTTGGAAGCTGATTATGGGATGGATCCCCGGATATGCTAGTGTCTACATGGTCCATCCTTTTATCTCAGCTCCAAACTTTGTCTCTGTAACTCCTTCCAAGGGTGTTTTGTTCCCACTTCTAAGGAGGGGCATAGTGTTCACACTTCAGTCTTCATTTTTCTTGAGTTTCATGTGTTTAGGAAATTGTATCTTATATCTTGGGTATCTTAGGTTTTGGGCTAATATCCACTTATCAGTGAGTACATATTGTGTGAGTTCCTTTGTGAATGTGTTACCTCACTCAGGATGATGCCCTCCAGGTCCATCCATTTGGCTAGGAATTTCATAAATTCATTCTTTTTAATAGCTGAGTAGTACTCCATTGTGTAGATGTACCACATTTTCTGTATCCATTCCTCTGTTGAGGGGCATCTGGGTTCCTTCCAGCTTCTGGCTATTATAAATAAGGCTGCTATGAACATAGTGGAGCATGTGTCCTTCTTACCAGTTGGGGCATCTTCTGGATATATGCCCAGGAGAGGTATTGCTGGATCCTCCGGTAGAACTATATCCAGTTTTCTGAGGAACCGCCAGACTGATTTCCATAGTGGTTGTACAAGCCTGCAATCCCACCAACAATGGAGGAGTGTTCCTCTTTCTCCACATCCACGCCAGCATCTGCTGTCACCTGAATTTTTGATCTTAGCCATTCTGACTGGTGTGAGGTGGAATCTCAGGGTTGTTTTGATTTGCATTTCCCTGATGATTAAGGATGTTGAACATTTTTTCAGGTGTTTCTCTGCCATTCGGTATTCCTCAGGTGAGAATTCTTTGTTCAGTTCTGAGCCCCATTTTTTAATGGGGTTATTTGATTTTCTGAAGTCCACCTTCTTGAGTTCTTTATATATGTTGGATATTAGTCCCCTATCTGATTTAGGATAGGTAAAGATCCTTTCCCAATCTGTTGGTGGTCTTTTTGTCTTATTGACGGTGTCTTTTGCCTTGCAGAAACTTTGGAGTTTCATTAGGTCCCATTTGTCAATTCTCGATCTTACAGAGCAAGCCATTGCTGTTCTGTTCAGGAATTTTTCCCCTGTACCCATATCTTCAAGGCTTTTCCCCACTTTCTCCTCTATAAGTTTCAGTGTCTCTGGTTTTATGTGAAGTTCCTTGATCCACTTAGATTTGACCTTATTACAAGGAGATAAGTATGGATCGATTCGCATTCTTCTACATGATAACAACCAGTTGTGCCAGCACCAATTGTTGAAAATGCTGTCTTTCTTCCACTGGATGGTTTTAGCTCCCTTGTCGAAGATCAAGTGACCATAGGTGTGTGGGTTCATTTCTGGGTCTTCAATTCTATTCCATTGGTCTACTTGTCTGTCTCTATACCAGTACCATGCAGTTTTTATCACAATTGCCCTGTAGTAAAGCTTTAGGTCAGGCATGGTGATTCCACCAGAGGTTCTTTTATCCTTGAGAAGAGTTTTTGCTATCCTAGGTTTTTTGTTATTCCAGATGAATTTGCAAATTGCTCCTTCTAATTCATTGAAGAATTGAGTTGGAATTTTGATGGGGATTGCATTGAATCTGTAGATTGCTTTTGGCAAGATAGCCATTTTTACAATGTTGATCCTGCCAATCCATGAGCATGGGAGATCTTTCCATCTTCTGAGATCTTCTTTAATTTCTTTCTTCAGAGACTTGAAGTTTTTATCATACAGATCTTTTACTTCCTTAGTTAGAGTCACGCCGAGATATTTTATATTATTTGTGACTATTGAGAAGGGTGTTGTTTCCCTAATTTCTTTCTCAGCCTGTTTATTCTTTGTGTAGAGAAAGGCCATTGACTTGTTTGAGTTAATTTTATATCCAGCTACTTCACCAAAGCTGTTTATCAGGTTTAGGAGTTCTCTGGTGGAATTTTTAGGGTCACTTATATATACTATCATATCATCTGCAAAAAGTGATATTTTGACTTCCTCTTTTCCAATTTGTATCCCCTTGATCTCCTTTTGTTGTCGAATTGCTCTGGCTAATACTTCAAGTACTATGTTGAAAAGGTAGGGAGAAAGTGGGCAACCTTGTCTAGTCCCTGATTTTAGTGGGATTGCTTCCAGCTTCTCTCCATTTACTTTGATGTTGGCTACTGGTTTGCTGTAGATTGCTTTTATCATGTTTATGTATGGGCCTTGAATTCCTGATCTTTCCAAAACTTTTATCATGAATGGGTGTTGGATCTTGTCAAATGCTTTTTCTGCATCTAACGAGATGATCATGTGGTTTTTGTCTTTGAGTTTGTTTATATAATGGATTACATTGATGGATTTTCGTATATTAAACCATCCCTGCATCCCTGGAATAAAACCTACTTGGTCAGGATGGATGATTTCTTTAATGTGTTCTTGGATTCGGTTAGGGAGAATTTTATTAAGGATTTTTGCATCGATATTCATAAGAGAAATTGGTCTGAAGTTCTCTATCTTTGTTGGATCTTTCTGTGGTTTAGGTATCAGAGTAATAGTGGCTTCATAAAATGAGTTGGGTAGAGTACCTTCTACTTCTATCTTGTGAAATAGTTTGTGCAGAACTGGAATTAGATCTTCTTTGAAGGTCTGATAGAACTCTGCACTAAACCCATCTGGTCCTGGGCTTTTTTTGGCTGGGAGACTATTAATAACTGCTTCTATTTCTTTAGGGGATATGGGACTTTTAGAAGGTCAACTTGATCCTGATTCAACTTTGGTACCTGGTATCTGTCCAGAAATTTGTCCATTTCGTCCAGGTTTTCCAGTTTTGTTGAGTATAAGCTTTTGTAGAAGGATCTGATGGTGTTTTGGATTTCTTCAGGATCTGTTGTTATGTCTCCCTTTTCATTTCTGATTTTGTTGATTAGGATTTTGTCCCTTTGCCCTCTAGTGAGTCTAGCTAAGGGCTTATCTATCTTGTTGATTTTCTCAAAGAACCAACTCCTCGTTTGGTTAATTCTTTGAATAGTTCTTCTTGTTTCCACTTGGTTAATTTCACCCCTGAGTTTGATTATTTCCTGCCGTCTACTCCTCTTGGGTGAATTTGCTTCCTTTTTTTCTAGAGCTTTTAGATGTGTTGTCAAGCTGCTAGTATGTGCTCTCTCCCGTTTCTTCTTGGAGGTACTCAGAGCTATGAGTTTCCCTCTTAGAAATGCTTTCATTGTGTCCCAAAGGTTTGGGTACGTTGTGGCTTCATTTTCATTAAACTCTAAAAAGTCTTTAATTTCTTTCTTTTTCCCTCCTTGACCAAGGTATCATTGAGAAGAGTGTTGTTCAGTTTCCACGTGAATGTTGGCTTTCCATTCTTAATGTTGTTATTGAAGATCAGTCTTAGGCCATGGTGGTCTGATAGGATACATGGGACAATTTCAATATTTTTGTATCTGTTGAGGCCTATTTTGTGACCAATTATATGGTCAATTTTGGAGAAGGTCCCGTGAGGTGCTGAGAAGAAGGTATATCCTTTTGTTTTAGGATTAAATATTCTGTAGATATCTGTCAGGTCCATTTGTTTCATAACTTCTGTTAGTTTCACTGTGTCCCTGTTTAGTTTCTGTTTCCACGATCTGTCCATTGATGAAAGTGGTGTGTTGAGGTCTCCCACTATTATTGTGTGAGGTGCAATGTGTGCTTTGAGCTTTACTAAAGTGTCTTTAATGAATGTGGCTGCCCTTGTATTTGGCGCATAGATATTCAGAATTGAGAGTTCCTCTTGGAGGATTTTACCTTTGATGAGTATGAAGTGTCCCTCCTTGTCTTTTTTGATAACTTTGGGTTGGAAGTCGATTTTATCCGATATTAGAATGGCTACTCCAGCCTGTTTCTTCAGACCATTTGCTTGGAAAATTGTTTTCCAGCCTTTCACTCTGAGGTAGTGTCTGTCTTTTTCCCTGAGATGGGTTTCCTGTAAGCAGCAGAATGTTGGGTCCTGTTTGTGTAGCCAGTCTGTTAGTCTATGTCTTTTTATTGGGGAATTGAGTCCATTGATATTAAGAGATATTAAGGAAAGGTAATTGTTGCTTCCTGTTATTTTTGTTGTTAAAGTTGGCATTCTGTTCTTGTGGCTGTCTTCTTTTAGGTTTGTTGAGGGATTATCTTCTTGTTTTTTCTAGGGCGTGGTTCCCGTCCTTGTATTGTTTTTTTTTCTGTTATTATCCTTTGAAGGGCTGGATTCGTGGAGAGATAATGGGTGAATTTAGTTTTGTCGTGGAATACTTTGGTTTCTCCATCTATGGTAATTGAGAGTTTGGCTGGGTATAGTAGCCTGGGCTGGCATTTGTGTTCTCTTAGTGTCTGTATAACATCTGTCCAGGCTCTTCTGGCTTTCATAGTCTCTGGTGAAAAATCTGGTGTAATTCTGATAGGCTTGCCTTTATATGTTACTTGACCTTTTTCCCTTACTGCTTTTAGTATTCTATCTTTATTTAGTGCATTTGTTGTTCTGATTATTATGTGTCGGGAGGAATTTCTTTTCTGGTCCAGTCTATTTGGAGTTCTGTAGGCTTCTTGTATGTTCATGGGCATCTCTTTCTTTAGATTTGGGAAGTTTTCTTCAATAATTTTGTTGAAGATGTTTGCTGGTCCTTTGAGTTGAAAATCTTCATTCTCATCCACTCCTATTATCCGTAGGTTTGGTCTTCTCATTGTGTCCTGGATTTCCTGGATGTTTTGAGTTAGGATCTTTTTGCATTTTCCATTTTCTTTGATTGTTGTGCCGATGTTCTCTATGGAGTCTTCTGCACCTGAGATTCTCTCTTCCATTTCTTGTATTCTGTTGCTGATGCTGGCATCTATGGTTCCAGATTTCTTTTCTAGGGTTTCTATCTCCAGCGTCGCCTCACTTTGGGTTTTCTTTATTGTGTCTACTTCCCTTTTTAGGTCTAGTATGGTTTTGTTCATTTCCATCACCTGTTTGGATGTGTTTTCCTGTTTTTCTATAAGGACTTCTACCTGTTTGGTTGTGTTTTCCTGTTTTTCTTTAAGGACTTGTAACTCTTTAGCAGTGTTTTCCTGTTTTTCTTTAAGGACTTGTAACTCTTTAGCAGTGTTCTCCTGTATTTCTTTAAGTGAGTTATTGAATTCCTTCTTTATGTCCTCTACCATCATCATGAGATATGCTTTTAAATCCAGGTCTACCTTTTCAGGTGTGTTAGGGTGTCCTGGATTGGGCGAAGTGGGTGTTCTGGGTTCTGATGATGGTGAGTGGTCCTGGCTTCTGTTAGTAGGATTCTTACGTTTACCTTTCGCCATCTGTCAATCTCTGGAGTTAGTTGTTATAGTTGTCTTTGTTAAGAGATTGTTCCTCTGTTGATTTTGTTACCCTCTATCAGCAGGCGTGGGAGACAAGCTCTCTTCTCTGAGTTTCAGTGGTCAGAGCAGTCTCTGTAGGCAAGCTCTCCTCTTTCAGGGAAGGTGTACAGTTATCTGGTGTTTGGACCTCCTCCTGGCTGAAGGTGAAGGCCCAAAACAGGATCTTTCCCAGAAGCTGTGTTGCTTTGGCCAGGAAGGTGGCCAGTTGTCTGGAGTCGAAGATGTAGCCGCCTGAGAAGCTCTGTGGCTCTTGCCGGGAAGGTGGCTGGTTGTCTGGAGCTGAAGATGGCGCCGCCCAGAAGCTCTGCGACTCTCGCCCGTCCCAGAAACGGCTGGCACTCTGTATTCCACACGGTCACCCGTGCAGCCTGCCCTCCGCGGAGTCCCGGAGCCAAGAAGGCTCCCGCCGGCGCCTGTGCCACAAACCTCTCAGGCTGGGCAGACCCCCGTGCTCTCACCAGGAAGGTGGCCGGCTATCTGGAGCTGAAGATGGCGCCGCCCAGAAGCTCTGCGACTCTCGCCCGTCCCAGAAACGGCTGGCACTCTGTATTCCACACGGTCACCCGTGCAGCCTGCCCTCCGCGGAGTCCCGGAGCCAAGAAGGCTCCTGCCGGCGCCTGTGCCACAAACCTCTCAGGCCGGGCAGACCCCCGTGCTCTCACCAGGAAGGTGGCCGGCTGTCTCGGCATGTAGCTTTCAATTTAGGAAGCACTTATTAACTCCCTATCTCCTGGGCACATGAAGTACTGACTGCTGAGAGGAGCCCAGTGTCGGAGCCAGGTGCTCGGCCACAAATCCGAGAAGCAGCCAGAGGTAAATTATCTAGGAGTTGGTCTCTCTGAACCCTCTACTAAAGACATTTTGTAATTACACGAAGGCTGGGACACTGGGGAAACTGAGGAATCTCCAAGGAAAAGAGTGTATGTTTGAGGGTGAAGACTTCAGGGAACATTTGGGATAGCTGCCAATCCAGTATCAACCAATAGCTCTTCTTCAAAACCCTCCTGCTACCCACCCAGCACTAGGTGTTATGGGGGAAGCAAGCCTTTGCCCACCTGCACCTTTGCAGATGATAAGATAGGTTCTTACGAGATTCAGCTCTGCACGTTTAGTTTCTGTGCATGCTTACTGTAGAATAGATGCTCTCGGAGAGCTTGTAATAAACTTGGGGTAAAAAGCAGCTTGCCTTTTGTGTGTGGGCTACATTCTTTTACAATCCAGAAACCAGAACACTATTTTTTTTTCCTAAGCCAGATCACAAATACAAAATAACATAGTTGAGGCTGCCACGTCTGAAATGGGAAGCAGAAATATTCCTGGTGAAAGTGCCTGCGCCATTAAAACAGGAAGTGGGTGAGGCTATCTAGGAAAGATGAACTCCACTGGGGATGTGGCCACACTGTGCGTTGAGGAGGGTGGGAGGGAAAACTGAGCCCTCATCCCCAGGACAAGGACACAACCAGAGGTCTACGAAGGATGTTTATGCCTTTGAAAACTAGAAACCTCCTTACAGGTTAAACATGTTCTTATCTCCTACTTTGAAAATTTTACATCTTAAGGACCGGCAGAGGCAGGATCAAATTATTAGTTTGTGGCCTTCTTGAAGCTTGTAGAACATGGGCAGTGTGGACAGTTCTTGCCTATGGTCCCATCTGGCTGCCCCTTCAGAACCTGGTATGCCTATACCAGCTGAGCCTTCCCTAGGAAGACAGACCTAAGAAAGGCCCACAAAGGACGACCAGAGAGTGAAGGTAGTTAGAAGTTGTAAGAAGGCCGGGCCTAGGTCCGTGTGCACTTCCCTTGCGGGGCCTGGACAGGGCGGGGCTGAGGGATGACTGTAAACTTCCAGCCTCCCTTCCTCACTCCCACCTCTTTTTTTTTTGTGTTACTGGGGTTTGAACCCCGGGGTCTCGAATGTGCTAGGCAAATGCTTTCCCAATGTGTTTTATCTCCAGAACTCTTTTTATTTTGAGAGAGGGTCTTACTTTGTCTTCTAGGTTAGCCTTGAACTCACTGTGTATCCAGGTGGTTTTTGAAGCTGCAAACCTCCTGCCTGCATAGTTGGACACAGCCAGGACCATCATGTAATCAGCAGGACAGGCCACACATGTGCTTCCAGGAGCAGCACAGGACTCAATAAACAAGAGCCCCCTTGTCCCTGTCAACCACCAGCATCTAGGCTGTAAGTTTTCTATGTGGCTTGCAAGGTGTCCTGGAAATTTTTGTGGAGTTTTGTACTTAAGCCCTCAGCATAAATATTAAATGACAGCTATTCTGAAACCCTCACACAGAGAGGCCCTCTCTAATGCTTCTTTGCTTCACAATTTGTTTGGACCCCACTTTTCCTAGATGTGTTTTGAAAACCTCATTCCTTTAGGGAGAGCTATGGTGAAAACAAACCAGAGTCTCAATCAAGAGAGAAATTTACCATTTCACCAGAATTTTAAAGCAGTGTGCAGAGGAAACGCACAGAGCTGTTGGCGCGTTTGTGAATATGTCTGAGGCTTCACCTGCTCTTGCTGGTTTGGGGATCGGCTATGCTTTATTAGCCTTCTGGTTGTAAGTTGGTATGTAGTGATATCTGAGGCTGGTGTGAACACTGACACGTGAATTCTGTTCTAAAATGGCAATACTATGGCCAGCAAGCAGTTAGTGAATGAGTGATTGAATAGGTCAAGGGAGATGTTTCCAGAGCCCTGGGGTACATGTGAGTTACTAATCTACCATATCCGGTTAGCCCTGCTTCCTATTAGGGAAGTCAATATAAAGAGAAAAGTGTTCTCAAAGTTGAGGTGTGACATGGCTTGGACATGAAAAGCTTTTTGACTTAGAGCAAGGCACTTAACCTTTCCAAAGCTCCTTCCGGCCTTGCTAGAGATGCTAGTTTAGATGGCCTCTAATGGTACCTGCTTGTAAATCACTTCTCTCTGACAAAGAGGACTGATATCTGTCTGACCACTTCCCAGGGTCATTGAGGGGGTGGGTGGAGAGCGCAGTCCATTTAGTGATGAAGATGGTCAGGACTTGCTTTGCTCTCCCCACATGACCAGCATCTTCACAAGGCTCATCTTAGAGTCTCTGAACCAGCTCCGCTGTAGGTGTTAGCACCGATGCTAGGAGCAGCTGTCCGCCTTTCCTAAGACAGATTTAGTGTTGTCTCTAAATTCATCTATCAATTCAAGTTACTACAGAGAAATACTGATTCCTCAAGCTAGTCCTGCACCTATTCTTAAGTGTCTTGTTTTTATGGCTAATATTTCTACATCAGTTACTGAGTCAGTTCTGATGGTCTCAGCAAACTTTGTGCAGTTTTTTGTTGAGTCCTATCTCTGGGTAGTAGTACAGATATATTCAAAGCCTAAGCCTAATAGGATGACTGGTCTCCATATTTAAACTCAAAGAACATTCTTAAGGCATTGGGAAAGGCGTAATTACAGACACTCAGCTAAGTGTGTCTCTGTGAGTCATATCTTTCTCTAGCCTTCTGGGAAGTAATGGAGTCTTCCTGACTAAGATCTTCAAAGAAGCTGTGTTTATTACACCACCTGTGTGTGGTGGCAGAGTAAGAGTAGAAGGTGATAATAAAATGTTTTTGCTTTTGAATGAATTTTTGCATAAGTTTGGGCATATGTAAAACAGATCCAAGAAATAGGATAGAACAAGTAAGAAAGATCCCCAATGGGGTGGGGGTAGGGGTCTGTGATGGTTTGTATATTCTTGTACAGGGAGTGGCACCATTTGGAGGTGTGGCCTTGTTGGAGTAGGTGTGTCACTGTGGGTGTGGGCTTAATACTCTCACCCTAGGTGTCTGGAAGTCAGTCTTCCACTAGCAGTCTTTGGATGAAGGTGTAGAACTCTCAGCTCCTCCTGCACCATGCCTGCCAGCCCCAATTACATGTTGTTGTTGTTTTTTTAATAAGACTTGCTATGGTCATGGTGTCTGTTCACAGCAGTAAAACCCCAACTAAGACAGGGTCAGAAGCTGGTGTTTCACATTTAGCAGTGTGACCTTGGGCCAAGTATTTAACCTTTTTGAACCTTGGCTTTCTCATCTGTAGAAAGAGGTTGGTGAAAATAATGCCCAGACCCAAGGTTCTATGACAATTAATGGAATGAAAACCAGCTTCACGTTGTTTGAGGAACACGTATGAATTGTCTTGTCTTCATCTGTTGAGGGGAGCATGTTTCATACGTGTGATGGTGAGGACCCACAACACCATCTACAGAAGGAAAGTCCTTGGAGTCGGTGAGAAGCAAAAGTTCAGTATGGTTCTAGAAAAATGGGTTTCTTTTCCACTTTAGTTTTTGCAGTATTGAGGATAGACCCTAGGGCCCTGCACAGGCTAAGGGGCCTGGTTAGAATTTATTGTTAACCTAGGAAGAGTGAATCTTTGCTGAAGAATTGCCTAGGTCAGCCTGATCTGGGGTCATGTCTGTGAGAGATTGTCCTGAGTGAGGAGAGGGGCCCCTGCCCACTGAAGATGGCTGGATACCTACACAGGTGGACCTGTGCTGTACAGGAGAGCTGAGCCTAGGCCAGTGAGCCGTAGCCTTCCATGGTGTCTGCCCTGGCTTCCCTCTGTGGACAGTGACTGGGAAATTAGGCCACAAAAGCTTTTACTCCCTAAAGCTTTTGGTCATGGTGTTTGTCACACTCTTTACCACCAAAGCTACATCCCCAACTCTCTCTCAGCAATGGAATCAACTATACAAAGTCCACTTTACACAACATTGTGCAGCATAAGTGGAGCTCTTGGGTAGTGCAGGAGGTGTGGGGTGCCCTAACCCCACATGCTCCCCCAGGCTTCCTTTCATACTGTTTGCCTGACTCTTACACACTTTCATAGAAACAATAAAATGAAACATTTGACGTTATTGTCTCTCCAAAGCCCAGTTTCTGAGTGAGAGAACAAATCCATTTTCTGGTACCATTGTTTGAATGTTTAGTGGAAAAACAGTCTGAAAAAAACTGTCAGGACATCAAGAGCTTTTGAAAAGAAAGTCTATTTTAAGATGACACTGACGACTCCCGGGAGCTTGGAGAAAAGAACAAACAGAATGAAGGAAAGGAGAAGCTCCCTGATGGAAGTCACAGTTGACAGAATCATTAGTGTCCTGCCTACGTGCTGTGTGACCGGCAGGGACAGTGCTGGCTCTAGCTTGGAGGAGTTGGCTGTTGGCTGTCTGTAAATTGTGCTGTTCTAGGAACCTGTGGAGTCAGGTGGCTGAACACTCTGAGGTACTTTAAAGACTCCAAGTGGCTTAGCGAATGTCACACTGCTGAGTTAGGTCTCAGTACGGCTCATGCTTGAGGGTCCCTGTGGTTTGGCATGGGTTGTGCTAATGTGGGAGAGAGTGGGTGAGGGCTGTAAGTGAGCCTCCCGTCCAGACTGTAATGACCCCAGAAGGCAGCACAGAGCTCTAGCCAAACACAACACAAGCAGGTGCCAAGAGGCGTGGGCAGCCTGCAGACCCCCTCACCAGCTGGCACCTCTGAAGGCTGCCGAGCACATGTGGAGTCCGGGGCTAGCTGCAGGAAGACTGAATTAAGAACTGTCTGGAACTCAGGCAGGAGCTTTAGATTGCACTACCAATTCCCAAAGATGCCGGGTGATGCCATCCTGAGTATTTCACACACCATCATCGATTTGCCCAGGAGTCATTGCTGGACCTTATTCTTCTTTCATAAACAAGAAATTAAACATGTAGACAGACTAAGTGGCTGGGAATAATGATATAAAGAATATCAAATATTTCTAAAAAGAGATGAAAACGCACGCATGTAGCCGGAGTCTGAGAGACAGAGCCTCAGTCCCACTCGTCCTCCTCTGCACTGTGTGCGCCTACTCCTCATGTGCCCTCCAGGGCACCTCTGCAGCTGTGTACCCGCATGTACCCTAGTTAGGAGCAGGAGAAGATCTCACAGAATATACGACTCCATCACTCCTCTGTTCTCTACAGAGGGGGCCTGGGAAACCCGTAGCCAATCAACTCTCAAGATGTGTAGGAGGGGTGGCAGCAATAGGACAGTCTCCATTACATAAGAACGGAGGGGAGGCCTGGAAAGAGCTTGTGATGGGGATGTTGGGGCAGGTTCAATGCTTTTGAACATTAGGTAAGATGTGGCTATTTATACTGACCCATGGCTGTCTAGCCACCCATTGGTCAAAATGGTTTAAATAAACATTTTCTATTAAAAAAAAAAAAAACAAACCCAGATGCAATCACATGTGAGGTCCCGGAGGGTCAAGAGATGGAAAGTTTCAGAGTGGACAGCATGGAGAGTGCGCTTTAAAAGGCTGACCACCTCTGGCTCCCACAGGAGGAAGTAGTGCGTCTTACAAGCTGTGCAATGCTAGCTCGGAAGCATCCCAGACTTCCCGTGTCCTGTCCTCACCCTGACAGAGTGAGTCTTTGATTGGGGTTCTGGGAATGCTGGCAACTACAATAGAGCCAAGAGGGACTCTTACATAGTTCCCCGGGTTTCGGTGACCACGAGGGATAGCATTGCTGTCATGAAGGGAAGCAGAGCTTTCTCGTGCTCAGCCGTGTGTTAGATGCATTTATCCCTGTACTGTGTGTGCAGAGCCTTGCAGCCCCGCGGTAGTCATGCTGGACGCTGCTCGCTGCTCCCCACTGAGCCCTGAAAGGCCATTGTCCCAGAGACTACACAGGAACCCTGGGAGAGCCAGTGGACTGCACCCTTCACAAGGAGCCCAAGGGAAATGGGAAGCCAACTGGTCTCTTGTTTTTGCGTAATACAGAGCCATGGCATGGGGCACAGTCTTCAGGTACAGGTGGGGTGCCTGCTTAAATGGCAATGGATTTGAGACTCCGTTGCTCAAGGATTGTTTTATCCATTAAAGAGTTTGCATGCTTAGGTTGTGTGCCCTTCACAATATCTGTACATACCATGGCTCTCTCTGGCATGTGTTGGTAGTCAGGTTTTCTGCTGTGATGCCTGTGTTTTCTATGGACAATCACAAGAAGATGAGGTGGCTCCTACTGGCTGGCGACATTGTAGAGTGGGAATTGCCTCCCTATCCTCAGACCTCTGAAATGGGGGATTTGATAGCAAACTGCACAACAACAAGCTGGAAATGGTTTGAGCAGAGGGCAGCTTCCTCTCGGGTGAATTGCCATGCCAGCTGCGGATGTATGTTATTGTTGGCTCACTGTTCACAGGATGCTGTGCGCAGACCTTGGCTGCTGATGGGATGTCAGCGTTCAGAGGCACTCGGTGAGGATGCCCAGGAAAATGAGAACAGGCTTCGGAGTTTCCAGGAAACCCTGCAGTTTAGCATCACACAACTTACATGTTGCAGTGCTTTGCTCTGTGGGAACTAGAGGTTACTGGGCCCTTCAGTTATGTTACTGTTAGTTAGAACAGGTGAAGCAGCAGCCATGTTCCCTGCTGCTGAGAGAATGGTGCCTGGAGCTCTGGGTGGAGTCTGCATCCACCTTACCGGTACTGACCCTAAGTGACCAATGACGCTCTACCACTGGAACCATTACCTTGAATTTCTCCTCGTAGTTCTCGAAGGCTTCCATGACCATGCACACTGCCTCCATCGAGCGCTCTAGCCGGCGATCCACCCCGTTGAAGCGGTACATGCTGCCGGAGACGTCCACCACCAGGCGCAGGCGCTTGGGCTTCTGTTGTGGACTACCCAGCTGAGGGAGGGGATGGCAGAAAACCATGGTCAGCTGGCTTCTTGCCCAGGCTCTGAGGTGGCAGCCCAAGGTGGGCAGGTCTGTACAGGGCTGTCCCAGAGGGTGGAGGTAATGGCGGTACCCTAGTAAGCAGATGTCAGACTGGCTGCACAAGGAAAAGAACTGCCTCTGGGATATGGTAAAGCTACCGTCCGGAGGTTGACAACTTAAAGATAATGCATTTTAGAAATGTCAGCCTGGGAGGATAGAAGCCCCACGTCCTTTACTCTGTGCGTCAGCATCCCTACGCAGTCACTTGAAGGTCATTTTTCACCTAGGCTGAAGAAATACCAGACTGTTACAGCACAGTTACGTGAGAGGTGGCCTGGCCAAGAGCGTAAGCGTTTTCCGAACGCCTCTTTAGAGCTTTTGGGTTTTCTTCTGCTTGCTGAACTTTTTTCTTTTTCTTTTCTTGGCAGTTAGAGTGGCATTGAACCGCTATCTGGCAAAAATTACTGATTAAAATGTGAAATCTTAGAGATCAGCTTGGGGCCCAGACCCGCCAATGCACTTTTTTTTTAGATTGTCAGTAATAATAAATAAGAAAAAGTCCAGATTATTCTACTATTATATACTTGCTGGCATGCATGAAATATGATAGGCAGAACTAATAATTTCAAGAAAATCCTGTAGAGGGTGGTGAGATGGCTCATGAGATGGCTTGGTGGCTAAGGAACTTGCCATGGAGCCTGACTACATGGGAGAAGGAGAGAACTGAGTCCTGCATGCTGTCCTCAGACTTCCATATACCTGCTGTGGCATGCATGGCTCCTCCCCTGTGTGTGTGTGTGTACATCACATATATGCATATATGCAGGATAAATAAATAACTTAAGATATCATGAATGTTTAGAGAATAACAGTAGGAAGCAAATCTTATACATCCCTTTAAACTATGTTGAGTGTCCCTGATTAGAAGCAGCGTGGCACACACGTGTGCATGACTAACTCACAGATGTGTCCACAACTTGCTGACCACAGTGAGTCAGAGAAAGCAGCTGTTGACTCATGGCAATGACATAGAAATAAGACCTCCCAAATTACTACCAGATCCACTCTGAGTAAACATTACAGAGAGTGACACTCCTGTCCTCGCTCGTTGCGCCCCGGCTCCCGGTGGCTACTCACCAGTTTTGATTATTCAGGGCGATAGAAAACCCCAAAGTTCACTAGGATTCAATAGTTGACCATGTTGCCACAGTCTGGTGAATACTTATTTACTACAATTAGTATAACTTAAGAGAGAATTCCTTGTTTCCTACAAACTGAAGGCATGTGATAGACACAGATTGTTACAGTTCAGGAGAGCAGGAGACCGTATGATTGCTCTGTTTCTCTCTCCTGAAGACTCCTCTGGGATCCACAAGCAGCAGGGCATCTCCCATCCCCACATCCTCAGAGCACCCACTCTGCATCTGGGGAGTGGATGGACCTGGAGGTGGCCGCATAGGTAGCTTTTGGCTTCTGGCTTTCTGGCTACTGGCTGGTGCAGGGCTGGTGGGCAGTGCTTGTTCTTGGTTTCTTCTCTGAGGTGGCTGGACTAGGGTAGGAAGGCTGGCTTCCCCTCCACTGAGGACCATAGCACCGTGAACTACCCTCTTCTGTTCTGATATAAACTAGCATCTTCCGGTTTTACTATTTATTCCCTTGCTTCGCCTGGTTGAACCTTAGGTCACAGTCTGAACTCTGGTGTTAACTCCTCTAAATTTGGTTAAAGCTCACCCTGCCTTTGCTGGTTTTGATGCTGTTTTGGGAAAGGGTGTCTGTACGTAGCCCTGGCTGTCCTGGGCTCACTTTGTAGATCAGTGTGCTTTCAGCCTCTGACGCTTGAGGGTCAGGATTAGAAGAGTGCATCACCATGCCTGGCTCTTGCATTGCTTGTTCTTAATATTATTCTATTTTGTGTACGTGTTCCATATCGTGAGCCTTTTTAAAAAAAAGTTATGTTTCCCATAATGCTTTCTGTAGTTGCATATTTTGGGTTAATGGTGTTTTGACACAACTCATGAACTCTGTACAGAAGGCTGAACTATGTGGATCTGAGGCTCGGGGTTCCCCATTATTTACCTGGGGTTCCAGGTCACCCCGACGTTTGTAGATGGACTTTTCTCCCGCCAGCCCGTCAATGATCTTGGCGTCGTCCAGTTCTCCGGTAGCTTGGTGTCTTAGCCACTGTCTTTCTTTGCCTTTAGCCTGCAATGTCACCGACAAAGACACATGAATCTTTACGTGCTTAGTGCTACAGTTCTTTGACACACTTTCTTTCATGAATAACAGGAAATACACCGGGATCCTATCAGTCAGAGAGGTCTCTGCCAGAATGTGGTCACATGGCCTCTGCTCTGCTTATGAGAAAGGCCTTTGGAGTGTGGTTTCTCAGCTGTAATTGTTTTAACACATGGAACAATACAAAGAACTTGCACAGAGGACATACGAACAGGAAGACGGTATGCAGATGAACCCCAAGGGAAAGTTCAATGTCTGGAAATGTAATGATGACGTATTTCTTATGGATTTTCTGTTACAGGGATCCCAGAAAATTTATTAGGTAACAAAACAATCAGCTTGAACTTGTTAACGGTGACAGAGTCTGTGCGCTGAGCTTCAGCCGTCTCCCTTCTGCATGGGAATTTAGTCAGGTTCCCGAGACTGTGTGTGCAAACTGGAACAGCTGGGGAGGATGGGAGCCGCCTGTGTGACACATGGCTCTCCGCTTTTCTAGGTCTGGAAAGCATCTGAACTTTTTGGAAGGTACTTCCACAGCATGCTTTGCCACAGTAACACAACTGTGCCAGACAGCCCAAGCAGACAGGTAAAGGATAAAAAAAACCTCTGTGCTGGATAGTTTTATGTCAGCCTGACACAAGCTAAAGCCACCTGAGAGGAAGAGACCTAAACAAAGGCCTCTGTAAGATGAGGCTGTGGACAGTCTGCAGGGCATCTTCTTGGTGACTGATGCGGGAGGGCCCAGCTCATTGTGGGTGGTACCATCCCTGGGCTGATAAGAAGGCAGGCTGAGCAAGCCAGCAGGCAGCACCCCGCCACTGCCTCGGCAGTAGTTGCTGCCCTGTTTGAGCTCCTGTCTTAATAATGATGTAGAGGGATAAGCTAAACAAACACTTTCCTCCGCATGTTGCTACGGTGTCTCATCGTAGTAACAGAAACCCTAACTGACTAAGACGAACTCTAACATCCCAAGGAAGGTGCATACTTAAGAGAGCCCATGACCGCAGCTACATTGCGATCTATGCTAAAGGAGCCTTGGGAATACAAACCAGACTTTAGGACACACTCTGTCTCAGAAATATAAAAATATGGGGAAGAATGGAATTAGAATATTTTCTATTTCCTTTATGGTGACAGGAGGGGTTTAAATTTAGTTTTCTATAGCTGTGGTAGGCATTAAAAATTCACTAAAAGAACTTGATGTGGCATGGGACTGAAATCATGCCGGGCTAACATGGCCATGCAGCAGCTAACAGAGTGGGTGGGGAAGCCTCAGGGTCATCACCTTTGATTTATGAAAATTAGTGAATAAAGGTTTAACAATGGTGCATCTGTTACCTAACATGACATACAATTTTATACCAGTACAAATCCCATATTCCTCCTGAGCCCAGCTTAAGAATTCAACTTTCGTACCATTTTGATGACAGCTAGCTACTGCAACTATGTCACATTCATTCACTTTTTCTTTATTTCCCTAGTGGCTAACCATGCGGGAGTCAGTCCTCGGCAGTGATGCCCAGCAATGCCAGGCCTCCAAGGAAGCCTGCGGTATCACCAACCAGTCACCAGAATGACAGGAGCCAAGTCCCCATCCCTGCTTCAGGGGTGGTGGCCTGAGAAGATTGTGGGAACGAAGGCTCAAGGTTTATATTTGCCCTCCTTCCTGTCACTGGTAGCTACATATCTTACCATGACTTTCCATGATCTGAGCTTTGTGCCAGGATACACTATTTCTGTGCACTCATGGAATTCTTGCCAAGAATATACACGTGGGCCAACTGCCCACCAGAATTAAAATATCCATGTTGGTGAGCTACAGGTTTCTTTTTTTTTCTCCCCCATTACAGGTTTCTTTATTTCATATTTACATTAATATATAATATTCATTTATAATTTTGATAAAGGAATGATACTCCAAATATATAAAATTCTCTTAAAACCCATGTTCTAAAAAGTTAAAAATGGGCAAAAACCTATGGGAAAACCTGTTACACTAAATGGGCATATTGTCAAATTACATTCTTACTATTTATGTTTACAGTCATAGATCAGTGCTGCCCTCAGCCTTGCTCAGAGAGCTTCTTATTGTGGTGGCAGTGAATGCTGAGGCACCACTGAATGCGCACTCTCTGGGGGGCATCGACATCTCCATGTTTAAGGCTCAGGAAACAAAGCACAGGAGGGAGAGCTGAAAGAAGGGTGAAGGGTGTGATGGGTGTTATGAAATGACACGGCCGTTGCATGCACAGACTAACAGCAGCTACCACTACCTGCAGAAAACACACCCAAGACGAGCTTTCAACACCCCATCGTGGGTGGGAGCAGGGCTCGTGAGGTCCCACCTCTATCCTGAGGAGTTACTGGCAGTTAATGGTTGCTATAGCCACTGGCAAGTTGCCCAGAGTCCAGCAATAACCCTATAGCCATCTTCACATAAGCCGCCCCCCCCCATACCCGTAAACTCAGGGGGTCTCTAAGACAAGACACAAAGCTGGAGGGAACCTGCTGAGAGGAAGTGTGTGTGTGTGTGTGTGTGTGTGTGTGTGTTGGGGTGTATGATCAAAATACATCATATACATGAGTCTCAAAGAGTAAGTCTTTTTAAAGGCCAACACCTTAGTACCAGTGTGCCTTCTTTGCTGTGGGGCCTGCTCAACTGTACATGTGAGAGCACGTCTGACATTCTCCACCATTAGATTAAAACAGCTATGAGATATCATCCTATGCCTAGGAATGGCCCTGATCCAAGCCGCTGACAACACCAAGTGTGGGCGAAGAAGGGCTGAGTGAATGAACGCTCACTGCCGGTGGAGCTGCTATAGCCACTTGTGAAGACAGTTTGGCAGTTTCTTGTAAAACAAAACTCACTCTCATAATCCAGCAACTGCAAGCCGTGGTATTTACACAACACGTAAGAAACTTGCATCTACACACACAAACACACACAAATTATACATGGTGTTTTATGCATAACTGCAAAACCTTGGAAGCAACCGAGATATAACTGGGTAAACTGTGGTATGTTCTAGCAATGGAATATTATTCAGCATCAGAAGAAATGAACCATTACATCTGTAGCGCTCTTGCTGTAATAAAGTGAGTAGAACGCTGTGGTTTGTTTCTTTATGCGTGACCGTACGGGGCTGGAGAGGTGGTTCAATGGTTAGAGCACCTAGTGCTTTGTAGAGGATTCACATTTGGTTTCCAGCACACTCATCAAATGCTCACAGCAACCCATAATTCCAGTATAGGGGGATCTGATGCCTACTTCTGACCTCTACAATGACTGTACTTATATAATTTTGAAAAATTAGCATAGTGAAGACTGCCATATAGGTGTGCCTAATTTAAGAAAGTTTTATAAAAAGACTTTAAAAACCTTTACTGTGAGGCAGCCCTCAAGACCACAAAGTGGTTGTTAACAATTTCTGACCCAGAACTTGTAACAGAGGACAAGAAGTTGATTCCTAGTTGCAGGTGCCATGGACCTTGGACAGGGAGAAAGCGGCTCAGATATCGAGTGCTGTAGAGTCATGCGATTCCGGGGAGCCTTGGTGCACAGATGCAGCAAAGTGAAGAGTTTTTCTTTCATGATAATAATTATGACAATTCTTTTAAAACACGATAAAAGTGTTTCTTTCTGCTTGGACATGGGTTACTGTTACTGCCCTTGATGGGGAAGTTATTTTTCTCTTAGAATATCCTAATTGTTATCTTTGGTTATCACCCAAGACTGGAGAGTTTAGTCTTAATTTTCTTAAGCGGCCCTTATTTTCCTGTAATGATCATCATCCCAAAGCATTCTCTAGCACAAAGACTGTTTCCTTAAACTATGTCAAGAGAAGACTAGGACTTTGGGGCTGGCAAGATGGCTAATCCAGTAAAGGAGCTTGCGGTCAGCCTGAAAACTCGAGTTCAATCCCTGGGACCCACTTGGCAGAAGGGAGAACTGACTCCAGAAAGTTGTCCTCTGACCTCCACACATGCATTATATGCATGTATCTCCCCGTACACACGCACACACGCACACACACACACACACACACACACACACAAATGCAATAAAAATAACTGTCCAAAGACCCAGCTACACCACTTCTGGGTGCTTTGTTCCAGATTTTACATTTCCTCTATGTATTCTGATGGCCCCAGGACATGAGACTCGGACACTGTATAAGGTACTCTCATGATGCTGAGGTACTCTGATGCTGAGGTACTCTGTAATGCTCTTACAGCCCACACATGCGGGCCTTCTTCAGCTCAGAGCACTTTCTTACCCTTTCCCTGGACGCTTCTCCAGAGTTTTTGTTTGTTTTAAAATTTTATCCGCTGGGTGTGGTGGCACATGCCTTTAATCCCAGCAATTGGGAGGCAGAGGCAGGCGGATTTCTGAGTTCTAGGCCAGCCTGGTCTACAGAGTGAGTTCCAGGACAGCCAGGGCTACACAGAGAAACCCTGTCTAGAAAAACCAAAACCAAAACCAAAAAATAAAATTTTATCCATCGCTAGTTCTTCAGTGTTCACTTCCGTCTAACTGGCTTTCTCAAGTTTTCACTTGTTTCCTCTGTGGTCTGCACTTATGTCCTTGCTTCTTTGTTTGGAAGAGCCACTGCAATGGGGCCAACTTCCAGTGTCTGCTTTTCACTGATCTGATTTTTGTCTTAGTTACTATTTTCTTGCCATGATAAAACACACAACCAAGGCAACTTATAAAAGAAAATATTAATTTGGGGTTCACAGTTGTAGAGGGTGAGTCCATGACCATCACAGTGGGGAACATGGCAGGCAGGTAGGCAGGAAGGCAGGCGGGGGCGGGCAGGCAATTGTGCTGGGGGCAGAAGCTGTGAGCTTACATCTTGATCCACAAGGAGGCAGAGAGCAAGCTAACTGGGAATGTCATGGGGCTTTTGAAACCACAAAGCCCATCCCCAGTGACACACCTCCTCCCACAAGGCCACACCTCCTAATCCTTCCTAAACAGTTCCACTAACTGGGGATCAAACATTGAACTATGGGAGCCCATGGGAGCCAGTCTCATTCAAACACCAGTCTTCAAGCCAAGCACATCCTGGAGCTGGGCTGGCTTCTTTACCATCTTATCTTTCTGCTTGTTGGAGCCACTGCATGTGTAGGCCTTTCTACTCTCCCTCCTCCCCAGTGCTGCAGTGCTCCCCATGCTGCTGCTAGGCATGGACAAACCAGAGGTTAAGTGATGTGTTTCTCCCCAGCTCCAGTTAGGTTTCACACGCTTGCTAGCTAATTTTCAGGAAGTTGGTTTTTTTTAAAAAATTGTCTTTGGTATAAGTTCCAGACTTGGTAGAAATTCTTCAAAGCTTCTTGCATGTTGCTAGCACTCTCCTGTAGGGATGAGGGTTTCCACACTCATTTCTTTTATCCAGCCTTTAGGAACTTTATCGCCCTTCCACCTTTCCCCTTTGCTCAGGTGTCTGCAGAGCAGCTCAGGACCTCTCAGTGGTGGCTCTAACTTAGTGGGAGCTGAGCATCCCCAGTGGCTGACTGGGCACTCCAGTATGCAGTAGGGAGCTTCTGCATGGGCACAGATGGTACCTCCACACTCTTGGACTAATCTGCCACCTCTGGCTGTGTAGCAGTGAACTCAAGGGCTGGCATGGTCCATTCGCCCTGAAATCCCTCCTTGGTCACAGCCTTCTCAACAGCAGCCTGCTTCTCCTCCTCAACCTCCCCAGATCTCTGTAGAGTAAACATCAGATGTAACCTCCCACAGGTCTTCATGGGAGATAGTGCTACACGTGTGGAGTGTTTCCTGGTCCAGCATCCACCATGTCAGACTCACCATGAGTGAGCTCCCTTGTTGTCCCATGAAGTGGCAATATCCACCTAGCCCAAAGGAGTCTGCTTTACACACAGCAGTGGTGGGCAGGTTGATGTAACGCCTCTGTGAGAGGATGGCCGTCAGCCCTGGGATCACTCACCACTAGAAGCCATGGCTCCCTGAAGGTTGCTTGGATCTGGTTAGTGAAGGTCCCTACGCAGCCAGCAATGGGAGTGGCTCCAGTGGCAGCAGTGACCTTCAGCATGGCTCACTGGTCAGTGTTCCTGGAGGAGAGGATGTTGACAGCAGGGTTCTCGATGGCAACCACAGCCCAAGCTGAAAGCAATGGCCTCTCCCAGGTCCTTCTTTAGATTTATGATGTAGATATCATCACTTTTCCTTTCGCAGACATATTGCTTCATTTGAAAGTCAGGGCTGGTGCCACCTAAGAGGGTTCCTTTGGCAAGGAAGCTGAGGACATACTCCTCCTTCATTGCAGGACATCAAAGGCTCCAGACAGACACTGTAAGTTTCCCTTTAAGTTACAATGGGAATGAAGAACACTGCCATATCGACCTGTCCCTGGGTAGCATTGAAAGGCTCTACAATTTACTTTTTAGTAAAATAGTAAAACTAGCTTTCTACTTTTCAACCACTTTACTGTTACTCAGTGTCATTTCTTTTCCTGTTGCTGTGGTAAAATACTCTGACTAAAGCACCTTATGGACAAGCCCCTTCCGCTCCACTCGAGCCCCGAGGTACCTTGCCAGCGGAGGTGCCCGACACCCGTAAGGGCCCACACAGGATTCCCCACGGGATCCTAAGACCTCTGGTGAGTGGAACACAGCATCTGCCCCAATCCAATCTCGCGGAACCTGAGACTGCGGTAAATAGGGAAGCAGACTACCCAGGCCTGACCTGGGGCACAAGCCCCTTCTGCTCCACTCGAGCCCAGAGGTACCTTGCCAGCGGAGGCGCCCGACACCCGCAGGGGCCCACACAGGATTCCCCACGGGATCCTAAGACCTCTAGTGAGTGGAACACAACTCCTGCCAGGAGTCCAGTTCGAACACCAGATATCTGGGTACCTTCCCTGCAAGAAGAGAGCTTGCCTGCAGAGAATACTCTGCCCACTCAAACTAATTAGAGAGCTACCCTCCCAGGTCTGCTTATAGAGGCTAACAGAGTCACCTGAAGAACAAGCTCTTAACAGAGACAACTATAACAGCTAGCTTCAGAGATTACCGGATGGCGAAAGGCAAACGTAAGAATCCTACTAACAGAAATCAAGACCACTCACCATCATCAGAACACAGCACTCCCACCCCACCTAGTCCTGGGCACCCCAACACAACCGAAAATCTAGACCCAGATTTAAAAACATTTCTCATGATGATGATAGAGGACATCAAGAAGGACTTTCATAAGTCACTTAAAGAATTACAGGAGAGCACTGCTAAAGAGTTACAGGCCCTTACAGAAAAGCAGGAAAACACAGCCAAACAGGTAGAAATCATTAAAGAAAAACAGGAAAACACATCCAAACAGGTGATGGAAATGAACAAAACCATACTAGAACTAAAAAGGGAAGTAGACACAATAAAGAAAACCCAAAGCGAGGCAACGCTGGAGATAGAAACCCTAGGAAAGAGATCTGGAACCATAGATGCGAGCATCAGCAACAGAATACAAGAAATGGAAGAGAGAATCTCAGGTGCAGAAGATTCCATAGAGAACATCGACACAACAGTCAAAGAAAATACAAAATGCAAAAGGATCCTAACTCAAAACATCCAGGAAATCCAGGACACAATGAGAAGACCAAACCTACGGATAATAGGAATTGATGAGAATGAAGATTTTCAACTTAAAGGGCCAGCTAATATCTTCAACAAAATAATTGAAGAAAACTTCTCCAACATAAAGAAAGAGATGCCCATGATCATACAAGAAGCCTACAGAACTCCAAATAGACTGGACCAGAAAAGAAATTCCTCCCGACACATAATAATCAGAACAACAAATGCACTAAATAAAGATAGAATATTAAAAGCAGTAAGGGAGAAAGGTCAAGTAACATATAAAGGAAGGCCTATCAGAATTACACCAGACTTTTCACCAGAGACTATGAAAGCCAGAAGAGCCTGGACAGATGTTATACAGACACTAAGAGAACACAAATGCCAGCCCAGGCTAATATACCCGGCCAAACTCTCAATTACCATAGATGGAGAAACCAAAGTATTCCACGACAAAACCAAATTCACACAATATCTTTCCACGAACCCAGCCCTTCAAAGGATAATAACAGAAAAGAAGCAATACAAGGACGGAAATCACGCCCTAGAACAAACAAGAAAGTAATCCCTCAACAAACCAAAAAGAAGACAGCCACAAGAACAGAATGCCAACTCTAACAACAAAAATAATAGGAAGCAACAATTACTTTTCCTTAATATCTCTTAATATCAATGGACTCAATTCCCCAATAAAAAGACATAGACTAACAGACTGGCTACACAAACAGGACCCAACATTCTGCTGCTTACAGGAAACCCATCTCAGGGAAAAAGACAGACACTACCTCAGTGTGAAAGGCTGGAAAACAATTTTCCAAGCAAATGGTCTGAAGAAACAGGCTGGAGTAGCCATTCTAATATCGGATAAAATCGACTTCCAACCCAAAGTTATCAAAAAAGACAAGGAGGGACACTTCATACTCATCAAAGGTAAAATCCTCCAAGAGGAACTCTCAATTCTGAATATCTACGCTCCAAATGCAAGGGCAGCCACATTCATTAAAGACACTTTAGTAAAGCTCAAAGCACACATTGCACCTCACACAATAATAGTGGGAGACTTCAACACACCACTTTCATTAATGGACAGATCGTGGAAACAGAAACTAAACAGGGACACAGTGAAACTAACAGAAGTTATGAAACAAATGGACCTGACAGATATCTACAGAACATTTTATCCTAAAACAAAAGGATATACCTTCTTCTCAGCACCTCACAGGACCTTCTCCAAAATTGACCATATAATTGGTCACAAAACAGGCCTCAACAGATACAAAAATATTGAAATTGTCCCATGTATCCTATCAGACCACCATGGCCTAAGACTGATCTTCAATAACAACATAAATAATGGAAAGCCAACATTCACGTGGAAACTGAACAACACTCTTCTCAATGATACCTTGGTCAAGGAAGGAATAAAGAAAGAAATTAAAGACTTTTTAGAGTTTAATGAAAATGAAGCCACAACATACCCAAACCTTTGGGACACAATGAAAGCATTTCTAAGAGGGAAACTCATAGCTCTGAGTGCCTCCAAGTAGAAACGGGAGAGAGCACATACTAGCAGCTTGACAACACATCTAAAAGCTCTAGAAAAAAAGGAAGCAAATTCACCCAAGAGGAGTAGACGGCAGGAAATAATCAAACTCAGGGGTGAAATCAACCAAGTGGAAACAAGAAGAACTATTCAAAGAATTAACCAAACAAGGAGTTGGTTCTTTGAGAAAATCAACAAGATAGATAAACCCTTAGCTAGACTCACTAAAGGGCACAGGGACAAAATCCTAATTAACAAAATCAGAAATGAAAAGGGAGACATAACAACAGATCCTGAAGAAATCCAAAACACCATCAGATCCTTCTACAAAAGGCTATACTCAACAAAACTGGAAAACCTGGACGAAATGGACAAATTTCTGGACAGATACCAGGTACCAAAGTTGAATCAGGATCAAGTTGACCTTCTAAACAGTCCCATATCCCCTAAAGAAATAGAAGCAGTTATTAATAGTCTCCCAGCCAAAAAAAACCCAGGACCAGATGGGTTTAGTGCAGAGTTCTATCAGACCTTCAAAGAAGATCTAATTCCAGTTCTGCACAAACTTTTTCACAAGATAGAAGTAGAAGGTACTCTACCCAACTCATTTTATGAAGCCACTATTACTCTGATACCTAAACCACAGAAAGATCCAACAAAGATAGAGAACTTCAGACCAATTTCTCTTATGAATATCGATGCAAAAATCCTTAATAAAATTCTCCCTAACCGAATCCAAGAACACATTAAAGCAATCATCCATCCTGACCAAGTACGTTTTATTCCAGGGATGCAGGGATGGTTTAATATACGAAAATCCATCAATGTAATCCATTATATAAACAAACTCAAAGACAAAAACCACATGATCATCTCGTTAGATGCAGAAAAAGCATTTGACAAGATCCAACACCCATTCATGATAAAAGCTTTGGAAAGATCAGGAATTCAAGGCCCATACCTAAACATGATAAAAGCAATCTACAGCAAACCAGTAGCCAACATCAAAGTAAATGGAGAGAAGCTGGAAGCAATCCCACTAAAATCAGGGACTAGACAAGGCTGCCCACTTTCTCCCTACCTTTTCAACATAGTACTTGAAGTATTAGCCAGAGCAATTCGACAACACAAGGAGATCAAGGGGATACAAATTGGAAAAGAGGAAGTCAAAATATCACTTTTTGCAGATGATATGATAGTATATATAAGTGACCCTAAAAATTCTACCAGAGAACTCCTAAACCTGATAAACAGCTTCGGTGAAGTAGCTGGATATAAAATAAACTCAAACAAGTCAATGGCCTTTCTCTATACAAAGAATAAACAGGCTGAGAAAGAAATTAGGGAAACAACACCCTTCTCAATAGTCACAAATAATATAAAATATCTTGGCATGACTCTAAGGAAGTGAAAGATCTGTATGATAAAAACTTCAAATCTCTGAAGAAAGAAATTAAGGAAGATCTCAGAAGATGGAAAGATCTCCCATGCTCATGGATTGGCAGGATCAACATTGTAAAAATGGCTATCTTGCCAAAAGCAATCTACAGATTCAATGCAATCCCCATCAAAATTCCAACTCAATTCTTCACCGAATTGGAAGGAGCAATTTGCAAATTTGTCTGGAATAACAAAAAACCTAGGATAGCAAAAAGTCTTCTCAAGGATAAAAGAACTTCTGGCGGAATCACCATGCCAGACCTAAAGCTTTACTACAGAGCAATTGTGATAAAAACTGCATGGTACTGGTATAGAGACAGACAAGTAGACCAATGGAATAGAATTGAAGACCCAGAAATGAACCCACACACCTTCGACAAGGGAGCTAAAACCATCCAGTGGAAGAAAGACAGCATTTTCAACAATTGGTGCTGGCACAACTGGTTGTTATCATGTAGAAGAATGCGAATCGATCCATACTTATCTCCTTGTACTAAGGTCAAATCTAAGTGGATCAAGGAACTTCACATAAAACCAGAGACACTGAAACTTATAGAGGAGAAAGTGGGGAAAAGCCTTGAAGATATGGGCACAGGGGAAAAATTCCTGAACAGAACAGCAATGGCTTGTGCTGTAAGATCGAGAATTGACAAATGGGACCTAATGAAACTCCAAAGTTTCTGCAAGGCAAAAGACACCGTCAATAAGACAAAAAGACCACCAACAGATTGGGAAAGGATCTTTACCTATCCTAAATCAGATAGGGGACTAATATCCAACATATATAAAGAACTCAAGAAGGTGGACTTCAGAAAATCAAATAACCCCATTAAAAAATGGGGCTCAGAACTGAACAAAGAATTCTCACCTGAGGAATACCGAATGGCAGAGAAGCACCTGAAAAAATGTTCAACATCCTTAATCATCAGGGAAATGCAAATCAAAACAACCCTGAGATTCCACCTCACACCAGTCAGAATGGCTAAGATCAAAAATTCAGGTGACAGCAGATGCTGGCGTGGATGTGGAGAAAGAGGAACACTCCTCCATTGTTGGTGGGATTGCAGGCTTGTACAACCACTCTGGAAATCAGTCTGGCGGTTCCTCAGAAAATTGGACATAGTACTACCGGAGGATCCAGCAATACCTCTCCTGGGCATATATCCAGAAGATGCCCCAACTGGTAAGAAGGACACATGCTCCACTATGTTCATAGCAGCCTTATTTATAATAGCCAGAAGCTGGAAAGAACCCAGATGCCCCTCAACAGAGGAATGGATACAGAAAATGTGGTACATCTACACAATGGAGTACTACTCAGCTATTAAAAAGAATGAATTTATGAAATTCCTAGCCAAATGGATGGACCTGGAGGGCATCATCCTGAGTGAGGTAACACATTCACAAAGGAACTCGCACAATATGTACTCACTGATAAGTGGATATTAGCCCAAAACCTAGGATACCCAAGATATAAGATACAATTTCCTAAACACATGAAACTCAAGAAAAATGAAGACTGAAGTGTGGACACTATGCCCCTCCTTAGAAGTGGGAACAAAACACCCTTGGAAGGAGTTACAGAGACAAAGTTTGGAGCTGAGATGAAAGGATGGACCATGTAGAGACTGCCATATCCAGGGATCCACCCCATAATCAGCATCCAAACCCTGACACCATTGCATACACTAGCAAGATTTTATTGAAAGGACCCAGATGTAGCTGTCTCTTGTGAGACTATGCCGGGGCCTAGCAAACACAGAAGTGGATGCTCACAGTCAGCTAATGGATGGATCATAGGGCTCCCAATGGAGGAGCTAGAGAAAGTATCCAAGGAGCTAAAGGGATCTGCAACCCTATAGGTGGAACAACATTATGAACTAACCAGTACCCCGGAGCTCTTGACTCTAGCTGCATATGTATCAAAAGATGACCTAGTCGGCCATCACTGGAAAGAGAGGCCCATTGGACACGCAAACTTTATATGCCCCAGTACAGGGGAACGCCAGGGCCAAAAAGGGGGAGTGGGTGGGTAGGGGAGTGGGGGTGGGTGGCTATGGGGGACTTTTGGTATAGCATTGGAAATGTAAATGAGCTAAATACCTAATAAAAAATGGGGGAAAAAAAGCACCTTATGGGAGAAAGGGTTTGCTCTGTCTCTCAGGTCAAGGGTACAGTCCATCAAAACAAGGGGGCCATACTGGCAGGAGCCTGGAGCAGCTGGTTACACACAGCCATAGTCAAGCACCAGAGAACAGTGATTGCTTGCTGCTGCCTAGCCCAGCTTCTCTGCTCCTCCAGCTCAGGGTCCCAGACAGAAACAGTGCCACTCACAGCCGGTGAGTCTTCCACCTTGGCTCACATGATCAAGATGGTCCCTCACAGGTGTGACCAGGGGCTTGCCTCTAGGTTGACTTGAGGACCAGTCAAATTGGCAATTAAGACTAACCACACCTGGCAAGGGCCAGGTTAGGTAACCATGGTTCTACAGCCTGGTTAGATAGTCACTGTTCAAATCAGGACTCTGTCTGGCTTGCACAGAAGGTTGATATTGTACTGAAAGATGAGTTACAGATGTTCTAAGAAAAGGGAAGGTGCTCTTTGCTGGCTTCCCTGAAACACAGTTTTTTGTTTGTTTGTTTGTTTTTTGTTGTTGTTGTTTTTTAAACTTTCCCCTTCTGTGGTGGTTTGAATATGCTTGGCCCATAGAGTGATACTATTCATAGGTGTGGCCTTGTTGAAACAGGTATGGCCTTGATGAAGGAAGGGTGTCATTTGGGTGAGGGCTTTGAGACCCTCTTCCTAGCAGTCTTCCAATGGAGATATAGAACTCTCAGCTCCTGCACCATGCCTGCCTGCTTCCACCTTGATGATAATGGACTGAACCTCTGAACCTGTAAGCCAGCCCCAATTAAATATTGTCATTGTAAGAATTGGCTTGATCATGATGTCTGTTCAGAGCAGTAAAACCCTAACTAAGACACCTTTCCTCTCTCTTGACCTGGGCTACCCCAGTATAAGCAACAACAGAACCACAGACACAGACACAAACATCCATAGGGGCATGTAGCTCCATGCTGGCCCAACTCTGTTCCTGAACACAGGCTTGCACATTAAATCCTTTAAATGCCATGCCTGCATTGTTGTTCAGGTGTCCCAGGAATGAGAACACACACCAGTGTCCAGAGGAAGGAACTGCCTTCCTTACAAGCCATTCCTCCCATGTTCCCTACTCCTGTCTTCCAGGGCTCCCTCAGGCACTGTCCTCCTGTCCCTCAGGCACTGTCCTCCTGTCCTTCCTCTGAACCCAAGCTTGTCTCATCGTCTCCATTTTCACACTAATTTCCCTATCTCAAGTTCCTGTCACTTCTCATCTGAACTATTCAGATTACTTCATGATTTGGTTCCTGGCTCCTATCTTTCTCTCTGCATCCTTCTCCCAGATGGCTGTGCCACATTCTGAAGACAGAACAGCATCAGTCTTTTCCAGGCACCTTCCTGGCTCAGAGGTGACACAATACAGCCAGTCTTGCTCTCTTTCATGTTTTCTCCAAACTCCAGGACAACAAGCCTGAGTCATTCTGGATTCTGTGTTCTCCATATGGCCTGGCGGCCATGTAAGTTCTTTCTCTAGGTGTTTCTTCTGTCTAGATGATGGCTTCAAAAACAGCTTTCACTGTGTAGACATCTGTTACTGGGTGTCACAGGTCACGGAGAGTGACAGAAAGCATTTAGAACCTAGCACAGCAACTGGACAAAGACATTTGGTGATTGTATCTTTTTGTTTGCTTGATTTTTCAAGGCATGGTTTCTCTGTGTAACAGCCCTGGTTGTCCTGGATTTGCTCTGTAGACCAGGCTGACCTTGAACTCGCAGAGATCTGCCTGTCTTTGCCTCCCGAGTGCTAGGATTAAAGGTGTGCACTACTGCTGTCCAGCAGTGCTGTTTATATCTTATAGCTAAGAGAAAACAGGAGCCTGAAGCTAGTGTTGTGTGTGCCTATAATCTCAGGACTGAGGAGGCAGAGATGGGAAGACGTCAAGTCTGAGGTCAGCCTGTGCCTAAAAGTCCATGACCCCAACCCCCGAGGGGCCTGTATTTTGTACTCAATTTTAATAACATTTCCTAGTAATTTCATTTCTATTGGATATTATAAAAGCATTAGTCCATGCTGAATGAGATCAAAACTGTGTGGGCTTAAAGCTGAGCTCTGGAAAACCATCCTGCTAGTTTCTGGCCATACTTTGTACAGTCACCGAGGAAACACCCATGGTTACTGGTATTACACAGCAATGTCAAAACAGGTGGAGGGTTTTAGTTACTCAGAGTCACACAGGATTAGCTGAAGATGGCAGGAAGGGGCCAAATCAAAGCCTTCTTGATTTGGCCACAATCTGCAGTTTTATAGTTTACACGAGTCCTTAACCATTCTTACCCAGTAGCTATGGCCATATTACCATAGCCTTAGGACTATGACTTATGGATTAGAAAGCCCACCAAAAAATAACTCCCCTATGGCTTAAGGATTCAGTAAGAGAACACGGGCAAATGTTGTATTGGCATCTGACTGATGGTACAAAATGTATTATGAATAAGAATTGCCCATGGAATGGACCAACAAGCTTGAGGAAGGTGACAAGGACCTGGCAGATAACAGAAGCCTGACTTGGGCTCAGACAGCTGTTCATTGGCCACACAACCCAGGAAACTGCACTGTCTGTGTAGTCTTACATTTCCTTCTTTATAAAATGGGGGCTAAATATCCATATTCCATGGAAGATTGGGATGACCACCTCAGCTAGACTTCGAAGCTGGGTATCTGGTCAATCCTTTGAGGAGCTCTTTCCTCTGGACAGTGAACTTTAGAACTTTAAACATGAAAACTTAGGCTGGGGAGATGGCTCAGCAGTTAAGACTCTTGATGCTTTTCCAGAGGACAGTGTTCCCTCATCAGGTGACACACAACTGCCTAAATTCTGGCTCCAAGGGATCCAGTGCCCTCTTCTGGTCTCTCTGTGCACTGCACACACATGGCATTCACTCATACACACAAATACATAAAAAAATAATAACGATAAAAATGAAGTCTCCAAGTTTTGGGTTAAAACAGAAGATTAAAAGTGCATCCCACACTCTAACATCTAGCAAAGCATGGAAGCATTCCTTTGAAAGAACACTGATGAAGACAGAGTAAGCTGAAGGGATCAAAAGTCAAGCCCTCCATGGGAAGGACGAGGAAGACTTCAGCACAGGCAAGGCCTCCACGCCCCACCCTTCTCCTAAAATGATGAGTCTGTCTCCTTGGACCAAATAATCGGATTTCATGTGTCATGTAGGGAATAGACTGGACAGAAATTATAGCCTCTACTTAGGAAATATTGAAGTGTCTTGATATTTTAAAAAGCTGTACCAGTGCCCACCGGTCCTAAGGCACTGAGAGCCTGTGAAACAGCAAGGAGCTGGGGCAATACAGGGCGAGAGGAGGGCAGGAAGAGGCGGGGCAGGGGACAGAGAGAAAGCACACCCTGCCTGGTCTCATCTGTTCCCCCCGCTTCTTCAGTGGCCATAAAATGATTTACAGGGAGAGAGAGAGAGAGTTCTATTTGTGAACTTCCAAGAGAGGTGAGATATACACAGATCTTCCCTGAGGGGAGTCAGGAAGTCACTGTCTGCCTGGGAGGGTCACTGGTAAAATTAATGCTTCCTGGACAGGAAGAAAAAGGTGAGGTCACATATTTTCCCTTGGAGAACTAGCTCCACTAAGAAGATCATAGGGTTGAGTTCACAGCTTGGTGTGTCAACCCTGAAATGACTCTTTCTGGTTGGCTGATTAGTGCTCAGATAACTTTCTCCAGCAGTTTTGGTGTAAGTTCAGATTTTGCCCCAGTCCTCTCTTTGCCCACGGAGAACGGTTACCTGTAGATTATCCAGGATGATGCGGAGAGCATGCACCTGCCGCTGGACAGCACTTGAAAACCGCTCGTAGGTTGCGGCGTCGTACTCGCTCATCTGGATCTCCTTTAGTCTGAAATCGGAGAGGGAAGATGACACCCGCTTATGTCAAGTTTGTGTGGGTCTGTTACACTTGCTTACACAATGACAGGACCTCTAACAACTTCTTGGTGACTCATACTGACTTTGAGGAGAAAAAGCAAGAAATGATGTCACCAGCGATGCCCCTAGATTTACAAGGAGGGTAATGCTCAAAGTCCATTGCTAATTGATGAACAAACTGTCCCCAGGACAAAGGGAAAGCCCCAACTGTACATCATATATGGTGACCTCTCTCGTACAAACAGTCCTACCAGGTGGCTCACAACCATCTGTAACTGCAGTTCCAGGAGACTTGATGCTTTTTCGCCTCACAGATACTGAATATAAAATTAAAGCAGAACACAGCCAGTTAAAGCTAATCCTAAGCAAGGGGGGAATGGACTTGGATTTTCCAGTGTGACAGCCACAATGTGCTAATTTAACACACATTTCTGTGTAAGTCTATAAATAGTAAAGGTGGTGATACCAGGACAAAGAATATGGAATGCACTCTCAATCGCCTAAGCATACATGACACAATTGTCTCAATTTGTGTGTGTGTGTAGGCAGAGAACCTATAGGCATAGCTGAAATTACATATGAAGTACATTTAACGCTTCCTCAAATGAGGGAGAATGAGTGGTTTCTATTCTTCACTCTCAGAGAAAACGCTGGGAAAAATATAATCAGAAAGGTGGAAGCTCAGGACTCCATGTGTGTATGTAATAAGACCGTATCTTATTTTTTGAGTCTTCAATACTGAGCACAGTGCCTGATACACAGTGACACTCAATACATGGTGTTATGTAATAATTTGAAAGCACTGCTATCAAAAAGTAAATATAGACAAAGCCACTCTAATATCTAATGCCATCCCCTCAAGGTGACATGCCAAGATGTCCTTCTAAATCATATTAGCTCTCTATTCTAAAGAACAGAGAGGAATCCGTGCACGAGACTTCACTCCTAACAACACACGTGTGTTTAGTTTTCACAGTCTGAGTTCTCTGTAAGTTTCACTAGGTCAGGTTATGGCTACAGTTTTAGGGAACAGAAGCAGGGCACAGTGAACACTTTAGGATATGCCATATACCACCTCATGTGTAGGCAGCCAAATGCACTTTCTCAAAGAACTCAGGTCAGTACGAATCGGGAACTGTTTGGACAGAGCTTGTCTTTGGAGCACGGTAGGTGGGAAAGGAGCCAGAGGAGGGAATGAATACACACAGAGAAGAGGACCCGGCAGCTGGGAAGCCGCCTGGAGCACACTGGCCTCGGGAGAGATCAGAGTTAGCTCTAGTTACATAGCTATCTCAGGGGTGATCACCGTGCACCCCTAACCATCCCATGCCAATTTAAGTACGAGGAAATCTGGAAATCATATTTTGGGTTATGTCAGCCTTCGCTAGGACACTCAGAGGATGCTCGCTCACAGGAGATAATACGTCCTGAATGTTAAAGGCTGAAGCGGGAAATAAAAGACTAAAGAAGGGAACTTTAACCTCTGGGTTAGACGAGCCTGGGAATCCATGTGGATAAACAGCATGCTGTTGGTGGTACATGCTTAAAGGTGTATTTATCATTATGTAAGAGTGTGGGAATCTTATTTTACTTCTTCTATAGGTTAGACTTAAATACTATAATTTGGATTAAAGTGTGAGGAGGAAAGCAAACACAAGCTGAGACCTACTGTGTGGAGTTGCTTAGTTATGCAAATGGGGGTGGGTGCAGTCTCACAAACAGACACACACACACACACACACACACACACACGCACACACACACATATACACACACGCACACGCGCACGCACACGCGCACGCGCACACGAACGCCCCACCAGACAGCTTTTCCAAGTGTGCTTGAGCCAGTGCAAGCACTTCCCTGTCCCCACTCCCCTGGTGTCACACATTTCTGGATGTGATCTACAAGTCTTAGGCTTGTGTCTCTCCGATAGACAGCGTCAATTGATCAGTTCTTGAGGTGCAGGGCTAATATCTGTTTTAAATCAATGCTAACTGAATGCTGTGAATGACGTGGGGAGGTCCTTTGTACCAGGGAAGACTTCTAACTAATGGTGAGGACTGCTTAGTCAGTCCATCGTAGGACAGGAACCAACAGGTGAAAGCCGGCTCCTGCACGCACGTGTGTTGCTCATTCTCTGTGTGTGTTTGCCCCACTCCAGGCTCTGTCCTCGTGCAGCTTACAGAGGAGGGGAGAAGCCATCCCTCCCACAAGTGATAAGATGGGAGAGAGTGGTCGGTGTTAGAGACAAGATACAGGATGCTGTGAAAGCATCTGGACCTGACCTCACTGTGCACATGACTCATTCTGAAATCAAGACGAGAATAAAGAATTATTACCATAGAAATGGATGTGTGTATCGGTGGGCTTGTGGAATTTCTGTCTTATTTAGTTGTGGGTAGAGAGACGGTCTGCAAGATTTATGACAAGATGAGATAATATCTTGGATTAGCTCTAAACAATCCAAAGAGGAGAATGGGATGGGGCAGGGTCTGCAGGGTTCATCATGTGCTTCTCTTTACTTACAGCTGGGCTTGAAAAGGTCCAGAAGAAAAAGTTAAAAGATGCACTTTTGGCAGTGCTGAGTAGACACTTGTCCGGTGGGTCGCAAGCCCACTTCTAAGGTAGTGTTTGTTCTTGCTTTGCTGTGCAGTCTTTCCCAGGGTCTCTGTGTGCTTCATCTCTTTCGTCTCACACCCTGCCTGCTTTCTTCCCTTCACTACCTCATAGGCAGGTACATTCAGCTGTCTTAGGATCACAGGTGGCCCTTGGCCCCTCTCCCTGGAGGTTCTTCATAGTGTCCCGATAGGTTTTGTTCTGGTGGCAGTCAGAGAGGAGCAATCTTAGCTTACTCATGGCTAAGTGCCACTGTGAAAGCTTCCTGCCTCTCATGACCGCTCATGTGCTAGGGCACTCTGTATGACCAAGTAAGCAGAATCAGACTGGATAATCACTTGCGAGGGCTGGGGCGTGGCAGTAACAGCCCTTTACTAATTGAAGAGGAGAATGACGCATGCCTAATTTCTATTTTTTTCTCAAAGGAAGTTTTATTTTTCATATGAGATGTTGAGTAATTTTAATTCTAATAAGACTTGTCGTTATGACGTGACTTTCCTCCACGTCTTTTGAGAAATGCATACTTTGATCCCTAAAAAGTTTTCTAGTCTCACAACCTCTGGGGGCGGGGGGAAGGGGACTCCCCATTTCCACGGATGCAGCGTGGCACAGGGAGGGCAGAACAGCTGCCCGAGGCTCCAGGGAAGTCAGTGATGAGGCTGAGGGCAACACAGCCCCGACACCTGAAGTTTACCTGCTGCAGTACCACAGGGGTGAGAGGCTTGCGGGCTTTCCTGAGGGCGTGGCGGCTGGACCTGCATTTTTGTCTCTCTTGTTCTCTGCTGTTTACTTGTAGGATGTGAAAGCACGGCATGTGAGAACATTCCAGATGTTCTACGTGGGAGGAATTTCATAACTCACATACTCTTCACCATGTTTTTGTCGGGCTGCCCCAGCTCCTTCCACTGAGCACAGAAATGGAAATCTGCTCTCTGTCCCTCCTCAGTGTGAAAGGGTGCTCCCTGCTGCTTTGAGATTTTTCACTTTTTGCTGAAGGGCACGTGTGAACTTCTAGTAAAATACCCTGTGGAGTCTTCCTTTCTAGTGGGGGGCCAATCAGTAGCCCAAGGCAGCCATGGCATATGCGTCTGAAACCTGAAGGCGCACTTGACTTGAATTTCTAGGCTCTTTTCTTATCTCCAAACCCTAAATGAGGACAGGCCTGTTAGCCCAGAGATCTTTGCCTTTCTTAGTATCATCCTAGGACATAGTCCTTGTGACTCTAGCTTTGAGTGAGTGTGTATGTGAGTGTGAGTGTGTGTGTGTGTGTGTGTGTGTGTGTGTGTGTGTATACTACTCACCTGCACTGTTCTAGATGCACAAGGCACACTCACCTCTGCTGAAATGCTTTCTGGGCCATCTCTCTTGCAGCTCTCTTGACATCCTCAGGAACTGCATCTTTCTCCACCTCAGAGACTTGATACACTGGGTGGCCTGCATCCAAGCGATAAGGACCTCCTTTGCCACCAAGACCTGCGGTGTCTCTTCCCCCTGGAAAGAAATCAAGGGGACACAGTTGTTATGTCTAGAACCTGGCCACAAACCAAAAGTCAGATCATGGCTCTAAGACAGTCCTGTGAGAATATTAACTGAATGGTGGTTAAAGCCTCACACCACCTTTGCCCAAACTCTAAGATGCCCCTGCGTAGGATAACTTTTTTTTTTATTTCATCCATCCTGATCTGCATATACGTTAAGGTTCCGTCCACACTCAACCTGAACAATTCACCGGATGTCTCTGCTTTGTAGGGAGGGGGTCGGTGATTTTGTGCACTGTCTGCAGCCCGGTAAGTTTTCCTTAACGGTATGATGGCTAGATGTCCTTGTTCTTCTGCCCTAGATGAGTGGCCCTGTGACAGCGACTGTAAGTATTACATAGCCACTGGTTAAAAGGGGCAACTCTCCTTCTAGTTATCCACTTTCCCTAAAATACCAACATATAGATAAAATGTCTATTGTTATGAAAATGATTCACAGAGAGACTGAATGACATCTCTGTGGCCTTGCATCACTTGCTCAGCCAGGAGCTGACGCTGATAATTATGTTTTGAATAATGCTCAACAGATAAACATCATTAGCTTCAGAACAGTTGTTTCTGAATAAGCCTAAGTTTGCATGCCTGTAAGTACACGTCACAAAATGCCGCATGAGCTATTTATTCTAAAATGAAAGTTAGATGCCTATAAGGCTAGCTAGTAGTATTTTAAAGGGGTAGAGACACTGGCCAATTACACAGGAATGCTTGGTCTAATGTATGTTCAAATTTAAATTATTTTAAAGCATTGTGTTGACCAAAGAAAATATGTACATCTATTGGCCGCATTTGGCCTTTGTATGAATGATGTATTATCCTTGCTCCTAGATAACTAGCAACCAGGCCCCTTTGTTTATGCATATGTAATTTGGGAATTTAATGAGAATCTAGTATTGGAGAGGCAGTGCCATATTGCACAGACTAGCACCATACTGCAAGCTGGTTGAATAATTAAGACAGACTGAGTTTGAATCTGGTTTCAACTCAATAACTGGGTCATCAGAGAAATTACTGATTTTCTCTGTGTCTCAGTGCTAACCTACAACACGGGAGGGCGATACCTGCCTGATGGGATTTTCACACAGCCAAACTGCTTGGGAATGCATCTGGCATGCAGTAAGAGCTACGTGAGTGAGTGCCCTCATGATAATTATTTAATTCAGTGACACAGAGAGTGAGGTCATTTCTAGATTCATATGGTGGAAAACTGGAAACCTTCTAGACTTTGGATAAATTATGTTACTCTCCTCCACTAGAGCTTTGATTTGTCTAATAAATTAAAAATGAGAACTTGGCATGAACTCTTTGCTTCATCAAAGTCCAGGTAGGTCGCTCCCTCTGGGGAAGCACCATGAGAGCGGGATAACTATTAATCACAGTATTTCAGTCTTGGTTGAGCACATCTTATTTCATTTAGAAGTGGGTGGTGGAAAATCTCTTCTACACTGTATGCGCCTCGGTTTCACTTCCAGCAGGTGTGTGGTCGGCAGTGACAGGCCGTGAGGGTGGGAAGCTGCGGCTTGACTTGCTGCAAGAGGGTCGGTGGCTGGGACTGAGCATCAGGCTCCCGGGAAAAGAACCAAATGACTTGAGCCGGGTTTAATGTAGAGCATTCCGGAGGGCACAGATGACATGCAGAAAGTAAGTCGAAGCCCAGGAGCCTTGATGAGCTGGAAGATCTAAGGCCGGGAAGCAGACGGGACGTTTGGTCTGAATAGGTGCTGGAACTGGTAGACTCACGTTTATTAACAAATGAAACTTTACCTCTGCGTAGGCACTACTGGGAAGCTGACATCTGGCCAGCTCGTTCCAAGATGCATTCCATATGGATTAAATATTGTTGGCTTGACACTAACTTCCAGATCAAAGGACAATTCTAAAAATAGCCCTTATTTAAAGCCGATGCTTGATGAATAAACAGAGTAGGCAAGAAGTCCCCGGCTTATTTGATAGCATATTGTCTCAGCTCAGAAACCCATTTCCTGCCAAGGCCCTCAAGGCCAAGAGGCACAGAGCATCCATCCTCGGGAAGGTGAAGGACTGAGCTGTGCCAGCACTTCTCCTGGCGAGATAGCCAGACGGGTGCGCAGTCTGGCTTTGTTCCTGTGATCCAGCACATGTGTCTGCCGCAGCTGCTGGGGGGGGCGAGGGGGGGGGGGGAAGGAAGACGGCAGGCAGGCTTGGGAACAATGGTCTAGGAGGGCAGCCAAGAGGAAGGAATGGCACCTGGCCATCAGTGCAAATCACACAACCTGATCTCCAAACCACGGACCTCCACACACTCCCTTCTCAGATGTGGACAAGAGCCATGTCTTCCCCACGTTAGTTGTTCAAGGGCTTGCTGTGGATTTCTGGCACAATTCCAAAGGCAAGGAGTTGAAAAGAAGAGACTGACACTCCAGCGACCGTGTTCTTTAGCCCAACTGTTGTGATCTGTGCTCTAGGTTCATATTTTATCTTTAGCCTGACCTCGTGAGGCAGATAATGTTACCTCCCTCCCTTTATAGATACAAGCATGGGGGAAACGGCTCTAGGTCATAGGGTGGCAGAGTCTGTGGGGTTCCCAATGACAGGCGTTCTGCATGTCTTGATGTCATGCAGGGACAGAAGGCGAGAACACATCTAAAAAACAGAGAGAGAGGCCGAGGACAACCAGCACCAGGACTGTATCTCAGGGCTGGAATTCTGGCCTTGACACTTAAAACCTGCCAAGACCCAGCAGAACTCACATGCTACCAACCTGTTCCACCAGCCCAGGTATTGCCACCCACATGGGGCATGTTGTCTGGGTCCTCCTTGCCATGTTTGGGGTCACTCACGTCTTCATTACTGTCTCTTTCGATTGTTATCTGAAAGGAAGAGTTGAAACACGATCACTCTCCTGTGAGCACCAGGTGCTGCATGATGGATAAAGCTCTTTCTCCAAGTCCTGAGGGGTGGAGCCCTCAGCTCGTGAGAGGCTGGGTCTGGGAAAAGCTTCATCACATTCAACATCCATTTGGTTGGGAAGGAAAATTAATTTGAAAAGAAGAGAAAAGAAAGGAGCAGGGGCTGAGCTGTGTTCAGCTTTAGAGTTCTGGTGCACAAGTGCTCTGAGCACTCTCCTGGATCTCTTCAACCCTTCCATCTCCACGGCCACTAAGGCTGCACCCTCACCAATTCTGGCCTTTCACAGTGCCAAGCCTCAGCTGCCCCCCGCCAGGACTCCTTATGCCTACAAAACTAGAACCACCTGGGAGACTTGTCCACATGCCCCAGTTTAGTTGCCAGTATGAAATTCAGCCAGCCTTACCCTCCCCTCCTCTCAGGACCACAGCTTCTGTGTGCTGACCCTGGGGACAGCCCAGGAGGCTTCACCTCACTAAATCTGAGCCCTAGTTCTGAGTCCCAGTGCCCAGCATCAACCATCCCAGTAAAGGTTTCATGTCAGTGGCGCAGGTCTCATATTGATCACAGCTGATTCTTCAGCACCAGCTGACCAGACCCTGCAGATTCTCAATTCAAAGTCCATCCCATGAATGGACTGGTAAGAGTCTTGGGGATTCACAAGTTTCCCTCAGAAATCCACAAGCAAGGCCTTCATGGTCTGCACTGCTCAGCATCCTTTTTTCAAGTTCTGATACCAGCTTATTAAGCTTGGCACTCAATGGCTATTCCAGCCCAAAGTTCCAAACTCATTCCACAATCCTGCCCAAACCAGCGCTGTCAGGTCTGTCACCGCAACACCTACAACGCTGCTGCCAATATCTGCTCTGGTTATGCTTCTGGTGCTGTGACAACATGAAAAAGGCAATGTGGGGAGGAAAGGCCTATTTTCAGGTCACACTCCATCAATGAAGGAATCCAAGGCAGGGACTCAAAGCAGGAACCTGGAGGCAGGAACTGAAGCATAGGCCATGAGGTTGCTGCTTACTGGCTTGTTCCCCATGACTTACTAGCTCAGCCTGCTTTCTCAGACCATCCAGGACCCTGGAGTGGCACTAACTCCAGAGGACCAGGCCCTTCCACATCAATCATGAATTAAGAAAATGCTCAACAGAATTGCCCACAGGCCAATCTGAGAGAGGCGTTTTCTCAATTAATGTTCCTCTCCCCAGATAACACTAGCTTGTATCAGTTTGAAAAAACAAAAACAAAACACAGACAGAACACACACAACCAGGAGAAGGGAGACTGAAGGCCTGAGGAAGATATTTAACCTTTCTTTGTCTCCTCCCTCCCTCTGACCCCCCCCCACCAACACACACATGTACACACATGTGCACAAGTGTGTGCTAGTTCTAACACTGGTCCAAGCAAGCACAGGTCTAGTGGAAGAGCTTCTTGAACACTGGTTTTCACTTTGGACTGTGTGTGTCCTTTCTGGTCTGTTGTTTATTTTAAATAAAGAACTTTGAGAGATGCAGGAGAAACTAATTCCCATGTGAGGAGTGGCCTCACTTTGGTCCACATTAGCTCTCTCCTGTAAGACACTGTACAGCCCAGCCAGTCTGCTAGGAGACTTTTGAGAACTAAGTACTAAAAAGATGATGAGGCAAAAGAGGAGGCCTGTCTAATAACCTCCTGACAAACCCCAGGGTCATGCTTTTGATATTCCGAGGACATTTATAATGGCTATCCGAGAGGCAGAAAACAGGCTAATTGCTTTGGTCCGAAAGGAACAAGTTTTGTCAGGCCATCTGCAGAGAAGTGCCTCTGCTCACACGGCCCAAACGACCCCCATACCAACCACAAATGAGACATTTCAAAATAGACGAGATCTTGACAGAAACATGGCGCAAACCCTGATTTATTTCACAGAAATGCATACTGTGACATTCCAGACATATTTAATTAGAAGCATGGCACCTGGGGAGTTCATCTAATTTCGGATCATCTGGCCAGTGGTCTCGCTCACAGACACACTTCTGCAGGCGGGGCAGACGGAGGCATGCCAAGGGGCACTGCTATTCAGAAAGCAGATAAGCGCCTGCCTTCTTTCCTGAAAGTCCTGAGGTGCGACCTTTGAGAACTGGGCTCATCTACCAAAAGCTCAAGAAAGTCGCTCTAATGAGTAAAATAGACACTGCTGAGTTCATACAAGGGGATGGACATGTCCCCTGAGTCAGAGAAGAGTCCCCCATAATTTTTGGCATAACTTGCTACATGTGCTAAACCCCTTGGCATATTCCTCACAGCAGATGGACTTTAATTCCTATTAGGGAAGTGTGATATAATCCTAAGAACCATTATCCTCCTACACATGAACTAAATGGAAGAAAACACGGATCTTGTAAACGGCAACTCATAAAATGTCGCAGAGTGAAGTCATGAGAAGCCAGACCTGAGAAGGAACATGACTCACCAAAGCCCTATAATTCTGGGAAAGGCCCATATATTTTAGGCTCCTCCTTGAGTTTATAATTTAAAAAAACAAAACAAAAACTAAACTAAAATTCAGTAAGATGGTATAAATGGCCAGATCATAATTCTGGGGGAAGGTTAACTCTTGGAGGTCTGACTGGACCACACAGTTGATTACTGCTTTCCACAGCAGGGCTGGGAGTGGCGGTGGCAGACTCTTCTAGGTCCCTACCCAATGTTCACCCCCTCTTCTTCCTCTGGGTGGTGGAATTAAGCATGGCCTTTCCATTTGGCCTTACCATCTAGAGATTAGGTCTAGAGATGAGACCTGGGGTGTCAGAGAGAGTGTCAGGAGGCTACTGAGGAAGAGTTTCCTCCCAGGTCAGAAAGACGGGGAGCTGAGGAACTTCCCACTGCTCAGCATGCATTACCCTCAGCACAAACGGATGCACACATGTGCACACACACACACACACACACACACACACACACACTTCCTGCCAGGCCCACTTGGGGACATGGCAAAGCACCATAGCTTCTGCCTATGAACTACACGACCTTAGAGATCCACAGCAGAGCGAAAAGACCACACCACTCACGCTATTCTTTAGCTGCAGACCCAGTTACTGCTATAATCTTCTACAGGAGGAAATAAGCATCATTCTAGTTGAAGCTACGCTACGGTGGGTTTTCTGCTACTTGAAACAAGCATAGGTAGCAATCTGACTGGTATATGAAGGACAAGTGGGGGACAGTAGTCAGAGGCTGAGACTTGAACTGAGAATGCCTTACCACTGGTGAAAAGACAGGCCTTGAACTTTCTGCCATGACAATTTCCACACGGGGCAGAGGACATACCTCAGTGGTAAAGTGCCTTTATTTCATGATGCCTTAGGTTCCATCTGCACTTTTCCACCAACCAACAACACAACCCATGGTGAAACCAGTACAGTGCACACTTATTTGTTAGCAGGCTTACAGCAGATTTAACCACACTCTGGTTCCTGAGCATGTTTGTAAGGAGCCTGCTGCTCGCTGGAATACGAAGTACTTAAAGCAGAGTTGCCTTTCTTCTGGTGAGACACAGTCGAGGGGAACAGAAGAGTGCAGGGTAACACAGGCCATGATGAGGTAGGTACAACACACCCCCCTGAAGCACGGCATCGCCACAGCCCATTCTCACCCACAGGCCGGAATGTTCTTTCATAGACCCTGATGGATTGAAAGTCACACAAGCATGGGATGGCCTTTCATGATAAGAAGTTGACCATCGTCAGTTTTATAAATAACCTGCCGCTTCTATAATGATGATGCCTGATAAAAATGCCTCGGTCTCACCAGTAGCTTCTGTATGTCCCAACTTCCATCCCTGGCAGAGCTGGCCACTTTGCAATTCATCTTTAGTGCTTGCTACATCTGTTTTCACACATACAGTGACCTTCTGTCCTCTTAACTCTCAGCCGTCCTAAAAGCCTTCCTCTCGGCTTTGCATCAGCAGTACCCACTGCCTTCACTGCTGTGTAGCATGCTTGCCCAGCATACTGGAGGCCCTAGGCACAGTTCCCACTGCCACGGCTGTATAGCCTCCCAACAAGTCCCTGGCGACATCGGCACAGCAACCCTAGGTACGCCAGTTGCCTGCTGTTTTCCAACATCACAAGGTACCCGTACTTCAAGTACTGTTATTACTAATTGATAATTCGGGTCTTCTTTTCTTCTTCCTTTCATAGAGAAGGTCCTGGAATCAAAAAGCAAGGAGAGATACAGGAGGGGAATGGTGGGTGTATATGTGCATGCATACGTGCATGAGTGTGTGTGTGTGTGTGTGTGTGTGCACATGTGCTTGCCTGTGACGTCTTGGCTGAGCAGCAGTGACTGGACCCTCTTCTGTCCTGCAGAACCCTATATTCTGGTATGAAAGAATTCTGTTCTTTTCCTGTGAGTTTTTCAAATGATTCACCGGCATTTTCCTCCTGACTCTGGGCTGGGCCCTTTGTTCACCTCCCCAAACCCACCCACAACCTCTACTCTTCACCTTAGCCTCACCTTTCTCTTTCCAGATCAGCAGCCCTAGAGGCTTGGCACATTTTCATTTGGGGTCCAAGTGATGTGCTTGGTACATATTTTGAAATTATAGCTCTAAACACCTTTTCTCCGTCTAGATGTTTGGAATATACTTTGTGTTATTTCAGCGTTTCAGTTTATGGAATCTTTGGCAGAGAGCTCTCTCCCTTACCTTCTATGCCAGGAGCCATTTCTACACAACCATCACCACCACCCTACCCAAATTAAAATGGGGAACGTTTTACAGATCCCACCAACTTCAACTAAAAAAAAGAGAAGAGATACCACCTTCCTAATGAGTTATTGCATCTTTCATTCCCCAAGAGCAGAAGTCACACTGGTCTTGTATATACAATGAACAAGCGTCAGAACTGCTTGGGGACAGAATCTGTTAACTTTCTGGATATAATTTCAAATCAAGCTCTACTTCATGTGAATAGATGATGGGCCCTGTCCAGCAGGTCATCTTCTAAGAGGCGGGAACCACTCCTGTCTGTTGGTTCTCGGTGGTGCTTAGGGGTGCAGATCCCGTGCCTCCCCAGCTGGACTCTCAGCCCTCTGGCCCACCTTCCCTCTAGACACGTGAGAGGCTTCCAGGCACAGCCCGGGAGTCTGTGGAGATGTTTCTCCACTTCCTACCAAGGGCAAACAAATTATCTGAATGGCTGCTAAAAATAAGACAGGGGTGCAGAGCCCTACGCCAAAGTTACTTCTCACTTTTCTTTGTGTACCTTGTTTGTTCTCTTCCTAAGTTCAAAAAGGAATAACAGACAAAGATTTTCAGAAACTCTGGAAACGGAGAATGAGAAATGACGGGTGTAGTGGCTATTCCTGGTTGTCAACTTGACAATATTTGGAATGAACTACAATTCGGAATTGGAAGGCTCACCAGTGACCCTTATCTGGAGGCTTGGAGATCCTTATCTGGATCTTGGTTTGAAGATCTTGAGCCATAGTGGCTATGGATTCCAGAAGATTGAATCTCCGAGTTTAAGGAACACACCTTTAATCTGGGCTACGCCTTTCATCTGGGATTAAAGGTGTGGTGGGACACACCTTTAATCTGGGCTACACCTTCTGCTGGAGACAATATAAGGACATTGGAAGAAGGGAGTCTAGCTCTTGCTCTTGCTCCTGCTCCTTCGCCTGCTTGCTGCGTGAGACTGAGTAACTGCTAGATCCTTGGACTTCCATTCACAGCTGTGACTGAACGATTGTTGGGAATTGAGCTGCCGACTGTAAGTCATCAATAAATTCCTTTATTATCTAGAGACTATCCATAAGTTCTGTGACTCTAGAGAACCCTGACTAATACAGAAGTTGGTACCAGGAGTGGTTCTAGAGTAACAGAAGTACAAGGATGAATCTTTTAAAATTCTGGAATTGGCTTGTTGATCCACCAGCACTTTCAACTATTGAAACCTCTCCAGATTCTCTCCCTCCTGGGAGCTCAGAGAATTTTGAAGACCCATGGTTGAAACTATATTCCGAACTTAAAGAAGCTAATGCCCTTGATTTTCTTAATGAATTAGGTGATTCAGTGCACAAAGCTTTCTACAAGATGGGGAAAAAATCGAAAAATGATTTTACAGGCTGGCTGCTCTTAGTATCTGTGGAAAAAATGATGAATGAAAGGAAGGAGTTGTGTGATAAAATCGAAAGGCTCCAGACACAAGTAAACGATCTAAAAGTTGCTAAGTGTGTCCTTGAGGAGAATCTTCTCTCTTGTAGCAATAGAGCTCAAGTTGCAGAAAATCAAACAGAAACTCTCATTGTAAGGTTGGCTGAACTACAGCGAAAATTCAAGTCTCAGCCTCAGAGTGTGTCGACAGTTAAAGTAAGGGCTCTAATTGGCAAAGAATGGGATCCTACAACATGGGATGGGGATGTGTGGGAAGACCATGTTGAAGCTGAGAATTTTGAATCCTCAGATTCTCAAGGGTTTGCCCCACCTGAGGAAGTAGTACCCTCAGCCCCACCTCTTGAAATAATGCCTTCCCCACATGAGGAAATTAATTTTGCAGAGTCTGCTCACGGCCCACCAATAGTTTCTTCTAGACCTGTAACCAGACTCAAAGCAAAACAGGCTCCTAGAGGGGAGGTAGAAAGTGTAGTCCATGAGGAAATTCGCTACACTACTAAGGAGCTTAATGAGTTTGCTAATTCATTCAAGCAGAAACCTGGTGAATATGTGTGGGAATGGATTTTAAGGGTGTGGGATAAGGGTGGAAGGAACATAAAACTAGAGCAGGCTGAGTTTATTGACATGGGTCCTCTGAGTAGAGATTCTAGGTTTAATACGGAAGCTCGCATAGTTAAAAAAGGTGTCAAAAGTTTGTTTGAATGGTTGGCTGAGGTGTTTATCAAAAGATGGCCTACTGGAAATGACTTGGAGATGCCTGATATTCCATGGCTTAGTGTTGATGAAGGGATTTTAAGACTTAGGGAAATTGCAATGCTAGAGTGGATATATTGTGTAAAGCATAATTGTCCACAATGGGAAGGTCCAGAAGATATGCCTTTCACCAGCTCTATAAGACGCAAATTGGTGAGAGGGGCACCAGCACATTTGAAGGGTTTTGTTCTTTCCCTTTTCCTTGTGCCAGATCTTAGCATTGGAGATGCTTCTGCTCAATTAGATGAATTAAATTCACTGGGTTTAGTTGGATTCCGAGGTAACAAGGGCCAGGTGGCAGCATTGAATCGCCCGAGACAAGGTGATTCTAGTTATTATAATGGACAGCGTAGACAAAAGAATGTTTATAATAACATACCCAGTAATGGTCAGCACAGGAGAGGTGAAATTTATAATGGCATGACTCGGTTGGACCTTTGGTACTGGCTAACCAATCATGGTGTTTCCAGGAATGAAATACATAGGAAGCCTACTGCATATTTGTTTGATCTGTATAAGCAGAAAAATTCTCAAACAAATGAAAGAAAGGCTACATTAGATCGTGGTAAACAGCCAAATGAAAGAAAGGCTACATTAGATCGTGGTAAACAGCAATCTCGGCCAGTGAGTCAATTTCCAGACTTGAGACAGTTTGCAGATCCAGAACCCCTTGAATGAAGGGGTGGCCAGGTTCCTCTGAGGAAGGATCTTGATAAGACACTCAAAGGTTTTGCTGTTACCCTTTCTCCAGTTCTTCCCCAGAGGGACCTACGGCCTTTTACAAGGGTAACTGTACACTGGGGAAAAGGAAATAATCAGACTTTTCGGGGTCTGCTGGATACTGGTTCTGAGTTGACACTGATCCCAGGGGATCCCAAGAAACATTGTGGCCCTCCAGTTAAAGTAGGGGCTTATGGAGGGCAGGTGATTAATGGAGTTTTGACTGATGTCCGACTCACAGTAGGTCCAGTAGGTCCCCGGACACATCCTGTGGTGATTTCCCCAGTTCCAGAATGTATAATTGGGATAGATATACTCAGAAATTGGCAGAATTCTCATATTGGTTCCCTGAACTGTAGAGTGAGGGCTATTATGGTTGGAAAGGCCAAATGGAAGCCTTTAGAGTTGCCTCTGCCAAAGAAAATAGTGAATCAAAAACAGTATCGTATTCCTGGAGGAATTGCAGAAATTACTGCCACTATCAAGGACTTGAAAGATGCAGGGGTGGTGGTTTCCACCACATCTCCATTTAACTCTCCTATCTGGCCAGTGCAGAAAACAGATGGATCATGGAGAATGACAGTTGATTACCGAAAACTAAATCAGGTAGTAACTCCAATTGCAGCTGCTGTACCAGATGTAGTTTCCTTACTTGAGCAAATTAACACATCTCCTGGCACCTGGTATGCGGCTATTGATCTGGCAAATGCCTTCTTCTCAGTACCTGTCCATAAGGACCACCAGAAGCAATTTGCTTTCAGTTGGCAAGGCCAACAGTATACCTTCACAGTTTTGCCTCAAGGATATATTAACTCTCCTGCCCTGTGTCATAATTTAGTTAGAAGGGATCTTGATCGTTTGGATCTTCCACAAAATATCACATTGGTGCACTATATTGATGACATTATGCTGATTGGACCAAGTGAGCAGGAAGTAGCAACCACTTTGGACTCATTGGTAACACATATGCGTATCAGAGGATGGGAAATAAATCCAACCAAAATTCAAGGACCATCTACCTCAGTGAAATTCTTAGGAGTCCAGTGGTGTGGGGCATGCAGAGATATTCCTTCTAAGGTGAAAGATAAGTTATTGCACCTGGCCCCTCCTACAACCAAGAAAGAAGCACAACGTTTAGTGGGTCTATTTGGATTCTGGAGACAACACATCCCTCACTTGGGTGTGTTACTTAGGCCTATTTACCAAGTGACTCGGAAAGCTGCTAGCTTTGTGTGGGGCCTGGAACAGGAGAAGGCCCTTCAACAGGTCCAGGCTGCTGTGCAGGCTGCTCTACCACTTGGACCATATGACCCAGCAGATCCGATGGTACTTGAGGTGTCTGTGGCTGATAGAGATGCTGTTTGGAGCCTCTGGCAGGCCCCTGTAGGTGAATCACAGAAAAGGCCTTTGGGATTTTGGAGCAAAGCTCTACCATCATCTGCAGACAACTATTCTCCCTTTGAAAAACAGCTCTTGGCCTGCTATTGGGCCTTAGTGGAAACTGAACGTCTGACAATAGGACACCAAGTCACTATGCGACCTGAACTACCCATCATGAGCTGGGTACTATCAGACCCTGCAAGTCATAAAGTGGGACGTGCACAGCAGCAGTCTATTATCAAATGGAAGTGGTATATACGTGATCGGGCCAGAGCAGGTCCTGAAGGCACAAGCAAGTTACATGAAGAAGTTGCTCAAATGCCTATGGTTTCTACTCCTGTTACAATGCCATCTGCTGCCAAGCATGCACCTATAGCCTCATGGGGTGTTCCCTATGATCAACTGACCGAAGAGGAGAAGACTAGAGCCTGGTTTACTGATGGCTCTGCACGTTATGCAGGCACCACCCAGAAGTGGACAGCTGCAGCATTACAACCCCTTTCTGGGACAACCTTGAAAGACACAGGTGAAGGGAAATCTTCACAGTGGGCAGAACTTCGGGCAGTACACATGGTATTACAGTTTGTTTGCAAGAAGAAATGGCCAGATGTACGATTATACACTGACTCATGGGCTGTAGCCAATGGATTGGCTGGATGGTCAGGGACTTGGAAAGATCACAATTGGAAAATTGGTGAGAAAGACATCTGGGGAAGAAGTATGTGGATAGATCTCTCCAAATGGGCAAAGGATGTGAAGATATTTGTGTCCCATGTAAATGCTCACCAAAAGGTGACTTCAGCTGAGGAGGAGTTCAATAATCAAGTGGATAAGATGACCCGTTCTGTGGACAATCAGCCTCTCTCCCCAGCCATCCCTGTCATTGCTCAATGGGCACATGAACAAAGTGGCCATGGTGGTCGAGATGGAGGTTATGCTTGGGCTCAGCAACATGGGCTTCCACTCACCAAGGCTGACCTGGCTACAGCTGCTGCTGATTGCCAGATCTGCCAACAGCAGAAACCAACACTGAGCCCCAGATATGGCACCATTCCTCGAGGTGACCAGCCAGCAACCTGGTGGCAGGTTGACTACATTGGACCACTTCCTTCGTGGAAAGGACAGCGTTTTGTTCTTACTGGAGTAGATACTTATTCTGGTTATGGATTTGCCTTTCCTGCACGTAATGCCTCTGCTAAAACCACCATTCACGGACTGACAGAATGCCTCATCTATCGTCATGGTATTCCACACAGTATTGCTTCTGACCAAGGAACTCATTTCACAGCCAGAGAAGTACGACAGTGGGCTCACGATCATGGAATTCACTGGTCTTACCACATTCCCCATCATCCTGAAGCAGCTGGGCTGATAGAAAGATGGAATGGCCTTTTGAAGACGCAGTTACAGCGCCAATTAGGTGGTAACAGCTTGGAAGGCTGGGGCAGAGTTCTTCAGAAGGCAGTATATGCTTTGAATCAGCGCTCGATATATGGTACAGTTTCACCCATAGCCAGGATTCATGGGTCCAGGAATCAAGGGGTGGAAAACGGAATAGTTCCACTTACTATCACTCCTAGTGACCCTCTAGGAAAATTTTTGCTTCCTGTCCCCATAACTCTAGGTTCTGCTGGCTTAGAAGTTTTGGCTCCAGAGAGGGGAGTGCTCCTACCAGGAGCTACAACAAACATTTCATTGAACTGGAAGCTCAGACTTCCCCCTGGTCATTTTGGGCTTCTAATGCCCTTAAACCAACAGGCTAAAAAAGGAATAACAGTGTTAGGAGGGGTGATAGATCCAGATTACCATGGGGAAATTGGATTACCTCTTCACAATGGTGGTAAGCAAGATTATGTCTGGAGTGCAGGAGATCCCTTAGGGCGTCTCTTAGTACTACCATGTCCTGTGATTAAAGTCAATGGGAAACAACAACAGCCTAATCCAAGCAGGATGACAAAGGACGCAGACCCATCAGGAATGAAGGTATGGGTCAATCCTCCAGGAAAAGAGCCAAGACCTGCTGAGGTGCTGGCTGAAGGTGAAGGAAATACAGAATGGGTAGTAGAGGAAGGTAGTTATAAATACCAATTAAGGCCACGTAACCAGTTGCAGAAACGAGGATTACAAAGTAATATGAATGCCCATTGTAAATTTACTAATGCGTTTGCGATTGTACGAGGGATAGTTATATCATGTTAGGCGTATTTACAACCTTGTTATTGTTTCATGTGAACATGAGATATTATTTGTGTCAAGTTGACAAGGGGTGGATTGTAGTGGCTATTCCTGGTTGTCAACTTGACAATATTTGGAATGAACTACAATTCGGAATTGGAAGGCTCACCAGTGACCCTTATCTGGAGGCTTGGAGATCCTTATCTGGATCTTGGTTTGAAGATCTTGAGCCATAGTGGCTATGGATTCCAGAAGATTGAATCTCCGAGTTTAAGGAACACACCTTTAATCTGGGCTACGCCTTTCATCTGGGATTAAAGGTGTGGTGGGACACACCTTTAATCTGGGCTACACCTTCTGCTGGAGACAATATAAGGACATTGGAAGAAGGGAGTCTAGCTCTTGCTCTTGCTCCTGCTCCTTCGCCTGCTTGCTGCGTGAGACTGAGTAACTGCTAGATCCTTGGACTTCCATTCACAGCTGTGACTGAACGATTGTTGGGAATTGAGCTGCCGACTGTAAGTCATCAATAAATTCCTTTATTATCTAGAGACTATCCATAAGTTCTGTGACTCTAGAGAACCCTGACTAATACAACGGGGTCAAGGTGATTTTTGTGGGCTTTATTTAAAAATGAACGTTTGAGGGAATCCAAATGTTTTTGTTGTTGAGTGCAGGTAAGTGAACAAAACAAAACAAAACCAAACCAAAAGCAAAAACAACCCCATGAACACTAATACCTCATAAATAATTGGCACAGCTACAGTTTACTGGCACAGAAACGGTTCCCTCCTGCTACAACTCCACAGGAGGACAGTCAGGATTCTAAACTGCCACAAAAACAACATGCTAGCTAAATTCCGAGAAAAGAGGGGTGGGGCAAAATGTTGGGTCTTTCTATATTCCATCTTTTCTATTTTTGCCTGGTATTTTTAAAGCCTTCAAAAAGGTGACATTCAACACTGGTGACCTCCGGAGTCACGCACGGTCACCTCAGGTATGGTTAGACCGTGCCAGCGTTTCTGCTCTGCATTCTGTAACATGGCCCTGGCAGTAGACACTTTATGCCCTGCAGTGTTGCTGAAGCTAAGGGGTGTCCTGTAGCATTTCCTGGCCAGGTGACTACAGTTTGTGATCTGGTGTTGTGCTTTCTCCAGAACAGGAGGCGGCATATAAAGCAGTTTTGTGAGGTGCTGAGGCAGCCAGGAAAGAGAAGGGAAACCCCAATCTTACCATCAGAAGCAAAGGCAGCTGTGCTCTGAACCCAGTGTCCACATACCTTGGAGGCAGCCACCATAGCTATGTGCACAATGCATTTAGCATGGGGGATTCTTTTCTGAAAACCAGGACACTATGTAAACCAGACCAGGCAGGTGTCACTAATGCAGAGTCCCTGTGGGAGGTATTTCTAGTGACAAACCTGGCACCCGACCGTTTTCCTCCTCTCTCCTGAAGAAAGCGCTTTCCACACAGCCATGTTATGCTGCTACCCATCACTTCTTCTAGGTACACCCTGATGCGCTGCCATCCAGCCTGTGAAAATATTTACAGAACCCCTCCCTATTCCACTTACCCTTACTTCCTCCCAGCTACCCCTAGGTAACGGTGAACTTCATGGGTCCTCACCTCCAGACACTTCGGTTCTACTTCAGTTCCCAGGGTCAATTTAAACAGAACCAAGCCGAGTTTACCATGCAGTGTGGTATTGTTACTTAGGCGCGCAGCTTCTTTCCAGATTGGCTCACTTGGGTTTACAGTTTCTTCAGTGGTAGCTTGAAGTCCCGGCAAAGGGGACTCTACTAGGAGTTAGAAAACTGCTTTTCCATATTGTTTCTGGCTCCAACTGGAGAACTGGTTTTGGCCGCGGTTCCTTCCCTTCCCTTAGTTTTCATGGAGGTGAGAGTGTGAGTCAGGTGCAGTTCTGCTAAGCGGGGCTGTTGCCATGGTGATTACAGTGCACACAGCATGTGCAAGGGTCTAACCTCAACATTAGGGAAGTTACCAGGCAATGTGTGCATCATGCAGGGAGGTACGAGCCAAACGGTGAACTTCATGGATGAAGTCAGGAAAAACCATGAGTGCACATCAGCATACAAGCGAGAGGTTTGGGGAAAGAGAATTCGGTGTCAGCAGACAGGTGCGCTCTCCTGGGCTCTGCCTCGTGATGGCCCACAGACTTCAGTGTAAAACTACATAGCTCAGTTATGCTCAGATAAAGCTTTATGTGCCCCTGTCTCCCTGGCCAGCAAGCATAGTAGGTCTGCCCTGAACCTCAGGCTGTGCTCCTAGGTTCCTGAAGGGCGCCTGGAACCACAGATAGAACAGCCTGCATCACACACAGCGAGGAGGAAGCTGATACATTGCGCACAGTAAAAGGTGGGCAATAACGACCAATAGCAAAGATCAAATGGAACAACGGCTGCAATCAAGGGGCTAAGCACCATTATCCTTGCACTTTAGGGCCATTATTAAGTAAAATAAAGGTTCCCTGAACACCACACAGTTCTCCTGACAGACAAGATGACAAAGTGACCAGCGAGTAGCTCAGACTCATGTCCCGGTGGGGGAAGGAGCACAGGACAGTGCAGACACTCATGATGCTACCCAGGGCAGAGCAAAAACTTAAAATGTATGAAGCCTTTATACCTAGAATCTTCTCTTAGCTGTTTCTGGATCACAGAACGCTCCAGGAAATGAAGCTGAAAGGAAATAAAACTGTAATTCATGTAATGTATGTTAAATAGCCCAAAGAGTTGTTTCTGAGCTTTGAAACCTGGGGCTGAGAACATAGCAGAACAGACCAGGACATGCCCGGGCAAGCCCATCGCCTCCCTAGCTCCCACCCCTCTGACCTAAGTTAAATGTTACAGGCTGCTGATGTTTAAATGGACCAATCATGTGAAACCGCGCCAATTCCTCCCCCAGCCCCACTCCTTTTCTATAAAAACCCCTAGCTTCCAAGCCTCGTGGTCGAATCCACTGTCTCCTGTTATGTGAGATACGTTTCGACCCGGAGCTCCGCCATTAAAAAACCTCTTGTTGTTACATCAAGGTGTTGTGTTCTATTCGTGATTCTTGGGTGCACGCAGAATCGGGAGCTGAGTGGGGGTTTCCCCACTGAGTTCTTTCAAAGCCATGGTTAGGAACTGAGACCATCCCTACAACTTATGTACTGGCTATGAGTCCGACATAGAACCTTAAGGATGTGCAGCCCAACGAGACCTGGTTCTGTGGAGTTTCTGCCAGGAGCAGGAGGGACCTGCACTCAGTAACTAGAACAGACAGTGGGGAAGAGTGCCAGGCCAGGGCCAGCAGGATATACAGCAGGAGGTGGAGCCAAATGGCAAGAGGTCAGGCCTAGAAGAGGCGCTAGAGAAGGCTATTTTGAATGAAGAGAGCCAGAAAGAGTGGGCAGACAATGAGTTGAAGAGGGGCTTGCAGCTGACTGTGTACATGAGAGTCCTTTGCCTGGGTTCATACAGACCCGCTGTAGCAACCAAACCTGCACACTAGAAACTCAGAGAGGTTCACCAAGAGGCGATGCCGCATCCTAACATTCACCCACAGAGCCAAACAACTCTACCCAGTCCTCGGATACAAATACCATTTGTGTAATTTAGCTACAGTTACTTCAAAGTCGCCAAAAAGTATCTACACACTAGCAGCCTTAGCAACCAGGCGGCCCCAAGTTCAGTACTGTTTTGCTACTCACAAGATTTAAACTCTCGGAGCCTATTATTTTTCAATCTCACCCCTTAGCCATTGCACAACATGTTAAAAAAAATGTCATTTTCAGATTGAAACTCTTTTCTATCTACGTGAGGGTGACTCATTACCATCCAAATATGAGATACATTAACAATATGAATAAGACAGGAAAGAGAGAACTCATTTGAGTTTTCCTTTAAGTGCTCATTTTGTAAATTCCCACAATTGCTATGACTTATTATATTTATGCATGTATTTTCTAACAGCCTGAAACCATGAAGATGAGTAAGCTACCTTGAAAGAGTAGAGGAGCGTGGCCCAGGGGGAAGTGTGGCAGGAAGGAGCCCAGAAAGAAGTGGACAAGACAGGCAGAGGAGAGGTGGGCGGTAGAGAGCTCAGAGTGTGGGATTGGGTGCAGCACAGGGCCAGAAGAAGAGAAACTCAAGCCCACTGAATCCAGCTCACGGAGGCTGGGATAAAGTCATCAGGGGAGGCAAGAGGATGGAGGTCTGGAAGTAGAACCAAGGCAGGCAGATCAGGACTTAGTTTTTAATAAGGCCAGGACATCGGATGCCCTGGAACTGGACTTACAGATGGTTGTGAGCTGCCATGCGGGTGCTGGGAGCTGAGCTTCTGCACGATCAGCCAGTGTTCTTCTTCATCACGGAGCCATCTCTCCATCCTCATTAGTAAGCATTCTTAGCCAGCCTCGTAGATAATGATTTTAAGAGGTTTTGAAGGAACAGGCAAGGAACTATGTCGTGTGTGTGTGTGTGTGTGTGTGTGTGTGTGTGTGTGTGTGTGTGGTGGGGCTTTGGGTCTCAGAGACATGCAGACATTATAGAACTCCTCAGAGAGACTGGGCTTAAAAGACATTTTCAATCTCAAAAGAATTTCCGACAATCTCCGTATGTTCCTTTGACTGGAGGGTTTGTAGCCCATGGCTGTCTGTTTAGAGGTAAAGATAGCTTGCTGGCTGTGAGAGGGATCAGGTGAGGTCAGAGCAGCAAAGTCTGCATTCTGGATGAATTCCAAGTATGTGGATTGGAGAAGAGCCACCATGTGACTGGCCTTCCAAAAGTGAGCCTGGCTTCCATACAGCACCTGCTTTTGCTTCTCAGCAGTCTCCCAGCAGGCTGTCCCCACTGCCTGTGACAAGAGTCCCATCCATCCAGGGTGCTTTATCCATGGCAAACCTGTCCCTGCTGGTGTGTGTGTGCAGGGTTGAAACCATGCCCACGACCCACAGGTGAGGTATACATTGTTGTAACTTTCCACGGAACACAACCTTTGGGATGGTTGTTTAAAGGACGGAGGCTTTCCAGACCCTGAGGAAGGCTGGCCTATGGTGAGGTATCTCCTTGAGAACAAAGACTCTCAGATCCTGACCAATGGGTGGGTCATCTCTGGAGTGCTGTGCTCTTTGTGTGGACTGTGTGCACAGCCATTCTGTTTTAGGGAGCCCAGTGGGGAAAATTCAAGGAAAGGAAAGGACACCCCTCCCATGCGCCTATTCTTCTTAGACAACAAAAGACAGATAATTATCTAACGCGTTTCTCAACATGAACAAAACAGAGAAGTGACCTTTCTGTCTGTGCCTGTTGACGGCAGTGACCCCAGCCGCAGCAGCCAGGGGACAGTCACCGGAGCAGGAGCTCAGCTGTAGCTCCCCGCCCGGCCTGTCACAAACGCCGTAAATTTTAACAGGCAGCCAGACCTGCATGGTTCACAGTCACCCCTAGGGAGTGATAAATGCTCCTGCTGGTAGACTTATATAAACTGAGACGCAATGATCTTTTTAAAAGGATATTCCCTGTGCTCAATAAACCTGAGTGTTGTAAGGCTGAAGGGTGGCTAGCCTAAGGAGGAAAATAAACCAATCTGGCAAGAAAAAGCAATCATTTGGAGTGCTGGTAGAGTAACCTAAATGGACAGGTACTGAATTCAGCGATTTAAAACTCACATGCTTGCTAGCTGAAAACCCCCACTTCTGGCTTCATGCCGTTTATAAAATGCACTCTGTGGGTGAGAAAGGGCAGTGACGGCAGGAGTGTGACTCACGTATAGTATATGCATTCGTGAAAATTTCAGTAAAAAACGGCAGCAACCTTTACAGTGTTCAGTGACAGAGAGCTTTGTTCAGACACACCTGCTGTCACCTGATAACAGCAAAGAAATGCCACTCAGTGCAGAGGACATCCTGACGACAAGTGAAAACTTATAGGAGATTTTAGGAAGTAACATTTTGAGCTTGAATCAAAATACCAACAATACCTGATTGTTTTGTTACTTAATAAGTGGCAGATACAACCAAAGAGGACAATGAGGCTGGATCAGGGGAAGAGATTCCACCTGCTCTGTCTAGACCCCTGCCCACCGTTTGCTCACAGAGGCCTCCCTTCCCAGTGGCCTTGCTCTGCTCCTCCACCACCCACCACCCAGGAAGGTCTTGGCCTCTAAGCACTTGCCTGTATAGAGTGCTGGCAGGGAGCGATACTGCTGTTTATGGCAAAATACAGGTGGAAAACATGGCTAGGACATTTTATCAGGGGAAAGATGTATAATGAGTACCTGAAGTAAGAACAGGAGTTTTTATATGGTAAAGTTTAAAGAAAAAAGTTTATTTTTCACCTTCTGCCCCACCACATGTGTGCAGGTGCCTGTAGAGGCCAGAAGGGGGCGCTGGAGCTGGAATTACAAGTGGTTGTGAGTCACCTGACACAGGTGCTAGGAACTGAACTCAGGTCCTCTGGAAGAGTAAGTAGCAAGCATTGTTAACAATGAAGCATTTCTAGCCCCTGTGAATCTTAAAAACGAATGTTACTGTAATGTCTGCCCACTTGAGCGGGGCCAGCGCTGCTGTGTGGTAGACTACTGCTTGGAATCGCCATTCAATCCTATGTCCTGCTGCACCTGGGCCATCCCAGTTAGCACCAGTTGTCTGAGGATAATAATAAGAATGATTATTAGTTGTGATCAAACCATTTTGTTCAGAGGGCTTAGAGGTGAGGAAGAGCTGAAGAGGTTAGTGAGACCTGAGGTCCTTGGCAGGGCAGATCTCCCTGCTCCTATCACTAAAAGTCCAACTAAGTGATTAAAAACAGTGCCTTCAGTCTTAACTAATTATTGCATGCTAGTTATCATGGCTGGTTATTACACACAGCTTAGCCCTTTAGGGGAGGGAACTGTGCTATTTGGGTACTAAATTAAGCCTTGTTTCTTGGCACCAATCAACATGGGCAACACTCCTTCGGTAGAAGGGAGAGACTAGGAGTTAGACAGACTCCCCAGAAGGCAGACACACAGACAAGGGACCAGGCTAGGTAATAAAGACAGTAAACTTCCAAGATGACTGCTTCTTCCTCAGCCTCCTGACTTGAAAGAAAACCTGGTATCTTAAAACAAGAGCCTGGTGAGATTTGTCTCCCACCAGCAGGCTACCCGGTGATGGACTGGCACGATAAGTTCAAGGCTGGATCAGAACATGTTACAAACCCGTTGGGGGGCCACTCCGTCACCCTATCCTTCTTCAAACTGACCAGCCCTGAACTAGAGGAGGGAACTCTGCAGACTTAGAACTCCAGCTCTCAGGAGAGACGGGCTTTCCAGCTTCTGCTACGCAGAGGGCATTTGTCTCTGTGTGTCTGACATGTGTATGTTTCCTCACCCCCAATAAACATACTTTTTTTTTTCAACTATTGATTTCAATGATTGATTTCTCCACTGCTGTACGTTACACTCGAGACAGAGAACGCAAGTGTTCTCTATCCTTCTCCTCGGGGGTCCTTTTCCTAACTTGATGTAGTGCTCATGGATGCTGGAAGAAGCTCTAGGGCTGCCACTCCCACAGAATGCATTATAAGTAAAATTTGGCCACTGTAACTCTAAAGAACCAAACATCTAGAAATGAATAAATCTACACATGCCTTTCTACTTACTGCAGGCAAAACTCAACGTCCTTTTGTAAGTCCACCCAGACACATCTCATCAAAAGTTGATGAGTGTGTGTTACCATGCGTTATATTAAAGCAAGATTTTTCCAAAGCCTTGGGCGAATCCTTGGAAGGTCTTGAAGAGATTTTCCTCTAATCTTTATGTGAAACCTAAGAAAACACAGAATGAAGGGGAGCAGCTTGCCTGTTCTGAGTTTTCTAGAATCATCAAATGTATTCTTTGTCCATAGACATATATTGCTGGTATTTAAAAACAAAACAAAACAAACAAACAAACAAACAAAAAACCAAAAAACAACTCTTCAACATGGTTAGAAGTATAGCATTGTAACTTGTCCGCCTGGATTTAAACCCTGGTTCTTGACACATAGCCACGTAAGGCCCTCATCTACAAGAAAGACAAAGGTGCCTGTCTTATCCACAGTGGCACTGTAGGAAATCACACAGAATCGCTTGGAAAAATCCTTGGCCTCACCATACTTATCTAGACTAACCATTATTACTCTACTCTTTCTGAGAGTAAAAGATATGGCATAGTGTGAATCATCTATTTTTTAGTCGGCATGTGTTAGGTATATATCATAGTAATATTAGCACTGGGAAAATAAGTCAGGTTTTAATCAAGAAGGCTTTGTGAAATTTGAGTTGTGTAAGATTCCGCATTCTGTCCAAATCATTTAATTCCCATGACCTCCTTTGGGAAGTTCAATGTTGCTGCAGATATTCTAAACACCAAGCTGACCCTTCCTACCTCGGGCAGCCAGGCAGAGACTGCAGCACCCTCTTGTCGCCTTGCAGCTGGACTGAGAGCCTCCTCCCCTTACAACTCCTGAAAATATGTTTGCTCTCAGTGTCTAAAGGCATGGCATGAAGGGGACTTGAGACACTTCCAGTGGCGAATAGACCACATGACTGCTCCCAGCAAGACTTAAGAGAGAAAGATATCTTACGAGAAAGAGAAGAAATATGTTCAAGTGCCGATGGAAAGGCCGCTTCCGCCTCCCCCACCCCTGCAAATTCCAAATTCAAGTTTGCACTTCAATGTCTTCGGCTTGTTTCTTGTCAAGTTCAACATATTTTAAGTCAGATAATACCAACTGTGATATTTCTTATTTATTTATATGTTTCTTGGCATGCCTCTAAAAGAAAGGAAACATGTTCCACAAAACGCAAAGAAGAGAACGTGTACTGCTTTCTGTCTCATGGAAGCTTTTAGGAGAAGTTTCTTGTATTTCATTTGTAGGGTTGGAAATGAGAATGGATCTGTCTGCTGAGGAACATGCAGTCATTCGTTAACTCAGTCAGCCCACGGGCCTGCTACTGAGTGCCACTCAGAGGCCTGGGCTGTGCACAGAACAACACCCCCATTACAGTCTATAACCTTACACAGACCACTGCTAATAGTCACTGCTCTCCATATTGTGCAATTTCCACTTTGCAGGGCAGGAAAGTAAAACTCAAGCACAAAAACAGCTCATTCATTGACACACACAAAACTGTTAACGCTAAGCCCAGTTCTTGCCAGTGCAAAAGCCAGACTGAGCTGATCTGTTATGCTGGCTTTGATAGAGAATATGTTCTTAAGAGTCCCAGAGTTCTCTATTCTAAAGCACACCGTGGCAAGAAATGTGTCTAAGGCATCAGTGTCTTCCCTTTTAACTCACGTGTAGGACAGATGTACAGGAATCCACGTACATCAGCAAGGCAGCATTTGCAAGGGACCACAGCATCCTCAGAAGCCCAGGAACAGGTGCTGTACACACAGACAGTTGTGAGCAGGGCTCAGAGAGACTCAGAGATTTCCTTGTCACAGGACACTGGTAAATTATACAATCCCTCGGAGGCGGCAGTTTCTCACGTGTAAATGGGACTGACCGCATGGCCAGCATCACAAGGGTGTTGTTAGGAGGAGGAGTGGTGCTGACAGGGACAGGTCTCTTGCCTTCCCCTCACCTAAGCTTCCTGACAATGGCAACAAGGCACACTGTCTTCTTAGTTACAGAAGAAAATAGTCCCATAAAAGACCTCGGAGCAGATGGGTCGCTGACTGACGCTCTACTTGTGACAAAACCTGGGACCTAAATGCAGATGGGAAGCTCTTATGATACGTAAAAAGAATGGAAGTCATCTTTTGGGTAAGTGGAGATGGGTTTGAAAAAATGATCTAACCCACAGGTAACCCACTTCGGCACTTTTGGTAAGGCTAAACACACAAACCACTCAAATACAAACCCACAGACAATAAGCTTCTCTTAGATACACCAGGATATGTGCAGGTAAAGGGTCTCCCTTTTAAAAGAAAAATTTTAAAAATCCAAAACCTATTATTTGCCACCCTGAAGACATTCCTTCAATGGAAGTCTAGTGGATGTAAAGTCAGTATAGGGAATTGTGCTGGCACTGAACATGTGAGAACAAGCTGGCAATTCGGTGATAAATAAGTATTTATCAAAGATTTCAGGCTCAGCCGGCAAAGCTAAGCTCATTCTGAAACCCTGGCAAGATGCTAAGATTTCTGCACAGTTAGGGGCGAGGGGCTCTCCCAGTACCTCAGGAACAGGCCTCCGTACCGTGCTCGCACCCCATGTGCAGCGCCAGGTTTCCTGAGCCTGATTGCTACTAATTAGGATGATTAAAAAAAGATTCCCTTTTTTAGTGTTTGGAAAAAAAATCTTAAGAATTTTTGGAAACTTGAGCTTATGATATTTATCTGGTTCAGGTTTTAAAAATATTTCTATTTTTTTTTCTATCAACAGCTAAGCTTTCTGAAATAGCTCTTCCCTTGACATTACTGGGGAGATGGGCTTTATTTCCCCAGAAAAGTAAACAAGAGAATAAAAACAAGGTGACTCAAAGGATGAGGAAGTGTGGTGCTCTGCAGAACAAAAGGGCCTTTCACAGTATGTCAGAGACTCAACTGTGGGCTTTCCTGAATGTAAACACTGTTCAAATGGCAAAAGGAATTTCATCTATGCCTATAAAAGGTCTCAAACAATAGTTCTTGCTTGAAGCTACATTTAGCACACAGTAAAACAACCTTTTCCTCAAATAGTCTGCCCACAGACCTGCAAAGTTTGATCATCCCAGGAGATGAACAATTCTCCATCACTCGCAGAGCGAAGAGCCGCAATCGCAGCTTGTGGAGGAGAGGCTGCTAAGGGAAGACATGGCCAGGATGGACAGACAGCAGAGGGCAGTCTTCAGGAGCAAGGGATGCTGAGGCGCAGTTTACACCCGCAGCCGGATGCTTTGCACTCAGTCAGAGTTTAAGGCCCACAGAGCACATGGCTCAGGAGGTAAGGGTCACAGAAATGGAGCATTAACAGTTTAAACCAAAAGGAGCAGCAGTTAAATGAAATATTTCCCATTATCTATACATCTCTTCATTGCAGCAAGCTAAAATGGGCACCGATTATAATATTCAGTGGAGCTATATGCCAATGAACAAATTACATCATTATTATAGAAACACCAAAAGTCTTTCCTTACCCGGCTGATTTTGCAGCCATTTTTCTATCACTGTGTCAGCTCTAATCCTACACAGCCAACCCTGAGGTTCTTCTCTGATGAAAATTCCTAAGAAATTCTCTACAGAGAGTTTGACAACAGTGTCAGAGATTGTTTAGATTTTATGTGAAGTTTTCTATTTTCAAATAATGCATATCAAATTCTACAGGCCCCTGTTATTTGAGATGGATGTGTGTGTTGTGTTGGGGTGGGAGACGATAAGAGGGCTCAGGGTCAGGGTTTCTGTGCCTCTGAGGTTAGCTTCTATGACATTCTTTTTTGTGCCTCTATGCCTGGGTGTGAACAGGGCCAGCTTTTCTCAGATCACAAAGGACACTGGAAACACTCTATGATTTATGAGCTTTTTAAAACTGGTGACACCCAAACATTAACATTATCCATTCAGTGAAATGTTTTCTATGCATGGTTCAAGTCTTATCACTTCCATTTCATCCAAAGAACACTGAGGCTTGTACAGGCAGCTGCTATGGCCACACAGTGGGTACAGGGAGGCCAGCATTCACTCTGCTCTGCCCTATTCTAGAGCTTCAAGGGTTATGGCTGCCTCTGTCTCAAGCTACTCATAGTAATGAACAGGTGTGACATAAATGAGCCAATGACTTGGTTTTAGAAGAATAAACTAGACACTATCCATAGCTTTGTTTCCGGTTTGAGAGGAAAGGTGTGGCCCTTGGAGTTTGCCTGTCACATCTCTTCATCTGGCAGGGAAGACTTGCCAGTCTGGCTGGGAAAAGACAAGGGCACCAATTGGCCTACACAGTACAAGAAGACAGTCACTGAGTAGTAAATATGCAGGAGTGTCTACCTGGTGTCTGACTTACCTCCATAAGGAGGACTTGCGCGCCCTTCTCCTAGGCTCCCACCTGAGGTGAGTGGTCAGGTCAGGTCTTGGAGGGACACAGGGACATCTGCTTTGCCTTCTCAGTTCAAGGCACACCCCCCAACCCCTGCTCAGTTTCTACTACTGTTGCACTAAGAGGACTTCAGGACTGATCCACTTATTAATATTTACATTCAAGTAGACTAGTATTTTGAGAGGCATCTGATCAATAATCATTTTTTAACAGTTTATTTGAGTTGAGAAGGTGCCAATGACAGATAAGCTCTAGGTCATAGCCTACACCAACTGACAACCTTAACATCTCAAATTGCCTGCAACAACTTAAGAGCCAGTAAGTAGTAACTTAAAAGCCTTTTTCAAGGGGCCAGGGAGATGGTTCAGAGAAAAGGCGCCTGCAGCCAAGCTTAACAACCTGCATCTGAGCCCCAGAACACACATGGTAGAAGGAGAGACCCAAGTCTCCCAAGCTGTCCTCTGACCGGCACACACACACACACACACACACACACACACACTCACACACACACACACACACACACACACACACACACACACACACTCACACACACACACACACACACACACACAGAGAATTTTAAAAAGCCTATACCTCAAAGACAACTCAAGATCAGAAACTATAACCTCTAAGTGTATCAAACATTTAAAGAACTGAGAACAATTCTTTATGAACTCTTCTAAAGAACAGAAAGAGAGGCCATTTGTCAACTGACTCTATGAGGCCAATATGGCTGATGCCAAAAACTAGAAAGACATTGTATTAAACAAATTCTATAGACCAACATCCAGTGAGGTGTGAACATCTTTCAACAAATTGATATGAAACTGAACCTATTACAGTAAAAACAGGATTATGTATTATGACCAAGTGGGCTTTAAGCTGGGAATGGAAGGTTGAACTTATGCATAAAAATATACTACTATAATTCACAATTAATAGAATAAAGGGTAAACTATGTGATTATATTAACAGATGCATAAGTAGCATTTGAGGAATTCATGACAAAAATGTTCCACAAATGAAAAATGGAAGAAAATTCAACAACCCAATGAAAGTCATGTATGAAAACTTCAAAGATAACATGACAACTGTTATCCCACCATGCCCACCCAACACTATACTAGAGAATCTTGTCAGGACTAGGAAAGAACATAAAGTAAAAGATGTTCAGATGGGAAAGAAAGAAGTACACTGCACAGACTTGTATAAACAGAATATCTTCGCCATGTGTGGCACCTCATGCATGGAATCTCAGCACTTAGGAGGCCAAGACAGGAGATTGCTCTGAGTTCCAGACCAGCCTGTTCTACAGAGTGAGACTGTATTTCAAAATAATTAGTTGGGCTGGAGAGATAGCTCAGCAGTTAAGAGCACTGACTGCTCTTCTGAAGGTCCTGAGTTCAAATCCCAGCACCATATGGTGGCTCACAACCATCTATACAGCTACATTGTATTTATATACATAAAATAAATCTTAAAAAAATAATTAGTCAATCAACAACTGACCAACTAACTACAAATAAATATAAATAAATAAGAAATTCCAGGGGTTCTACTAAAAACTATTAGAACAAGTTATTGGAACAGCAAAGCTGCAGAACAGAAGATCAATAACTAATATTATTTCCATATGCTGATAATGAACATTCAAAGATAAAATTAGAAAAATATACTCAGTGGCATTAAAAAAGATAAAACAGCCGGGCATGATAGCACACACCTTTAATCCCAGCACTCGGGAGGCAGAGGCAGGCGGATTTCTGAGTTCGAGGCCAGCCTGGTCTACAAAGTGAGCTCCAGGACAGCCAGGGCTACACAGAGAAACCCTGTCTCGAAAAAACAAAAAACAAAAAAACAAACAAACAAAAAAAGATAAAACAATGTGAAACCTATACTCTGCAAACTACAAACACTCTTGGAAGGAATGTAAGAACCCCAATAAATATAAGAATATGGATACTCATGGCCTCGATAAACAGAACATGCATATTCATGATCTACCAGAAGAGTTAACGGTGCTAAGGTAGCAACATCCTCCACACTCACTTTATCTTTATTAATATCCTGCCTGGCTCCTGGTAGGAACCAATAATCTAGTTCTAAAATGTGTATACAAATAAATGCAAGGGAACCAAGACAGCCCACAGTGTTGCGGACTCGTGCTCTCTCATTTAAAAACTCAGTAAAAAGTCACCATCATCAAGAAAGTGTAATACTGACGTAAGCTAGACATTAGTGGGATAAATGGAGAGGCCTTGACTTCATGGTTAGACGGCTTTGTACCAAAGCCATTCAATTGTTTTACAGTGCTCAAAAACAAACAAACAAACAAACAAACAAACAAACAAACAAAAATGGTGCCATGACAACTGGATCTCCATAGACAAAGAATTAACTTGGGATCCCTATCTTATAACATACCAAAAAAAATTAACTCAAAATGGGTCAAAGGCTTAGACGTAAGTCCTAAATCTATACAACTCCTAGAGACACAGCGATAGATATTTGTGATTTTGGATGAGGTTACGAATTTTCAGATATGACACCCAAAGTATAAGCAACTGTCCTAGCTAAATTTATGTCAACTTGACACAAACTACTCTGGGACGAGGAAATCTGAACTGAGAAAATGCCTCTGTAAAATTGGGCTGTCGGCAACCCTGTAGGTCATTTTCTTAGTTAGTGATTGATGGGGGAGGGTATAGTCCATTGTGGGTGGTGTAACCCCCGGGCTGATGGTTTATAAGAAAAGAGACTGAGCAAGCCATGATTAGCAAGCCAGTAAGCATCACCCTTCCTTGGTCACTGTATCAGTTCCTGCCTCCAGGTTCCTGCCTTGTTGGAGTTCCTGTTCTGACTTCCTGCAGTGAGAGAGAGTGAAGTCTGAGCCAAATAAACCCTCTTCTCCCCAGCTTGCATTTTGGTCATGGTTTTCTGTTGCAGCAATAGAAACCCTAACTGGACAACAACCAATAGAAAACCAAGTAACACTGGTTGTATCCCATTAGATTTTTTTTTTTTTTTTTTGGTTTTCTGAGACAGGGTTTCTCTGTATAACCCTGGCTGTCCTGGAACTCACTCTGTAGAGCAGGCTGGCCTCAAACTCAGAAATCCGCCTGCCTCTGCCTCCCGAGTGCTGGGATTCAAGGCATGCGCCACCACACCCAGCTCCCGTTAGAAATTTTTGTGCTTCAATGGGAAGGTGAAAATACAATTCACGGAAAGAGAACATGTATTTGCAAATCATAGCCAGATAGGAGCTTTTATATAAAAATTTGATAATGGAACAGCAAAAAGACAACCCAATGGAAACTGGGCAAAGGATTTGAATAGCTATTTCCTCAAAGATACACAGCCAGTCAACAGACACATGACGACCAGATAGAAGTGCAACACTGTTAGGTACTGGGAAGGGCACGTCAAAACCATGAGATGGTACTCTATGGACACTGGAATGGAAACAGACAGTAAAAACCACTATGAAAATGGGACGAAACAGGAACCTGCATGTACCGCAGCAGGGATATAGACTAACACAGCTGTTTTGAAAGACAGTCTGGAACTTCTTTCAAAAGTTACACATGGAGTTTTCTCATGACCCAGCTACTCCACACCCAGGTGCACGTGCAATATAACCAAAAGCCTGTGTCCATACAAAAGCAAGTATACAAACGTTCATAGTCCCGAGGTGTACGTATGCAATGATAGAGTACTCAGAAACAGAAGAAGCTGAAGTTCTGAAGTAGATTACAGCATGGTTGTACCTTAAAATATTATAACTGAATAAAGCTTGCCATAAATATTTACATACCATGTTTTATCTTTTACAAAATGTTCAGAATTTGCAACCTCCCCCCTCCCCCAAGACAGAAGTGGGCTGATGGCTACCTGTGATGTTGCCAACATGAAATCATAGCACACAATTTTTGATCAAGAATGGCATGTTCATGCTACTTGTTACGATGGCTGAATTGAGCAGTTTAGTAGATCAGACTGGAGGAGGATAATTCTATACTTTGCAAATTTCCCTTTTCAATCAAGGATCAGATATCCTGCCACTCGAAGTAAACCTTTCTCTATGTACTTGGGAACCTTAGCATCCCTAATGTAGAGAGAGAGCCAAATTACTGCTACAAGTAAAGAATTCCATCCCAGAATCAAATGATGGGCATGGTCAGTATGCTAAAAGTACCATATGAAGCTGACTTTAGGAACTGAATCTCATGTTTAGATTTGAGTACTATCCCAAAGAAATCTCATCATCTACACAAACATTCCAGAAGTCTAAAAGAACCTGAAACTTGCAACACTTTCGGTCAAAGCATTCAGAAGGGAAACTCAATCTGTATAATAAAAGCAAATGAATAGCCAGCCCCTGGTTACTGTGATGGCTAGTTTTATGTCAGCTTGACTGAAGCTAGAATCAGTCATCTGAGAGGAGGGAACCTCTATGGGAAAAAAAATGCCTCTGTAAGATCTGGCTGTAGGGCATTTTCTTAAATAGTGATCAAGGGAGGGGGGCTCAGCCTATTGTGGATGGTGGCATACCTGGGCTGGTAGTCTTGGGATCTATATGAAAGCAGGCTGAGCAAGCCATGGGGAGCAAGCCAGTAAGCAACACCCCTCCAAGGTCCCTGCCTCTAGGATCCTGCTCAGTTTGAGTTCCTATGCTGACTTCCTTTCATGAAGAACAGTAATGAGGATATGTAAGCCAAAAAAAAAAAAAAAAAAAAAAAAAAAACCCATAAAAACAAAAAACAAAAAACAAAACAAAAAACCCCTTTCCTCCTCAAGTTGCTTTTGGTCATGGTGTTTGACCACAGCAGTAGTAACCCTAAGACAGTTATTAAACTGAACAACCTAAAGAGGAAATTACACCACCTGTGTTTCTTGTGGGATAATACTATTTTGTGTATTTCTTGGTGAATATTTTGAATAGAGAAGATCTATGAATAGTTTGAATATTGTTGTTTTGGGTATGTTGGTATTTAACAACAATTTAAAAAATTTCATTGCATAATTTCTACAGGCTTGTTGGCTGGGTGGTTGTGGCACTTTTTTTTTTTTTTTCTTTTGAAATGAACCTTTACCTTTATAATGTACAGAGTTTGGGCTCCTATGAAATCATAGACTTTAAAGGTATCTCTAAAGGTAGAAGAAAATACCAACTGTCATATGCTCACATTGAGCTTCATTGCTTAGAAGGATGGCATTCCACAGTCAGTTGGAGTTCACACATATTAGAGACAAGTAAAAATGATCATGGCAGACAAATTGTAGACCTTACGGCACCTGACTCACAGGTGTCCATTCAGGAGCCACAAACTTAGCAGTAGGAAGGAAAAAGGCTAACAACGAAACTGCTCAGAGTTCTCTGTCACCCTAGTGAGATGTGAGCTCATAGAAAAGGAAGATTCATCCTTCTAGGAAGCACCCAGGGTTCCAGTTCTTCACGGGACCTCACAGAACCTCAGACACACGTCCATTGGTTCTACTGTGTACCCAGAAGCTACCGAGCACTAGCCGGGGGCGGGCTTACAGGAAGTACTGGGGGCACAGTCTTCAGGCAGTACTGGGGGCACAGTCTTCAGGCAGTACTGGGGGCACAGTCTTCAGGCACCAGCTTTGGGTTGGGAGGCCTGCCTTCCAGACAGATCAGAGTGAACGATCACTGTGTGATCAGGGAAGGCTGCTGGCCCACCAGCCATGTGGAGACAAAGCGGCCCTCAGCTATGAAGGCTGGGGCCCAGCAGTGGGTGGACTGAAGGCACGGAGCCCACAGTGCATGTCTGAGGTCGGGAGGACAGTGGTCTGGCTTCGTGGTCAGCATTCTTCTTAGGAGTAAAGAATCTTGCTTTTTCATTCATAAAATACAGAACATTCTAGAACACCATTCTGGCCCAGATCAGATTTCCCCCACAATGAATACAATAAAAAATATTTTGAATCTTATACTGAGGTAGCTTTTTGGAAAACTAATAATTTTCCTTTTCTTCTCCCCTTTCAGACTTACACAATTCTATTTTTACCTTATCTTGGGAGGCGGGTGGTCACTGCCCATCTTTTTTGATTTTGAATTCTAAACCAGAGTTCTCGCCTTTTTCTGTAAAGGCCAGATGGCACACACTTCATCCTTGGTGGATCGTGTTGCAACTTACCCAGCATTGCCTTTCTAACACAAAGCAGGAACAGGTACTACCGTGCGAACATAGCTGTGCTCCAATAAAACTTTATGTGGATACCAAAATCTGAACTTCATTTAATTTTCATGAGTTACTTGATACAATTTTTGATTTTTCAAATGCTAGAAATGCTTAAAAACAAAACAAAATAAGACAAAACATGTGCTGGGCTTGGTGGCACATGCCTTTAATCCCAGCACTCAGAAAGCAGAGGCAGGCAGATCTCTGAGTTCGAGGCCAGCCTTGTCTACAAAGTGAGTTCCAGGACAGCCAGGGCTATACAGAGAAACCCTGTTTTGAAAAACCAAAACCAAAACCAAAACCAAAAAAAAAGACAAAACATGTTTGTCAGCTCAACAAAACCAGGGACATATTTTGCCAGTTCCCCAGATTACATACTCTTCAAATAAATGTTTAAGGTTTTTCTGGAGAAGCTAAGAGTCTGTAGGGAGGGGTAACAAATTCAACAGCTTGACAAAGCTTGGGGAGAGCTTGGCTTTGTCTCCTGCTGTGTGCCCACCCTGCTAAGAGGAAACAGAAGTCAGTAGGGAGAGTTTTGCCATTCTCCTTAAAACTACTAGAAACCCTGATGTTGCTGCCTAAATTTCAAATGAAGGAGATTTCATTTAGAAGTCTGGATTCTGAGATGCACAATGCCTTGTTGGCCTGAGACCTTCCTGGCTTGTGTCACACCTGTGTCACCAATACCAATTTGTGTGCGTTTGATCAAACTCTTTTGTAGTCTTCTCTGAGAGTACCACCTCTACGTACTTAGTCTTTAGGCCTTAGGGAAGCTAAATGGTGGAGAGAATAAAAACAAGGCAGACAGCTAGCACCATCAACTTGACAGGATCTAGACCAGTGCTTCTCAACTGTCCTAATGCTGTGACCATTTAATACAGGTCCTCATGGTGTAGTGACCCCCAACCAATGGAAAACAATTATCTCATTGCCTTTTCATAACTGTAATTTTGCTACTGTTCTGAATTGTAATGTAAATATATAATATGCAGGATATCTGATATGTGACCCCTAAGAGGGTCCTGACACACAGGTTGAGAACCAGTGATCTAGAATCGCTGATCCAGGAGGCAAACCTCTGGGTGTGTCTGCGAGGGACTTTCTAGATTTGGTTATGTGAAGTGGGAAGACCTGCCCTGAATGTGAGCTGTGGGCATCCCATGGCTGATGTCTCAGGAGAAAGCTGGCTGAGTGCAGCCTTCCCTCCCTCCCTCCTACAGGGGACAGAATGGGGCAGCCATATGTTCTTGCTGCTGCGACTTCCTTACCACTAACCTGAATTCCGCTGAACTTCGAGCACAAATGAGCCCTTGTCAGACATTTTGCCACAGCAACAGGAAAGGGACTGACCCATAGGCTTCTACAGCAGAGAGAACCAGGCTGAAATTACAGCTCTGTTCTTCACTAGCACAGCAACTGTGGCCAAATTACTTAAACCTCAAAATGGAAAGAGAAGCACATACCGAAAGTAGTGGCTATCATGATCTTTCTCTCTCTCTCTTCCTTCCTTCCTTTCTTACTTTTTCTTTTTCGTTTTGGTTTTTGGTTTCTGGATTTTTTGAGACAGGGGTTCTTTGTATATCCCTGCTAAGATTATAATATACCCGATTTTATAGAAAAAGAAATTAAGTCCTAAGAGGTGGCATGAGTCCTCAGGGAGACGTGCTAACGGTTCAGGAACGAGGACCTCCTTCCTGGATTACAGGCTGGAGGACATTTCTCTGTACCTGTGGCTTCAACAGGACCCACACTGTGTCCCATCTTTCAGGTTATGCCACCTCATACAATGCTTCTCATACAAGACTTTCCTTTGAGGGTCAAAACTCTTCTAGTGCAGATAGCCAACTGACTGTTTTTTAATTGTCATTCTTTTGGGAGGGTGACATTAGCAGAGACAGCTTATTCAGAGGTTGCACACTTCAGGGGCTCGGATGATGGCTCGGTTGGTGACGTGCTTGCCATGAAGCCTAAGTTCAGTCCCCTAGAACCCATGGGCGATTGGTGCACATCTGTAATCCCAGCACAGGATAGTCTCTGGAGCTGCTGGCTTGGCTGTCTAGCTGAATCAGTGAGCTCCAGGTTAAATAAGAGCTGCTCACCTTGACCTCTGGCCTCTATGTGTGCATACATGCACCTCCCACAAAAAAGATAGCATGCTTCCGAGGGAAAGAAGCAGGCCAGGGAGGGGCTAAGCAGCTCAAAATGACCCGGCTATAAAGGACGAGCGTTATTGCACTTAAGGGTCATGGCTTGTGTACCCAACAAGCCAGGTTTGGTCAATTGTCCTCAATAAGCTAACTAAAGAAGCCATACTAATAGTAAAAGCAGAAAACAGGCATTATTCAATGTGGCAATACTGGGATGAAGACAAGGAAATCTATCAACTTCTCCAAGTCTACCTTGAGGGGCCTTGACAGAGGGTAGAGTTTTAATAGGAGGCAAGAGGCACATGGTAGTTCAGCTATGAAAAATGTCACCAGAGTAAAATGACTTCAGAAGCTGCTGGAACCACTCATTCTCCCCTCTTTCTGGAGTCAATTTGTTGTGGGTGACAGACACCCTTTCTTTTTATCCCTCTGTGACTGTCATAATGCTGCCGTCCTTAGGTGTGCCCTGACAAGCCAGGGTCAGCCACCCATCCTAATCACGTAACCAAGGAGCCTGGATATTAGTGAGAGCAGACAAAGAGAGGCACCCAATGCGGTCATGCCGATGAAAGGACAGAGGGATCACTGGACCCCTCCCCATGTCTGTCTTTTTAACTACAGTTCTGCAAGACTAAACTGACAGGAACTGCTCAGGAGATGGAATTCTAACATTGACTAGGCTGAGGCAGTTCTGTTTTAAGCTCGCTGACACCCTCTTGTGGTCAGCAGAATAATTTTAGTTAAGTATAAATTGGGAGTGATTTAGAAGTTAGTGCTTAAATATAACAAGATAAATAAGGGTAAAATGACATTTTAAAGGTTATTATATTATTTTAGGCTTTAGCCTATGCTTAGAGGCAAAAATATTTCCAAGTGTCTCTTCAAGAAACATCAAGGTGAGAATGGATGTTTTTCTTGTGGTGCTGTTCATAAAAGAAATACTATTATAATTAAGAATAATGTTCAACATATGTGGTAGTAGCCATATTACCACCAATTCCTTAGGCTTTTTTTCTAATGCTGTAAATGAAAGAATATTCTGTGATTCTCTGGATTTCACTGGTTTGTGTATGGATAAGAATCCTATTTGGGGAACTTCTCCAGAATGTTGCCTTATCAAGATGCACTCCATGAACACAGCTCTGGAATGGGGTGTGTGAGAATACCCCATGGAGAAGCTGGCGAACCTGCAGCTAAGTGAAAGTAAGTTTACAGATGCCCCCTTTGTATTCAAATGCTGACTTAAGAGTCAGGGATAACTAGAGCAGCAAGGCAAATAAGGGTAGCCATACACCTGTTACCTGGGGCTAACAGCCAAGGGGCCATCATACAGACAGAGGAGGGAGGGAGGGCCTTTCTAACTTAGCATGCCAACCAGTGTGGACAGGAGGAGTGGTGGAGTAAGACATCACCACTTGGCAACCATCACTGTATTCGTACACGCAGAGAATGCCAAAACAATGGATGAATATTGACAGGTTTGGAACACACGCCACAAACACCCATCCTAATCATAATGGGAAATAGCGCTCGCTCCAGGTGAATCCCATCGGAGAGAACACCTCCACCTCACCATCGGTGGACCAGTTCTCCGTGCCGGATAGGGCACACTGAACGGAGCCATGTTGTCAGTGACTTTCCTGCCAAAAATTCGTACTCTGGGTCCCGAATCAAAGGATGTTTTACAAAACAACAGGTTGTGGTCTTCAAAATACCACAGAGAACCAGTTATGAAAGCCAGCAAAATGAGGAACTGATGAGACAGAAAGACACCAAAGAGGCCGCTCTTCAACTCCTTCCTGTTCTCACTGGGCACTGGAGCTGAATACGGTCTGGGGACAAGGCTTCTACACTGTATCAATCTCACATTCCTGAGCTTGAGGTCTGGATGGAGGCCATGCCATGTGCCTGGGGAGGAAATACTCCGGTATGTAGAACTAAAGGATATGTACATTTTACTTTCAAGCAGTTAATGAAAAAGAGACACATAGGCACAGGTATCACATGTAACACAGAGAGAAATTAAAAAGACTTCATAAACACAGTGTTTATGAAGGTAAAAAAAAAAAAAAACAAACAAACAAACCAAAGCAAACCAAAATCAAAACGGTTAAATTCCCAAAGGGCAGAAATCCTAAACAGAATTTGACTCCTAATAACGTGACCCCGTGCCCCGTTCTCATTCAAGGCATGTCAGTGCAAACAGATTCCCCTCACATTTAGAGAAGATCAGAACATGTAGTGATAAACTTGGAGGAGAAAATTCGAGATCTATTTTTAAAGGACATTCTATTGGAGTTTTAGGGAAAAAATCACATACATAAATAAATATTAAAATATACTTCTATTTGCCACACATCATCCATGCATGCAAGCATCAGGCATCTGTCGTGGAGTTGGGCATTGGCGAGAAGTGAGCTATTTTCAGAATGGTTAACTAATTCCTGTCATACTTTTACAACAAACCCAGCTTACTCCCACCACCAATCCAGAAGCTATAGGGGAAGAACAACCATTGCAATAGTAGATCCTGTTAGCCACGAGACAGTTCCTCCACACTATGGGCCCCTCCAAGCCAGGCCAGGACACCGCAGTTTCTGGTGGTACATTTTCATCAATAGGAATTCAGTGTGGTTAAGGAGATGGTTTTCAATCGAGCATAGTGCTTTTCCTTTGGGTTAACACAAGGCCTATGTAAGTATAAGATTTTCCAGGAGGGGTATAGGAGAGTGTTCTTTATGGGAACATTGCCCAACCCACACCAGCAATGAAGAATGTATTGAGTTTAGCAGCTTAATCTTCACTCCTAAAATAAAATGCAATGAGAATTACTCAGCTTTAAGTAGCTCATTCTGTGATCAGCTGATAGAGTGTCTGGCATGTATAAAGCCATATGTGTATGTATGTATGGTTTATATGTATATATATATATATATATATATATATATATATATATATGTAAGATGTATGAAGGGTCTGATTCTCAGTATAGCAGAAACAAGATGTGGTGGTATATGCCTGTAATCCCAATACTTGGACACAGAAATAAGAGGATCAAGTAGGTCTTTCTTGGATAGATAGCCAGTTTGAGGCTAGCCTGGGCTACATACAACTATGCATCAAAAAGAAAAACTGGGTGAAGCTCACTAAATGCAAATGTATTCAGAACAGCAAAGAAAAAGTTGGCAAATTTTATCCTGGCAACGATAAAGCCTCATAAGAGCCGTGGTGCCACTTGATGGTGAGTATGTGAGAAAGGAGCTAGCCCTGAGGAAGAACAGCTCTCATGCGTGCTGACTCCTAGCTATGAGCTGGACACTTTTACTCTGGGATTTCCTGGTTCTATGAGACAGGAAATTACCATTTATAGCTTAAGTTAGTGTTAACTAAATCAATGTTCCTATTAAACATCATCTTACATTCTGTCTTTTTTTTTTTTCCTTCTGAGACATAATCTCATGTAGCCCAGGCTAGCCTCAAACTTACTATGTAGCTGAATCTGGCCTGGAATTCCAGACCATCTTTCTACCTCTTAAGTCCTGGGAGTAGAGGTGTGCTACAACACCCTGGTATGGTTTTTTTGTTTTTGCTAAGATACAAATGTGTGCCTTCATCTTGCACAACTTTTGATTCCACAATGAACCTGCAAACACATAGATAATAGCTTTTTTTCTTCAAATGCATAAGGAGAATTACTGTTTTAACCAGCGGCCCAACCCTATTTATTTATCCTACAAATCATAAGTGGCGTGCAACACAGCTGTATCATAACCATAACTACAATAAAGGGCTTGTTCAGCATAAAGGGCTCATTCTAAGAGGTCTTCTAGAATTGTCTACTTGATAAAATATTTTTTAATAAAAGTAAATTTTGAGGGCTACTGGGTTAAACTATTTGTTTTCTTTACAGTGGGTATCCCCAACAACAGATGTACTAACTGACTTAACCTGTAAACATCTTCTCAGTTACAGTGTCTTGCAACGGCTAGCACATAGGCTCCTGTCTTAGTCAGGGTTTCTATTCCTGCACAAACATCATGACCAAGAAGCAAGTTGGGAAGGAAAGGGTTTGTTCGGCGTACACTTCCATGCTGCTGTTCATCACCAAAGGAAGTCAGGACTGGTACTCAAACAGGTCAGGGAGCAGAAGCTGAGGCAGAGGCCATGGAGGGATGTTCTTTACTGGCTTGCCTCTCCTGGCCTGATCAGCCTGCTCTCTTATAGAACCAAGACTACCAGGCCAGAGATGGTTCCACCCACAAGGGGCCTTTCCCCCTTGATCACTAATTGAGAAAATGTCTTACAGCTGGATTTCATGGAGGCATCTCCCCAACTGAAGCTCCTTTCTCTGTGATAACTCCAGCTGTGTCAAGCTGATGCAAAACTAGCCAGTACAGCTCCCTAGAGAACAAAGTTCCTATGATGCTGCACTGAAAGACAGCTGACTGAGCGAGCGCACTGCACTTTCAGACCTGTAGCTTCCCACTTGCCCAACCATTCTGCTGTGCCTCTCTCCCTGCATCTAACAACCCCCATGGCTTTAAATGCACGTCCCTGGTCAGGATCATAACTCACACTAGCTTGAAGCTCTGACCTTTAATTTCAAACGGCAGCAGAACACTGTTACCGGAGTATCAGCCCTGCAATCTCACCACCATGAACACAGCATATTCAAAACACTCGAATGGCCAGGCGTGGTGGCGCACGCCTTCAATCCCAGCACTCCGGAGGCAGGGGCAGGCGGATTTCTGAGTTCAGGTCCAGCCTGGTCTACAAAGTGAGTTCCAGGACAGCCAGAGATATACAGAGAAACCCTGAAAAAAAACCCAAAAAAATAAAAAACCAAAACACTCGAACGCCATTTCCTTTCCAGTGTCCAGACTGCCTCGGTGTTCAGGCATTTTGTCAGACACTAACCTACAACTGCCTACAGTTCCTGCCCTCTCCAGCCAGCCTCCTCCAGCACACCGAGTCATCACCTGGGCCTCATGGCTGTTCACTGGAGAGGCTGGTTCCCATATGCTGATCAATACCAAGGCCACCCAGCCTCTAGTAACCCATAGCAACTCCCACTCAAGGAATCAGAAAGCCTCACCCAGCCTTTATGCACTCTGGTCTCTTTCGCCCTGGACTCCACTTGTTAGGAGAACCATTTACTTGAATCAGCCTTGTCTAAAAGCATTCAATGATAACTAATGGCTGCCTGGAGGGTGAATTTCCTTCAAACTGTTTTGAAAAATGTTCTGAGTGCACAGACGGCCCAGAACCTCACCCACACTGTTGCTAAGCTCATGTGCATCCTGTAGCTCCAGGCTTACCCTCACCTTGGCTTTGCTGCACATCCCACGCCATCCTGGGGATACCAGGTTTGAACCTGGACTTGCCCTCTGGGCTTTGTGCTTGGCTATGGCTCTGCTCTCGGCTCCTGTGGTTCCTTTTCCTGGTCATACCTGGATTTGTGGCAGAGCTCTTCCTCTTGTTAAGAGAGCATGCCATGCTAATTCTTACACCTATGTCTGGACCCGTGGGCTTTAAAGTGCTGTCGTAAATTGTTCTCTGCTTACTCAAACACATCTAATCAAAGAGCCAAGCCTTGACTAGAGAAGTAACTCGGAGGTAGAGAGCTTGCCTCACATACAGGCCCTGGGCTTATGTACCTGAGATCCCAGTACTGTAAGCAAGAGCACGGCACAGGCCTCACAGGCCTTCATGAAACACGGAACTAACTACATACAGTTTGGCACCACCTGGCTCCTTGCTTCGATTTCGTGATTAGCAGCCACATGGACTACGTTCCCTATAGAAGGTCCTGACGGTGGGTTCCCAGGAAGTGCTCCACCAGGAGCAGCTGGCTAAATGACTTTCAAAGGTGTCACGTACCTATTGTTTGTCTATAATTCAATGCATGACAACCTGCCAATGGCACAGCTTGGATTGCCATCATCATCTTAGGAAACTGTGGTTTGTTGAACTTCCTGAAGCCAGATTTGATGACACTGTTGTATGGTTGGTTATAAATAAACGAGAAACACGGGGTGGGAGGGCCAACCAGTAGAATGCTAAGGATGAGAGTCCAGCAGTTAGGCCGTTAGACTGCAGACTGGAAACATGGCAGGAAGCCATCTTTTCCAAGAAAAGCTGTTTTATGCTGATAAATATGTAATTTGGGGTCTTTTGCAGTGTGTGTGTGTATGTGTGTGTGTGTGAGAGAGAGAGAGAGACAAAGACAGAGAGACAGAGAGAGATAGAGACAGAGACAGAGAGAGTGTATGTTGAGGACTGAAGGGAGGACTCTGTACATCCCAGGTTGGTGCTTTGCCACTGAGTCTATATATATGGTTTGTAGCTATTCACATATAAATGCATTTGGAGCTATGGCATAAACTGTTGTTTAGGGCTGCCAGGAGCTACTTACTATTATGCCATTTTCATTGAAGTTGTACTTAAGAGTTTTCACTGTATCTATATGACAACAATTACAAATTGACTCACTTTTTAAATGCCACAGTTATTTCACGAGTATTCCAGCATTGCTGATATAAGACCATACTTTACAAATCAAAGGGAATCATGGGAACAGGGCAATTTGGAAAAAGACAGCTCTTCTGAGTGAGAGGCCAGGCTCTGTGGGGTGGGTGGTGCGCTCAGGCTTCTGCTCTGTCCTGCAGCTCAGGGTGTCACGCCTCCCCCTGGGGTCCCTCACCCATCATCACCCTTAGCAGTATTTTTGGTGGAAGCAAAGAGCAATGATGGCTCAGCTACTGGCTCTAGAACTCAGGGAAGCGTGGGCTAGCCTGCCTGGGGGTGAGCAGGAGTGGGGAAACCTCGCTCGGGCCCACACTTCCGCTTTCCCTCTGGTAACTTCGCCAGAGGCTCTCTCTCATGAAACCATGTCTAGGCAATCTGTTTAACCCTGGTCAGGTCTAGTCTTGTTATGATTTAAATCCTGCTCCTCTAAAGCTCAGGTGGCAACCTAACTGTACCACAGGATTAAAAAGTGAGACATCTGAGGGGTGGTTGGCCCTGAGGGTCCTGGGAAGGAACGAGGAATGCATACTGCTAAGAAAGGGTAACTGTCACTCTCTTCAGTGTCTCTTCCACATGGAGGTCAAGGCGCCATCTTGAACTCTGGGTTAGCCAGAGTTTTCATCACTGAGTGAACAGCTGAGGGGAATAATTTACAGGAGGATTATTATTATTTAGCTCACACCTCTACAAGTTTCATCCATGCTTGGCTTGCTCAGCTGCTTGGGATGTGGTGAGACAGGACATCATGGCTGAGGGGTGAGATGGAGAGGAGATGCTCACATGGAGGTAGCTAGGAAGCAAGGAGAGATGCGAGGGGGCCCACAGGAAGGTACCCCCTAATACCTAATACCCACCAACCTGCTTCTTCCAAGGAGGCTCTGTCTCTACAAGTTTCTACCAGTGATGAAGGCAGGGCTCTCCCAGAGCAGCCGGCTTGCAGTGACTGGACCCACCAAGGAAAGGTGGCCAACACATGACCCCGCGGGGGTGGGGGAGGCACGGGGACCACTTCATACACAAATCCTGCCGACACCTCAATACTGGACTCCAATGCCAGAAAAGCTAGCCAGTCTGATTCTGGGTTTTGTTTGTTTTTTTGAGCATCCCCTGTTCCAAGGCTATGTATTAAGACAGATGGACTGGTAGGCTATGTTAATCATCTATATGTACGTGAGCAGGAGGACAAGCTTTTGTACTAGTTCTTAAGTCAAGGAATAGAGACCACTGCCCAGAATCAAGGCTGAAAGGATCCTGGAAGCCAATCTGACACATGGTGCCCTCATGACTTATTGCCAGCAGGGCAGAGAAAGGCTAGCTCTTCTCTAGCAGTCCTGGGCAAGAGCACGGGAGAGGGCGGCAATGGGCTGGTGAGCTGGCTTACCAATAAGGGAGCTTGTGGCCAATCCTGACAACCTGAGTTTGAGTCTTAGAATCCAGATGGTGGAAAGAAAGAAACTCATTTCTCTTCTGACCTCTACTACATGACCACCATAGAATCCTCTTCCTTCAAAAAACCCACAGATGCCAGAATAGTACTAGGTAAAATACAGACACTTCAGGCGACTCCCAGGGTGTTTCCTTTGCTTACTCTATCTGCTTCTGGGGAGATGCCCCGAGGTCCATCCAATAGAATGCTGATGTATCTATTCAGTGTTTATCTGCTGTCGCTAGTGAAAGGTTTCTGACCCTTGCATAAATAACTAGATCACACTAAGAGCAGCAAAGCTGTTTGTCAAAATTCAAAATAAGTTCAAATGGGTGACTTCTAAAAATGCTTTCCTAAGATAATGTATCTGAAATTTGAATAAATTTACAAGGATATGCGACAAGACAGATGCTTCTTGGGTTAGCAAGATATTTTCCACAAATCTACCACCATCAGTGCGCCATCAAGGGGGCTGGGGTCCTCTATTTTGATCTCCAAAATCTTTGGACTCTGTTAACCTGAAAGTCTATACCTATACTGGAAACACCTTTTAAAACTAATAAGGAGAAAGGGAGAAATGTGGGGTTTAGCTTTCCCACAGCTATACTTACTTGTGGAGTTGACAATCATATTTAATCCAAGAGACCCCATTTCCCCTCACTCATTCCAATGCGATTCAAGTACATCTTCAAGGGGGAAAAATGTGCTGTTTATTGCAATGAGGAGGGCCCTCCTGTCAGTCAATCATTCATTCCCGGCAAGCACTTGACTTTTTAGAGTGGTCTAGAGGTGACACTTGGTACCCAACCACATCACCCCTGTGGCACTGGTATTTCCTGCTAGCCTCTCCTGTCAACAGGCCGCCTGCTCTTCTGAAAGCCTGCTGCAGACTTACTGCTCTGCTCATGCACAATGTGGCCATGCTGCAGCATCGTATTCACTAAGGGAAAGGCCATTCAGAAGTTAAGGAACACTGGAAAGCTCGTGAGACTCCTGTTTGCTGTTGCCAACACCGAGGAGCATCCCACAGCATCCTTGCTGACGATGCCGAGGATGGCTGGGTAGTCACTTGGCTCCTTAGAAACATTCACTCCTGTGGCCTAACAGGCTCAAACAGAGACCGGTGCCAGGTTTCGAAATCGGCTGGCACTTTTGGGTTTTAGTAGTTTTGGGGTGGCAGTATGGACCTCTAGGATAGTTGACTGAACACTGAGCACTGTTAATGTTCATGGACCATGCAGCTGGGTGGATTAAGAATTCAAAGAAGCTGGGTGGTGGTGGCACACGCCTTTAATCCCAGCGCTTGGGAGGCAGAGGCAGGCGGATTTCTGAGTTCGAGGCCAGCCTGGTCTACAGAGTGAGTTCCAGGACAGCCAGGGCTACACAGAGAAACCCTGTCTCGAAAAACAAAAACAAACAAACAAACAAACAAACAAAAAAAGAATTCAAAGAAAACCAAGCCATATCACCTTAGGCTAGTTCCTTAATCTTGCTGAGCCTCAACTTCTCACGTCTGTGAATGAAACACTTGGATTTCTTACTCCCAAACTGATACGGAAAGATGAAGTTGTTGGGGCTGGAGAGATGGCTCAGTGGTTAAGGACACTGACTGTTCTAGAGGTCCTGAGTTCAATTCTCAGCAACTACATAGTGGCTCACAGCCATCTGTAATGGGATCCAGTGCCCTCGTCTGGTGTCTGAAGACAGCAACAGTATGCTCATATACATTTAAAAAAACAAAAAACAAAAAACAAAAACAAAACAAACAAACCAAAACCCCAAAGCTGTAGTAAACCTCCTTAACAAAATTGCTTTTTAAAATGTAAGAGTATTAGAATATTCTTTTAAACTATGGGCGTGTGTGTGTGTGTGTGTGTGTGTGTGTGCGCGCGCGCGCGCACGCGCGCGTGCTCACACAGACCACAGTGAGCATCCTTGTGTGGCTGTCCGAGATTAATTAGTGGGAGTTGGTTCTTTCCTTCAAACATGTAGGAACAGGGACGGCACTCAGGTGGTCAGGCGTGGCAGGAAGGGACTTTACCCACTGTGCCTTGCTGGCAGCCCAGTATTAGGATAATTCTTAGTTAGCTTCACATTCTTCAAATAATAATGAATGCTAGGGCACTCTGCAGAAGTTATTAATTAATTTTATTTCCATATTTTAAAATGTGTTTCAGAATTTTTTACTTTTTTATTTTATGTATATGAGTGTTTGCTTGAATGTGTAGCACATACGTGCCTGTTGCCTGCAGAGACCAGAAGTGACCTTCCTGGCACTGGAACTATGCGTTGTTGTGACTCATCACATGGGTACGGAGACCCAAACCACAATCCTCTGTAAGAGTAGTAAGTGCTCTTAGTCACACAGCCATCTCTCCAGCCCCAAAGATCTTATTTTATTACTCATTTTAAATTATGAATTATGTGTGTATCTGAGTGTGTGAGTTACAGGGCCTGCAGAGGCCAGAGATAGTGTCAGGTCCCCTAGAGCTGGATTCATAGGCATTTGTGACCTGCTTGATGTGGCTGCTGCAACTGAACTCCAGTCTTCCGCAAGAGCAGCACACGCGCTAACTGCTGAGACATCTCTCTAGCCCCTTACTCTTTGAGAACAGTTGTTGTTGTCGTCTGCATAGGGCTGTCCAGTTGTTCCTCACTCTTGGTGATCCTCTTTCCTCCGTTAGAGTGCTTTCTTTGGCAGCCGGCTACTAATTGGTGCTATGTCTCCTGTCTATTTCTGGACTTTCTATTCTGTCTCATCGATTTGTTCTTTCATCCTTTTGCCAACACCGCAGTGAACCCTAAAGCTGGGTAACAGGATTTCCCAGCCTGATTCATCTTGAAAATGATTATTTGGGCTATGTTAATTCCTTGCCTTAACATAAACATTTTAGAATTGGCTTGTACTCAGCTGCTAGAAAAAAGTCCTGCTGGAAAACTGCTTAGAGCTGCATTAAATCTATAGGTCAGCCTTGAGATGAGAGTCTTTGTCATATCAAATCTGTCCGATGAGCTTGGTCTGCCTCTTTCTGTACTTGGTTTCCATCTCCTTCATTAGTGCTTTGCAGTGTTCACCATACATGACACACTAGTCTTGCTAAACTCTTACCTCAGTAGTTCATTCTCAAGAGGAGCTGCTTAGAAACTGTGTGTGTGTGTGAGTGTGCATGTGTGTGTATGTGTGTGCATGTGTATATGTATGTGTGTATGAGTGTGGTGTGTGTGTGTGTGTGTGTGAGTGTATGTGTGTATGCGTGTGTGTGGAAGTGCCTTCTTTACTGGGTGAGCCATCTTGTCAGCCCTTTCTTCACATTCTCACAGCATCTCTCGTTTTTAACTGTGTTGCTATGTTATACTATACTGTTCTGTACCGCAGTTTCTCTATTCTCATAACCAATATTCTGCTGACCAGTCCTTGCTTCTCACCTCCACGTGATGGATTAGCGCTAGGAATCCAGAGCCCCTCCAGCAGGACCGTTCATCATGTCGGCAGCCTGTGTCCACACTTGGTAGTCCGCCCCTGCCTCTCCATGCTCCTTGCCTCCCTCCTCTCCCGCTCCTTCTTCACTCTCTCACTTCCTCTTGGATTAGCTGTTGCTGCTCTCCGACACCAAGCCAATTTTGAAACACTCCTTCCCTGTCATTCCCAGCATTAGCCATATTTTGTCCACTCTGTCCTTTTGGTGAGAACACACCACACAGTAATTCCTGAAAACGCACGCTCTGCAGTCTGAGCATCTGCAGGTATCTAGTCAGCCTGCCGCTTGACTCAGAGTGTGGCCGGCTATTAAATTGTGGATTGGGAATACTTTCCCCCTTTATGACCCAATGCCATTAGCATTCCTGTCACATTTTAAAATATATGTAACCTGTTCTCCACTCCCCTTGATTTACAAACTGTCAGGAGTTTCATTATCCACGGGGTTTCTAAACTTTTAGGAAGAAAATATGTGAATTTGTGTTTTTTGCTTGTTATTCTGAACACCTGCTAATTTCCTTAAGTTACATTTTGGTATGATTTTCTGCTCTTTCATTTTCTGTTTCTGAAATTTGTATTAGAACAAAAAATTTTTGCCAGGTGGTGGTGGCATATGCCTTTAATCCTGGCACTCAGAAGGCAGAGGCAGGCCTCTGTGAGTTCAAGACTAGCCTGATCTATAGACTGAGCTCCAGGACAGAGAAACCCTGTCTTAAAAAAAGACCTTTTTTTTCCCCCTTTTCTTTTTTTCTTCTCTTTTCTTCTCTCCTCACCAACCCTCTTTTTCTTTTTGATCTGGCTGTCCTCAAACTCAGAGACAGGCCTACCTCTGCCTTCTGAGTGCTGGGATTAGAGGAGCGCCACCATGCCTGGCTTTCTTTTTGTTATTTCAAGCGTGTGCAGTGTGCATATGTGTGCTGGTTCTAGGATGTTTAATGTCTCTTCCCTTCCACTGAATTTTTATTTCTACCTACAGATTCTGCCTCCAAGAGGTCTAGCTCATATTTTGAAGATTCCTAAGTTAATTAGGGATATAGTTTTGTTTCATCATAGAATTTTTCTTGCCTTTCTAATCTGAGGGAGTTATTTTCCTGTTTTTACCTTATAACATGTGTTCCTCCTGTCTCCAACACCCAGCCCCTTTCTTCAAAGTTTATCTTTCTTTGCTTTATGTGTTTATTGCCCAGCTTTTGGGTAAGAGGGAATCCATTGATATTTAAGGGTAAGGCAGGAGGGGCTGGGCACTGTATAAAGGTAGCGCTTGCAGATCTGTGGGTTTTTCATAGTGATCTGGAGGGATTTCTAGATCTTTGCATCACAACTCAGTCCTGCCAACTGTCAGCGAGGGTTTCCCTGGTTTCATGTCTGTGGAACGTAAGCTTGGTAGTCACATTATTTAAGGAGCCTAGGGGACGGTGGATTCTCCAGTCTTCCCAGCCCAGGCTGTGCTAGTCTCTGACCACTCCACCTCCTGTAAGGTAGCAGAGAGCTAGCTGCTGGGGGTATCAAGATGGAGGAGAGCCACACAATTAAATGACCCTGATGGGCCGCTAGACTTTAGTGTCAGCCATGGGCCAAACTTCAGCCTTCAAGTCCTTGAGCTGACAAATGCTAAATTAAAGGTGTGTGTGTGTGTGTGTGTGTGTGTGTGTGTGTGTGTGTGTTAAAACAGCACAGCTCTGAATCCAATCCCTTGCCCTTGCCCTTGGCCTCAGGCGTGCCACTGCCTCCGCCACTGCTGCTGTGTACTTTGCAGTGCGCTTCAGTCTTGCTCTAGCTTGTCGACTGAATAACTTAACAAGCACAGCTCTCTACTGACCATGGTCCTGTCGCTGATCCTCTGCTCTTCTTCAAGCTGACAGGCTTAAGCAAAGATTATTTTTTCAATTCCGTTTTTGGGTCTGACAAAACATTTTCTAAGCAAGATTATAAACAAAGCTTGGACTGAATACCAGGGCAGATGATGACTTACACAGCCCACTGGGTTCTGGTTCTCTAGTGGGTATCTGGGTAATAGCATTTCATTTTACAGTGGCCTTGTCTCCACATAAACATTAAACAACTCTGTAGCCCAATATTCCTTACATTCTAAGTCTCTAAATCTTATTGTTTCCTGAGCACCTACACTCTGTGTCGGGGGAAAGTATTCCATTCTCACAAGAACTCTGCCATGTATAAACAGCAATATCAGCAGGTCACAAGGAAGTGAAATCTCAAAAGCATAAGGAATTTGCCAAAGATCACATACAACTAGAGACCCAGACCTAAAGTCAGTTTGACTCCAAATATTACACTCTTAAAAAATAGGCTATACTGCTTACGGGTAAAAATAAATCATAGTTTTATTAGAAAGGTAATGGTAAGAAAGTTTATTTCTGTAGCTACCGTGATGTATTGCCCACATTAAATGCATATTAAAACTGCTCAGAGTCATAACACTTCTAGAGCATGGACTGTCAGCCTCTGTGACACCTTAATACATCATGGGCATGTTTTAAATCTGCTTCCTTACACTTTTAATAAACATTGCTAATATAGTTCCCACATTTAATAAACATTGCTAATATCGTTCCCTTATTTCCCGATCTAACTAATGCGACAGTGGGGATACAACCATCTTAAGGCTCGGCAGGAGAGAAGGGAACTGAGATGGTACTGATGATGGTGTGAAGAGGAGATTCTGATGATGGTGTGAAGAGGAGATGCTGAAGACTGCCTTAGGCTTTTTTCAGAGTCTGGAGGCAAGACAGGATTTCTATTTTTGATACTTGTTTAGAATTCTTACAGCTACAATTTTCAGTTTATAGGGCCATTTCTCTCAGTGGATATGCACAGTGTATATAGCTGATAATCTTACTGGATATGCACAGTGTATAGGACCATCTCTCTCAGTGGATATGCACAGTTTATATGGCTCTTTCACTAAATATAGGGCTCAGTCCCTAGGGCTGCCTCTCTCAGTGGATACACCCAAGATATAGCTGAAAACTCATAGCCTCCAAGGATCATCAGCTTCCCGATTCTTCTTAGGGCAGTGCTTGTTGGTTTCACTGTATGAGATGTGATTGTTCTGATGCTGTGATGGACTGGAATCCTTGGAGGGGTGGAAAACTTGACTAGTGACTGTTTCTGAACTGCAATGCATGTAAGACAGGCAGTCCCCATACAGGAGTGTCACTGGGAGGCAGTCTTCTTTCTAATTCTTTGCTCAACCGCAGATGTTGCTCCTGGGGTATGACTAGGCTGGGGATGGGCTTGAGAGCATCTGCCTGGGATGTGTGAGGCTCTGTTCAATCCAGCACTGGACAGGAAAAAAGGATTTTCTTTGTTTCTCTGTTTTGCTTTGCTTTATTTTTTGTTGTTGTTGTTTTTGTTTTTTGTTTCTAAAAGACACTGCTATCTGTAGTTGAGACAACCGTGGTTTCTATATTTCCCAGAGAGAGCAAGACACTTGTGTTGCAGTAAATCTCCAACCCAAATATGCCCTGGCAATGACAACACAACTCAGTTAATATGATTACATGCTGTGCGCCTAGATTGGGCAGATCTGCCACTACACTACCATCTTCCACATCTTATGAGATCCCTTAGAACTTGTGGTTTCTCCAGGCCATGAGCTTCTGCTCTGCTTTATTTTCTTCCTCCTCCTCTGCACTGCCTTTCTCTCAAACCTCCTTCTCTCTCCCCACCTTCTGCTCCACCTTCCCTTTTACCTGCCCAAGCATCAGCTCTCCTTTATTTCACAAATGAAGGTGGGAAGCAGGTTTACAGGAAATCACCTGAGTGCTGACTCATTCCTCGTTCACAAGCACTCACTAGAGAACGGAATTAACATCAAATATAATCAGCCCCAGGGCTATCCACAACACAGTGCAGTCTGCCTTCTTTTTAGAAACCATCAGTTTTCAAAGGATTGGGCATAAAGATAGTTCAGCTGATGGCACATAGGAACCAAACCCTACCTGCCTGTGAGAGATCACTGCATACACAATATCCCGGAATTTTGTAAATAGACCATTAACCTCTGGTAGCTGGAACAGTAGGGAGGAAAGGTTTACACCACAGAACTTGGCATACATCATTAGCACCCCCTGTCCGCAGTGGCCAGGACAGCCATCTTATCAGCAGATCCTAGGAACACCTGCCAGGAGAGCTTACATTCTCAGTAGGTACTCCTGAGAATCTTACAGAACCAAAAGTTACTCCTATGGATTTCTCTAGCAGGAATAAACAATAGAAAAGTGATTATAGGCATAGCCCAAGGGTCACCATGTAAGCAAACAGTAAAAGCCAGGTGTACTTATACATGAATAGAGATACAGCAGGAAATTGCAAAAGACTGTGAAAGGCATTGCTTTTCTGGGAAAAGGAGATTCCCACAGACAGCACGTGTGTAAGTGTTGGCTTGCAGACAATTCTGCTGGGCTCCTCCCAACAGTGATCTAGCAACAGCTTGTGTCACTGCCTGCCAGGTGTGAACCAGGTGCCCATAAACAGGACTGCCTGCTAGCCCAGCCCCTCTGCCTCTCTCTGCCTCTCTCTGCCTCTCTCTGCCTCTCTCTGCCTCTCTCTGCCTCTCTCTTTCTCTCTCTCTCTCTCTCTCTTTCTCTCTCTCTCTCTCTCTCTCTCTCTCCTCCCCTTGTTTCTCAATTTCTGTCCTTCTCTGTCCCTTCTCTGCCTCTACCCATTTCCAGGTCCCTGATCCCCACTCTTTCCCTGACAATAAACTTTCTTTTATACTAAGCCTTTTGAGTGGCAAGATTGTTCAGGGGATGCCTCAGCACTTCAGCACTGGCTGCCCAGAACTCCCAGCTCCTGCTATTGCCGATTTACATTTCACAACAACAATCACACAAGGCTTGAAGCATTCTGTAACAGTGACACACGGAAGCAGCCTGTCTCCAGAGTTATTGGCCAAAGCAAAGAACAAAGAATAAGTGGACCATGCTTTCTTTGAAAACTGAACAGAGCACTGTATATCACTAAAAGATCTTAAGATAGCTGCTTGGATATTGGGAAAAAGTTAAGTTTAAATAGAAGAGTAGCAATTATATCTGAAAATAGGCTTTCTTGTCCAACTGAACTCTTAAAACTGCAAAACTACTGAGCTAATGGCTAGAAATGGCCAACCATTGACAACAGAACTGTCACTTACACCTGCTGGCGGGAAAATCCGTTTTTTGTTTTTGTTTTTGGTTTTTTTTTTTTCTGAGACATTGGGTATATCATTCACTCCAGGTCCTCAGGCCTCATGATGAGGAGTAGTTGACCAACATATAATAGAATCCACTCTGTGTGTGTGTGTGTGTGTGTGTGTGTGTGTGTGTGTGTGTGTGTAGACATGTACTTTTTACTTGGTTTACAGTTTGGTGAGTCTTTTCTGTTTGGGTAGTGTTTTATTTTGTTTTCCTGGACTGGAGGATTTTGTTGCTGCACTGGCTTTTGTTTGTCTTGAGAAAAAACTCAAGGGGGGAAAAGATCTAGAAGGACTTGGGGAGGGGAAAACATGATCAAAATAAATTTAAATTGAAAAATTGTTTTAAGCAGTAAACATAAGATAAAAAAGAAGATAGACTTGCATTAGCTTTTCCTCACTAAAAACAAACAAACAAATCTGCCAACCATTAGGTAGCCATTGGCGTTTGGGTGAGAGTGTTCCACACAGGCACATGCACAAGTGGTGGAACTGTTTGGGAAGGATTGGGAGGTGTGATGTCGTTGGAGGAAGTGTGCCACTGGGGCTGGGCTTTGAGGTTTAAAGAGCTTCCAGCCACCCCCAGTGTCACAGCTCCTGCTGTGGCTTAGATGTGAGTGGTCAGCTGTTCCTGCTCTCGGGGACCCTAACCCTCCAGAACCATGAGCCCAGTTGAACACTTTCTTTCGTAAGTTGCCCTGGTCGGGGTATTTTATCACAGCAACAGAAACGCACCTATCTATATACAATAAACTACATGTATTCATAGTCCCAGAGTGTCTTTCTTCTGTGCTTTTTTCTGGGCATCTCTTGCTGTCTCAACACCGAGTGTGTGCCTCCCGTGTGTACTGAGCACAGTCCTGACTGCTGCGCATGTGTGTTCTAGTCCCGTGCAGTGATGACTCAGGACAGTCCATCCATTTTAAAGTTCACGGTTAAGTGAGCACTCTTCAGACTCCAGCAGTGCCATATGGGGTCTGCTTTCTGAACTTCCTGCTGCTATTAGAAAGTGACATCTGAAGCTACTATCGGTCAACCTTTTCTCATGAGAACAGTCATTGACAGCTTTGCAGATTTGATTTTTTGAGGAAAATGGAGTATATTTAATAGAATTGTTTAGAAGAATAAAAATGTAATACAATAAAAAAATGAAGCAACATTGAGAATATAACTAGGTGAGTTTTGGCTTATAATAGCCCATGGTTTTAAAAATATAGACTAAAAGTAATAACTCTCGAGTCTAGGGACTCCAGTTGTAGTGATACTTGAATTTATTGTTATAGTTGTTCTAACTATAGGAAAAATGCATATTCTTCGTCAGAGTGTCAAATTAATGAACATAAGTTATACAAAGAGTTCAGTAAGCTCTCCCTGTGTTATCATTTGAAAATATAGCGGGGAATTCACTAACGAAAACTCAAACAAGTCTGTCTTCTAAGCTAATGCTGCTTGACAGCAGGAGGCAGCAAAGACAGCAAGGACAGCGCAGCTAATTGTCTGTGTGTCTGAGGACAGTCAGTCTGCTATACTCAGAAGAATCACGGAAAGATGAAGCAGATGGCTTGAAAGATTGTTTTCCAGGCCATCACTGCTGACCTAAATAAAGGAGCTTCCACTACCCAACAGAAGCCACACAAGGGACTGTGGAAATCTCCCAAGCAGAAGGCTGACTTCCCAAGTGCTGGCGTACAAAGGTGAGCATTCATTTCAATAATGTGTAGTATACCTGATCGCCACTAGATGGCGATGCGGGCACTTCACCAGAGTCGGAGGAAAGCTGCTGGCACCCAGAAGTAGGGCAATAGGAACTAGGTATCTTTCCCCGCTACTTCTGTAAGACAGATTTCCCAGGCTCCAAAACCAGGAGCAGAACCCTTCTGAGTGAAGAGTCCACTGATGACGCAGCTTGCAGGTTGACGAGGAAGGGAACTGTAGAGGACAAGCCTTACTTCTTATTACTGGCAACGACTCTTAGACTTGGCTGTACAGTCTACTTGTGAATCACAACAGAGTGGGCCTAAATAGAGCAACTAGTATTCTGCCTCATTATTTACCAAGGAATTTGACCAAAAGCCACAAACAGTGGTAGACTACTTTGAGAATTCACTGTGGCCACTTAGCCTGAGGATGCACACTCTCAAGTTGTTTTTCTACCTGATGGTCCAAGTGCGCACACTTCCTGTCCATCCCACAGATCGAGGGACAATGGAGTAAAAGCAGCATGCTGGCATGGGAGTTTCCCCATCAAAACACCACTTAGTTCCAATTTGTATTGCTTTATTACTAAGTGTGTCTTATGTCTGCTTGCTGAACTTTGAGCTGAGGACATGAAGCTATACATTTCTGAGAAACACTTGATTAGAGGAAGTTCATATAATAATATTTTGGTTGTCCTTGAGATAATTTTGCTCGTTTGCTTTGAGTCCCCATATCCAATGACAATGGCACTTTCTGTTCTAGTAACCATAGAGATGTGTAATGCCCTCAACAGCTTGTCTGAAAACCAGTCTTTGCTGAGGATGCCCCCCTGGGAGAATATCTGGCTCGTGGGCTCCATCTGCTTGTCCATGTCACTTCACTTCTTGATCCTCTACGTGGTACCTTTGCCACTCATTTTCCAGATCACACCGCTGAATCTGACCCAGTGGCTGATGGTGCTGAAAATCTCCTTGCCTGTGATCCTCATGGATGAGACGCTCAAGTTTGTGGCCCCAAACTACCTGGAACAACCCGGTAAAGAGTGTGTGCAGCCTGCCACCAAATCTTCCTGCTCCCTGTCTCAGTTCCCTTCCTTGTCAAGGCTAAGGGTGGGGAAGTCTGTGCTTTGTCCTGGGTCTCAGGACACAAGGCTGTGTGTGCAGTGCAGGAGTCTGCAGGCAGTGTGGGGAGCGTGGCCGTTGCCAGTGGCCTGAGCAGTTTTAGCCTCCACCTGCATCCTATCAATAGATTCCCTTCACCCGCTTGTTGTCAGGGTCAAAGGGAGACTTCAGGTGAACCTGGGCAGCATAGGTGACCCCCATTCTCTCCAAGGCATACTCTCCATTCTTCACAAAGTCCAGAGAGACAGGGCCACCACTGGGGTCTCGGATGTAGCCATAGGCGATGGTCTTAAGTTAGATAGCTTAACTATCTAGCTTCAGTTACCAGTGTCATTCAGCTTAGACAAGACAGAGCAGAAAAGAAGACATCAATTGTGTGTACCCATTAGTAAAGTAGGGAGCCGGGACAGCAAAGGTTCTTAATATGTCCAGAAAAGCCCTGGGACTGAAAGAGCTGCAGATTAAAGCACAGAGAGATGGGCTATGTTTTAAACAGCCAAGAACCATTATTAAAATTGTAAGTAAAGATTCTTTCAGAAAAAGAAATAAGAGGCTTAATTTAGGTCACCGATATTTTCTTTTCCTTCCCTCTCCTCTCTCTCCTTTTCCCCTCCCTCCGTCCTTCTCTCCCTCCCTCCCTTCCTCTCCTTTGTTTTTGTTTTTTTCTCTGTGTAACCCTGGCTGTCTTGGAACTTGCCCTGTAGACCAAGCTGGCCTTGAATGCAGAGTTCTGCCTACCTTTGCCTCCCAGGTGCTGGATTAAAGATGTGCACTGCCACGCCCAGCCCCGTTTTCTTTCCCTTTTATACTTTAGAGACGAGACAGGGTCCTGCTATGGAGCCTGGATTATCCAGAACTCACTATGTAGTTCAGGCAGGTCTTGACTTTATGATTGTCTTCCTTCACATAACAAGTGCTGGGGTTACAGGCATGCATCCTTCAAATAACAAGTGTGCTCCACCACACCCATTCACATCCCGACCACAGGTAAAGCATGACCTTTGAGCTCCACATTATATGAGAAATTTAAAGAACATATTTGAAGTTCAAACACAATAGTATTTACTGCTAGGCATCAGTGAAAACAGAAGTGAAGGAAAACTGGTTCAAATAGAGGGAATGCTACCGTTTGGAATAGTTCTGAAGAGAACCACAAGTAACAGGTTCCATAAAAATCCCTGAGCACGGTGGATGCACAGGGGCCATCTTGCTGCTGCAATAGAGCTACTGACTTACCAACATTGTTTTAGGCAATGCTTTTGTCTTAACTTAATTAAACTAATATGTTTATGTGTCTTCAAAAGAATTGGAAGTCAGTAGCCTATTTTGGTTTGAGATTTTAAAAACATTCCTGTAAGCTAAAAAAAAAAAAAAAAGAAAAAACAAAATTCTAAGACAACACTGTATCATCCATCCACTCACAAAGACACTTACACCTCTTTTAAGGAAAATCATATGAAATAGTAATTATTAGTCTATTACTGAAGGAATGATACAGGGTAATGCCTTCCCTTGCTAATGGAGGTTTGCAGAGTGACAAGGCAGCAACCCACTCACCCTTCTTTCTGTTCACTAATTAATTAGTTATCCAACTAACTAGTTTTGGAGACTACCTTTCTGTTTGCTACATAACAGTGATATTTAACAAGAAAAGATTTCTTTGTGAAGATTAAAACCAATTGCAGACATATCCCACTAACTTCCGCTTCAGACTAAGTAAGCCTGCAGCCCTCCTGGTTCCGCCAGCTCGTTCTCATCAGCATCAAGATTAACGAGCTTCATTGCAGCTTCCTCACCTTCCAAGGGCTGTGCTGCTCTCTCAGTCAGAGCTGCACCTACTCATGGCACCTGCCAAGCATGCACCACCTGCAGACACGTGCTGGTACAAACTCTACCAGAGGCCTGCGTTGCTGTCCTACCTTATCCAGTCTCCAGCCCCAGACCTTAAAGGAGCCTGCTGTACACGGCAGCCCCAGGTTTCCTTCCTAGGCAGCAGGAATGGCTGTCGACAACCATGCTGATATCAGGAAGAGAGGATGCAGGAATCCGGAGATGCTTACGTCTAAAAACTACACGTTGCTTATATCTGTACGTTTTAACGTTAGTAACACTTAACATTGGCAGAAGACTAAGACACGGGCTTACTTTGTCACTCTCAAGACGGATAGATTGTTTTTCCTATTAAGAGTCTAAAAATAAATTTTAGCCATTCAAGCAGCTGTTGGAGTGGCTAAGCCAGAAGTTCCCTTAATGGCAGCATTTGAAAGCAAATTCATTTGTGAGAGGAAAGTTTTGAGAGATACCTGCACATGTTTGTCACTGTCTTGTCCAATCATGTTTCTCCATTCCATGAGCGACTGCTGCAGACGTTCAAGTCCAGTTTCCCAGAGCCTGACACGCCCTCCCATATCAACAGTCACGACGCTGCTCTTGTCCCACTCAGCCAGCAGAGCATCTGTGTCTGAAATAGCAGATATCCATGCGGTGTATGGCGAGAGAGACTCTGCGCTGAAAAAGGAGCCCAAAGGAAGAACAAGTCGCTCATACAGAATGCAGTGTATACAGATGCAAACAGCTTATGGGGACCATGGGGAAGTGACACTACTTCAGAAATGCTGACAGTCGTTAGGTCAGGTTTTGACAAAATGACACAAATGTAGATGTGTTTGCAAAGACAAACCTTAATTGAGAAAAACACTTGCACCAGATTGCCTATAGGCAACTCTGTAGGGCATTTTGTTGACTTGTGATTGATAGGGGTGTATGTGTGTGGGGCTGGCTCTCCGTAGGTGATGCCACCACAGGGCAGGTGGTTCCAGGTTATATACACGTCAGTAAGCAGCACTCCTTCATGAATTCTGCTTCAGCTCCTGCTTCCGGGTTCCTGCCCTGACTCCCCTCAGTAATAGCATGGGTCTGAGAGTCCTAAGAGTTGTTTGGCCATGGTGTTTATCACAGCAATAAAAACCCTAAGATATTATGAGATGTTATTTTCTTTGATTCTTTTTTTTGGGGGGGGGCATTTTCGAGACAGGGTTTCTCTGTGTAGCCTGTCCTGGAACTCACTTTGTAGACCAGGCTGGCCTCAAACTCAGAAATCCGCCTGCCTTTGCCTCCTGAGTGCTAGGATTAAAGGCGTGAGACACGATGCCAGGCTTTGCTTTGATTCTTGAACTAATTGTGTATTTAAACAAATATACAGCCAGGATGGAATAAGACCTTTCCTTAAATGATTAAAAACCATCTCCCACCAAGCCAACATATTAAGTAAGGTATTCGAAGAAGTCACATGTATTAGAGAAAGTAGATTTACCTCTCTGGTTAATGGCTTCATTTTTCACAGCTTTAATGTCTGACTAAAGGTCAGGAGCAAAGAAGCTGTCAGAAAGTAGTAGCCTAGGCACAGCCTGCAGGGCTGCGGGCAGAGAGCACATCTGCCTTGTTCCTGAGTCGGACAGGAGCGGCTCTGCCTAGATCACACATCTCCCTGCTTTAAAGGCCCTGCTGCTAAGGCAGGGCAATGACAGCAGCACTGAGTGGTGACAAGCTCCGCCCTAAGTCTCTGGGGATTGTTCAGCGGCAGCATGGGGGCTGTGGGGGTGAACCTGGTGGTGAACAGGTGAACTGGGAGAGCATTCTTGCTTTCATAGGACAATGACAGTAAGGACAGAGGAGAGATTACCTGGGGACAGGGATGTAACGGAGTTTCTTTGCTTGGAGATCAGTAACCTCTATGTAGCCAGCTGTCTGGGGGGGAGTAACATCTGCAAATAAGTCGCAATACAAGCCAAGTGTTAAAGGTGCAGAGGCCAAGGTGGACCCAAGGGTGGGACTCTGGGAAAACCAAACACAACACACACATAACACAAACACAACACATACATGCTTTTAAAGGTTTTGTCTGTCTGTCTGTCTAGCTACATGTGTACCATCTATCTTCCTATCTTCCATCATTTTTATTATAGTTCCTATCTTCCATCATTAGAAGGAAATGCCCAGGTTATTCATGCTGTATCCATTGATTGTGGCTCACAAAATAAACAAACAAACAACACCAGAAAAAAAGAAAACAAAAACAAACAACAACAGTAGTTCTAGTTCTGCAGTTGAAGGATTAAAAAACAAGCAAGCAAGCAAACAAACAAACAAACCAAACTATCATAAAAACTCAAGGTGATGGGTTTTTCTGAAATGGGATGTCTAGACTCCTCAGTGCACCTTTATGTATGCAGCCGAGGTATGTGTGGACCCTACTAACTTTGCAGCAGCCCTGCTACCCAGCATGTTGGGCGGGGGTGGGGCGCTCACAGCACGGGGGTGGGGGGTGGGGGTGGGGGGTGGGGGAAGCAAAGTTCCTCCCTTTCCCATTTCTTTTCCATTCTGAGCCATTGTGGACCTCTGGGGACTTGGAAAAGATTCCAGAGTGGGGATTGTCGATTTGGAGCCAGGTATGAGAGATTCAGAGGTGTGTGTGTGTGTGTGTGTGTGTGTGTGTGTGTGTGTGTGTGTGTGGAGGGGGAGGGAGCAGTGCTGGAGGCAGGGGCACCAGGAACAGGGGACTGAGGAAAAGGGTTAAGATGTAATTTTCCCACCCAACTGAAGTAGTTGTCCCTAGGTGACCATCTGCAAGCAGCACATGCTTGTTATAAGTCACACTGTCTGCCTTGTGCTTCTATGGAATATAGCTGATATTTGATAAGGCTGTATACCATTTATAATGTTTTGACAATTTCTGATTCTAAAATCCAGCTGAAATGAGGTGAATTTATATTTAGTCTACAAATATATATTTATTGACCTTTTTGGTTTTTTTTTTTTTGTTGTTGTTGTTGTTTTGTTGTTGTTGTCTGTCTTGGTTTTTTTTTTTTCTAAAAAGGACAAGCTATTGAAGCTAGCACTGCCTATCTAACTTACCTAAACAAGGTTGCTCTGTCACTTAAGGACATTTTCAAAAGCACACAGCAGGAGGCTGAGTTACTTTCTGACCACTGCAAGAACAAGTCTACTTGTTTTAAAATCTTTTACTACATCATTCTTTCTTTTTGTTCACAATTAATTCCACAGACAGAGGAGGAGGAAAATGCAGAGATGGCTATGTCTTCTGTCCAATCAGGAGAAAGCAAGAATTGACACTGATCTTAGATACTTCATGCAGCAGCAAAGGGCTCCGTGGTCACACAGGTGCCTGGCAGTGTTGTGGCAATGGTGCTAAGTGCTTAAAAAGAGTCAAGAGTAAAGCTTACTGCTCTAAAAATAAACCAGGAGACTAAAGTATTTACAGAAAGGGCCTTATGGGTATCCTTGAGTGGAATTTGTGGATGAATTAAGGAAGTGTATCTGCTGCCAGGTTTTTCTCCAAGCTTAGCTTTATCCTGCCATTTTAAATGTGCCCATACTTAGGAAGATGGAGGCTTAGTGTATTTCCACCATGGTTACAGCCCAGGTGGATTTCAAAGATAGGTACAAACTGTATTTAGGGATTAGTCCACTCACCATTAAAGGGAAGTCATTGCTGTAGTGTTTATCACTGAGTTCCCATGAACAGTGGAGTGTTTATATGTACAGGGCCAAGGTTAGGGCAGGAATAAAAACTGTCAGGTAAAACAACCGAGAGAGTCTGCAGAGGCAAAGGAAGTTACTTTACAAAATTCACTTCTTTTGGAAATGTAATGATGCATTTCTGCTGGCCACTAGGATTGAGGTCCTTCCCTCTGCATTCACGGGTTTAAAGTGACATGTGTAGAATGTTTCATTGAATGATGTTTTCCAGTAACAGTCTTTATGTATGTGTGTAATCATCAACTGTAAAAAAACAATATAGTAAAAACAGTGAAATGTACTGTGTTTAATCAGAAGAAACGTGAATGTTCAAACTATCACAAAAAAAAAAAAAAAAGCAAAGATGGAAGAAGGAATTCTGATGGCCATGCCAGCACTTGAGTGTGTCCGATGGGATGCTGGCAAGAGGATCTAATGGAACAAGCACTCCTGAGCTGTGTCACAGGGACAGGATGGATGAAGGAGGGTGGACATGAGTGACGAGGAGGGGACCAAGGGGAGTCCCGTGTCTGGGTGGATAGAAGGGCACTGTGCTGTGGTGGGAAGTGTCTACCAAGTCCCCACACTTGTCACTTGGCCCCCTTTCCTGTCATAATTCCTTCATTTCATTAACTCCCACACATCTTTCAGGAATCATTTAATTATCATCAACTGGGCCATAAGCTGCTCCTGTGTTTATAGAGCACCTTGATTGTGTGTGTGTACATATACACACATATATATACACATACTACATTATATATACATGCAGTATACTATATATGTATGTTATATGTATGTGTAGTATATATCTACTATAGTAATGCTGCGATGTACTGCAGCTGCCACACCATTCAGCTGCTTTTATCATGCAAAGTATTTTAAGGCAATATTGATTATTTTCCATGAGTTTCAGTGTGGAAAGAACTAATTCTTAGTATACTTATTTAAACACTGAGTCTTTCAACTCAGTAATGGTTGTAACACATTTAGCATTATGGTGTGGACTGGTTCTAGTGCTATTTGAGTTAATTCAGCTCCCCAAATCACATGGAACCCTTATGTCTGCGCTGAGGGTCCCTGCCCCAGTTGGCTCTGTCTAAGAAATAACGTTGTCTGCAGATGACGGCTGGACAGGGAGACAGAGGCAGGGCCACTCCTCTGATTGGGTCTGGAGTAGCAGAGATGGAATATAGATTTTAGAAAGTAATAATTCAGGAATATTGGAGAGGAGAGTGTGCTAGCCATGGGGAGGTTTGGAACTGCCCAGCCATTAAGCTGCTTAAGGTATTTAGAATAGAAAGCTGTGTATGTGTGTCTTTCTTTCAGAAATTCAGAACATTTCAGCGGATGGTAGTGAGAAGCGCCTATAGCCAGTGGGGAGTTCAGAGTGGATTAACAACCACACTAACAAGCCACACTAACACAACACATACAAGTCCAGGATAACAGCACTATCGCCTTGCAAATGACAGGTCTTATAGTGGCTATGCTGAATACCAGTGTGACATGGAAGGAGAGTTCTCAAGTTGATCGTGGGAGGGCTGGGCACAGACCTGCACCCCTCGGCCACTGGTGACCCCAGGTTATTTACCTTCTCTCCCTACCCCGAGGCATAACGCAAGTTAAATGAAAAGCAAGCTAATAATGGCGTGGGGTTTGAAGATCAATGGGTGGACACAAAAATGATCAATTCTGCACTTCGTACGCAGTCATCAACATGAGGTGACTGAAGCTGGCGGATTAAAGCAAGCCACACACAAACTCTCCTCTTGCAAGCTCTCAGAAGCCGAGTTTTAAGTAAGTCATGGTACATACAGGCACAGTGTGAACAAAGATAAACACTGCAGAGCCCACAAGAAGCGACCGTGTGAGGTGTCCACCGACTTCCCACACACAGAGGTGTTTTTAGCTACTTTAACAGTCAGGGTGGTTTATTCGTGTAAACAGAAAATGACAATGATAAACTAAACATCTCCCCACAAAAGCAAGCTGCCTTCAACCGTCTTGGCAAGCTGAAATGGTTCTGCACCTTTTGGGTAGAGGTCTTTCAGAGGGACTTCTCCTGGGGGCAGAATCCTCACCACCTGATTAGTATGTGTGAGAGTCACGCAGTTGTTGTGCCGTGGGGTGGCATTTGTCCGCTTCCCTGTGTACATTGTCATGCTGGTAACACTTGGTTGTCTCAAAGACGAAGACCTCTTCCATGAATAAACTTCACTGGGTGACTGAAAAATAAATAAATAAAAAGAGAAGACAAGGAAAAGGAGAAAGGGTGCTAAAATCACACACCTATTGCAATCACCACAATGCTTAGAGTACTTTGCCCCTTAAGCTAGTGCCAGTGCATAAATTTAAGAATGGTCATCACTGATAATGACATTTCTTGCAGATTAGGGTAAGAAAACTCTGTAAGTTTATAATAATTTATTGATTTTGATAACTGCATAAAGAGCTAATGAGGAATGACATAGCCCTTTGTACAACCTTATGAAGAAATACAAAGAAATTCGCATACAAGCAGGGAGGCAATGTGGTAAAGGATTAGCTAGGGGCCAATCACACCTGAGCTGACAGTCTCTGTGGGAGGGAGGATCTCTTCCGGTTTCTCCACGTGTAAAGCTCTGTGGCATTACTGTATAAGAAAGAGCTGTTGGGATGAAAGGGCTTAGAGCAGCAGCAGTGTGTTACTGCTTTGGGTGGGCCTCAGAAGCGTGCTTGCTTTGAATGCTGACTTTCATTTAAATTTTAAACTGGGCGTCTCCTCCATGGTGGGTACCAATCATCCAGAGAATGGCTTTAATAAGGTTATAACCGTGTGGCCTAGGAAGGGTTCTAAAGGATTAACATAAGCAGTAGCCTAGACACAGCTTTCGCCTTCGACCTTTTTCGTGGCAGCACTATATTTTAACCCTGATATCTTCAGCCGGAGTAAAGCAGTGAGATCACTTTTTAGACAGTCCCATTTCCACAGAAAAGCTCTATTATTTTTCTACCTCAGCAGCAAGGGCGGCAGCGAGCTCATCAGTGCGGCTCCATCGTTCCATCCAGGCTGCGTCAGACACCGTGCTGCGACAGCACTCTGCATTGTGAGTCACAGAATGTGGGAGCGAATGCTGTTACTTGGCAGTTAGTAAAGCTCCCGTCAAAGGTCTGAGGCACATATTATCTATTTGGTTCTGGATTTCAAATGTCTTCGATCCCTAAGGACCTTCCATCTGTTAATTAAACTAAAATTTCTAAGCATGTGAGATTGGGGCATCAAGTGGAACCCTATTTTTATCTTGAACTGATTCTATCAGCTCACCTTGCAGTGACAAAGGGAATTATTTAAATTGAATGTTTAATCACAACGTACAGGGCGACAGCTTAGACTACCAGATTGCTACTTGTCCTGGAATACTCTTTCGTTTTCATCCCCTACATATCATATATCATATCATATCATATCATATCATATCATATCATATCATATATCATAACATATCATATCATATATCAGGGGAAGAAGAGGGCTACTTTTCTTAAAGTCATTTAAGAATCACTATATAAGTCCTAGAAGACATGGCACTTTTATCAGTTTCAGCTTGTTCCTCTTGTCAGTCCATAAGCACACAATTAGGATGGTGTGTAAGAAAGTCACCATTAGTATGTCAAGTGCTGTGTCACACAAATTCCCAGAGGAGGAAAAAAAATTTTTTTCCTTACTAAATTCATCACAGTTTAAACACTATTTTTACAGTACTGAAGCTATATATGTAGAACATAGTTTTGGTGGCTGATTTCAAATGCAGCCTTGACTGGAAGCGTTAACCAGAACATTACTCTCAGTTACTCTTCTTCAGACAGGCCGAGACATGCCGGGCTGCTCTGAGGAGAAACGCTCACTCAAGTTCACTCAGTTTCACAGGTTGGTGTTTACCATGAGGTCCGGGAAGCCAACAACTATGGTAGCGTGGCTATTTTCATCCGAGAGAATACGGTTAGGAGAGGCGATCTTCTGGCCCACAGCTGAAGTTAGGTTTTCAGATGACAGCTGATCACTTGACACTTTATCAGGTATGCAGAACTCTGTTTCTGAAAAATGTCAGATACATCTTAGACATGATATAATCCTAATACATTCCAGCAATTATTATTGTTGTTTTTTTTTCAAGATTTCATTCTCAACAACTCAAATAACAAGTTTCATTTTTTAATATTTTAAACTACACCTGTCAGCTTTTGTCTGGGAAAATGGTTTTAATCATCGAAGCGCCTTTCCAAAGTGAGTCCCAGCACTTATGCAACCCAACATGTGGCAGCAGTCACTGTCGTGAATCAAGGACCCTAGCCAGGGTTGGCAAACTGTGATGAATGGGGCAGAAGCTCTGATAAGATAGCAGTCGGTAGGAGGAAAGATGCTAACCCAGGCTAGACTTGGGACCTAACAATGGTAAGTGAAAAATGAAACAAAACAGACAAACGAGCCATTCCACAGTTAAACAAATCTCACACAGAGTTCAAAGCGTGGCTTCCTGATGAAGGGTTGTAGGTGGAAGAGCCTGATTTCCTACTTCTAAGCTGTTGGGTTTGTGGAAGCATCACACAGACTGATGCTCCTGTTCTCCATCAGCCTGGAGGGCAGTGTATGTACAAGCATGCGCACACAGCAGCAAGCACAGGGGACACACTATTTACCTTGTGTGACTCCAAATCCTGTGCTAGGCAGCTCTTCTTTCAACATATACAACTGACAGGCCCCAGTGTCCTCAGAACCAATGTGTGCAGGCTTAGTCAAAAGATACTTCCTGTAAACAAACAAGAAGCCTAACTTAATTTAAATCTAGTTTATGTTAAATGCTTTTTTTTTTTCTAACAATCGTTAGGATAGACCAAGAAAAATTAGTTTTTTTCCTCTCAAAGCCCCTAAGCATAATTTGTACCTTAAACACTTCATCACAAATTACCAAAACCCTTTTCAACAATACTGTAAAGAGAAATACCAAATAATAACATAGTAAAGACAAAAAAATTCCTATACAAGACAGGCACAGTTATAATGGGGCCCACCCTTACTACCATTGAGCCCCCCTCTCTTTGTTGTTGTTCTTGTGGATTTTTTTTTCAGACAGGGTATTGGTATTGGAATCAATTACTAGTTCAGGCTGGCCATGACCTCATGATTTCAGGCCTCCATGTTGAGTGCTAGGATTTCAGGCATGCACTGCCATGCCCAAAAATGGAGCTCCATCAGATATAAGTCTTGGATCAGGCAGCACAAGAGAATATGACCTTGGATTTGTGACCAGCTGAGAAATAGAAGTGCTTGTGACTATAACTGCCCACATTTTTATTTGCTTTTAAGATTTCTAAAACAGGGGCTTAGAGTGATGATGGCTCAGTGGTTAAGAGCACTGGCTGCTCTTCCAGAGGTCCTGAGTTCAATTCCCAGCAACCACATGGTGGCTCACAACCATCTGTAATGGGATCTGATGCCCTCTTCTGGTGTGTCTGAAGAGAGTGACAGTGTACTTACATACATAACATAAATAAATATATCAGTAGCCAGATGCTGTTTTCTAGAAAGCACTTCGCTTGTCAGCAGAAAGAGTCTGTACTTAGCTAGTGAACACAGCATATAAGGAAGACAAACTTGAAACTCACCATGCACTCTTTACTAGGCAGGTGCAGAATACTACCTTCCTAGGAAGTGTGTGGCCCACGAAGGGACTTGGCAGACATCACCATAGCTAGACCCGGTAAGCATACAAGATGGAAAGGAGGGGTGTCTGAGTGGGACTGGTGACAAAAAGGCAACATCTCTAGGATGGCGGCCTTGCCTCCCAGGAGAGAGGATGAGAGTGAGCTTCGTGGCAGCTCGAGTTTGGCAAGAGCACAGTGAACACTCAGTGTGGGAAAACCCAAACACAAGTGGGTCATTCGTAAAAGTCATCACTTTTTTACTGTTCATTTCCATGCCATACTCTGAGAAGAGCCGCAGAGTACTCCTTAACGTTTCCTCCCTGTGTTCTTCTAGATAGACTTCACTTAGAAAGGCTGACAAGCACAGAAACGCAAATGAGACGGGAGAGCCATGGGAGATGAGGCTGGGCCTCTGCCTGATTCACGAGAGAGGACACCCTTAGGTTTACCCACTGATTTGTTTCGTTTTCCACAAGAAGCCATTTGTCCTCCGCCACCAGGAAAACTGTCCTGAGGTTGATGGGAAGTGAGATGGTGTGAGCTAGTCCTTCTAAGACATCCAGGACAGTCAAGCTATTCCTGAAAAAGAAGAAAATTATATCTGAAAGGACGTGATGAGGATAATGTGATGTAATCATGTTACAATATAATATACAGCCCAAAGATGCACATTTTTTTAAATTAAGCAATAATAAAGGAACAGGCTATTTTAGAACACGGGTGTACAAAATTTTCAATATGTCAGGGTAGGTATGAGAGAAATTAACAGGAAGTGACACCTGCTGTGTAGCCAGGGCTGTGTTAAATAAATCACAGTATCACTTCTTATGCCTGTTTTTCAGCGATCTATGATTCTCGAAGAGTTATTTTCAGAATAAAATTTTATTATTTTTTTAGTCTTATACTAAGCAAATATAATTACATCAGGTAACAGAATGAACAAAATAAGAATTCCAGCTTAAAATCTTATACAGTGAAGAACTTACCCTGTTTGTTTGTAGAATACTACCCAGTTTTTGTGTGAGAATTCTTTACACATTCTATAAGTTTCCTAAAGAAAAACAGAACGAGACAAATATTCACATGAATAATCTCTTAACTACCCCTGCAATGCATGACGCAAGCCACTGGCAGAAAAGCACTTATCCATGCTAAGACTTTCAGGGGAACATACATTAACCTATATTTTAAAACATACGGCATGCTATACATTAAAGCTCTCTAGGCATTTTGGGGTTCTGTTCTGAGTACTGAGGCTTTGACCTGGGGCCTTGTGCTTGGGAGGTAAGCAGTCTATCATTGAGCTACTAAAATCTCTTCAGAATAATTTTTAAATAGTACCAAATGGGGCTGGAGAAATGGCTCAGCAGTTAGGAGCACCTGCTACTCTTACAAAGGATCTAGGTTCAGTTCCCACCCCCTATATGTTGGCTCACAGCCATCTGTAACTCCAGTTCCTGGGGATCCAACATTCTCTTCTGCCTCTGCACCAGGCACTTACATTATGCACAGATACACATGTAGACAAAACACCCAACATATGAAAACAAATCTTTAAAAGAGTGCAAAATACTGGTTAAAAAAGCTACTATTTACCGGTTAGTTGTGGAATTTATATCATAATATAAGCATACAGGAAATACTTCGTTTCTTAGCTCTTAATTCAATTATGACACTTAAAATACTTCTTCGGTATTTTATGAACGATGTATGCTTATTTGCAAAGCACTGGACAAGTTTTATTTATATTTAAAAGAAGAGGGGGCTGGTGAGATGGCTCAGTGGGTAAGGGCACCCGACTGCTCTTCCGAAGGTCCGAAGTTCAAATCCCAGCAACCACATGGTGGCTCACAACCACCTGTAATGAGATCTGATTCCCTCTTCTGGTGTATCTGAAGACAACTACAGTGTACTTACATATAATAAATAAATAAATCTTTAAAAAAAAAAAAAAGAAGAAAAAAATTTCCTTGAGTGAGGCTACATGTTTAATTTAGTTAATAAATTGAAACATGTATCTGATAGAGGCAGTTGCTGTACTTAAGAACTTAACATATAAATCCAAAATATAACTATGTATTTGCATGACTAAAATTTGCTATGAATATCACACTCAAATAGCTCTAATGTTCCTTAATCGTCCAGTCCTGGCAATCTTCACGTTAATATGCTGGATACTAAAGGAACCTCCTGCTATTTAACGTACATCTAACTACACAGTTTTCCCATGTCAAAATCTAAAATTGCTTAATAACTCTTCTGTGGCTTCTAGTTTCTGTTGTTGTTTGGCACTGGGAGGGATAGACAGGCATCCATCTTTGCAGTTGGGAAAATCCCTGGCCATCAGTTTGCTAGGCAAATCTGGTATTCCTTACACCTTCCTCCTTGCTCCACCATGAAGACTTCTTAGATGTAAACTCTTCTGTGGGAAGGACGAGACGGCGAATGGCACTGCCAGTAGTGTCGAGTAAGAGGACGGCATTACTCTGGAAATGAAGAAAACGGTATGAAATTGAAGACACCACCACCACCACCACCACAAAAACAGCAGTGACTAGGAACCTGAGAGGGAAGGTTACTATGATAAACCGAAGGAAACACAATGATATTGAAATGTAAGCTATCATGAGAGTGAGCACTCAGTAATCTTCACACAGAATACGGTTTGAATTATTTACTGAGATTTTCTAATTAGGCAATTATGTATCCTTTTCTTTTGAAGGTTGTTTAAAAATCAAAGGTGGCTGCTCTATACTTCAGTTTATTATAGTCAGGAAGTGAAGATCATACTCGGGGCTGGAGAGAAGAACACTGGATGCTCTCACAGAGGACCTCATGGTGGACCACAGCCTCTGACTCCAGTTACAGGGGATCCAGTACCCAACCAAGCACACGCGCAATGTACATACCTACATGCAGGAACACACACTCTCTCCCTCTCTCTCTCTCTCTCTCTCTCTCACACACACACACACACACACACACACACAAATTTTAAAACAAAACAAATCTGCCACTCCCAATAATAAACCACTCCCAATAACAAGAACACGCCCCTCCCCCACCAGCTTTGTTTAATATTGGCCTGGCCTGAAATTCTTTTCTATGGGGAAGTCAAGGATGTGGGATATCTGAGTGGAGCTCTTCAGCGTAGGGAGCAGTGGTATAAGGCTGCCTCTGCCCTGTTGCCCATGGAACTTCCATTACTGCTGCTACAATAACACACAAACAAGGCTTCTGTGGAGCTGTGCAACTGGGGGGCCAGCCGTGGGGCCGATCCCTGGCGGGCAGAGAGACTGGAAAGAGGCGCTAAGAAGACTCAAGTCCTTTTTATTTAAACATTTAAGATGCCCACTTCTGGATTCTCCTCCCTCTGTGTGACAAAGGCTTGGTAGTTCTGTTTTTGTTTTCCCCTCTGAAGGAAGCTGTTCTGAGTTAGGAACTCTCACATCTCACACTGGAGGTTCCTGTGGTGGGAACCAATAAGCTTATGTGGCTTTTTATCATCCAGTTTCACCTGCGATAGCATGAGCAGTCAGTTCTGAAGGACTATCCACCATCCCTCACCTCTCGGTAGACGTGAACACATCTCCAGGACCCTCCTCTTCCTGGGGCAGGTCCTGTCCTCTCTGGCTTTCAGTGAAACTTGCCTGAGTGCTGAGACCTTGCCTTCCCTGCTCCCTTACTGTACGTCGGAGGAGGAGGAGAACCCAGTCCTGGGACCCATCCTAATGGCCTCACAGTGCAGTAACAATCTCTCAGGAATTTTTTTTCAAGAAAGGAAATAAACCTAAGCATTGGACTTATGAACTGGAATATATGCAATAGGGATTTAAAATAGAGAAAGCTAGAAAAGATTAAATATCTTCAAAGATTTCAAAGAAGCTGGTTTTTAAACTTGATCTGATTCATGACTTTCTTTGCTCTGTAAAACTCTAAAAACTTCACGAACCCGCTTCCACGTTGGACATGGAATTTGGGGAAACCTAAACCCGTGTTCCCTGGGGCCATGATCACTTCTAATGGCTACAGAACAAACTCTGTTTTATTCTATTTAAGATGAGACCTTGACACACCTAAAGTTGCATCGTTTTCTGACTCTCTATTAAGAACCTACAGTAGACATACTCTTTAGAATAACATCTAGCCCAAGAAGTCTTGTTTACTGGTATTTGAATATTTCTAAAATGGTGGTGAGAGCAAGAAGCTTTTCCTTCTACAATTATAAAAACAAGGGCAGAGGAGACAAGTCTGTGGGAACAGTGTTTGATCAGCAAGTACAAGGAGCAGAGCTTGGGTCCCCAGAATCATAAAAGCCATAAAAGCCTAGCATGGTGGCTACCTGGACTTCCAGCATTTTTGAGGTAGAACTGGGATTTGCCAGGCAATCTAGTGAGCTAGACCAGATGAGCCTGTGTGCTCTGGGCACATGTGAGAGAGCCTGCTTCACTATATAAGGCAGAGTGAGGCCCATAGGGACAGTAGACATCATCCTGTGACCTTGACACATACATAAACATGAAAATAATTGAAAAAGAAAGCATAAAAGCAAGTTAAAAATTTACCAGGTCTTTGTTCTAGGTTAAATTCTTTTTGGGTAGCTTTTAATAGAGAAAATGTTTCTTGCATGATAAATACATACAACTCTGTCATAAATCCTTAGCTCTTAAGCCATCTGCTACTAAAGGAAGTCCTAAAGTAAAGTGTCCCCCCTTAAAAATAAAGAATGAGCAGATGATTACACAGAGAATTCACTGTAATTTCCATTTCCCTTCCTCTTCTAGGTTCAAAACCAAACCAAACCAAACCAAACCAAACAAACAAACAAAAAAAAAAAAACCTACATCTTCCTAACTGGGCATACATGACCTGAGCACTGTCCTGCTAAGTTACACACACACACACACACACACACACACACTCACACACTCACACACACACACACAACTTTTATTTCCTAGCACATGTGTCCACAGCCAAAGTGCACTGCCCCGTGGGCTGAGAATGGCTTCCACCAACACTTGGCAGCCTGAAGGAACTCTGTGGCTCCATCCTTTTAGATGTTAATGGGTTCCTTCTGTAAATGACTAATGATATATTCTGCCTGTGCTTAAAAATAGAAACTCACGTCACACATGAGTACAAGAAACTGTGGCTTTGGCACTGCTTGAGCTGGGGGCAGGGTAGAGGAGCAACTGAGCCATTTTCTTGTGTTTGTATCTGACTGGGAGAAGAGTGACCTTCAGATGGCCCCCATGCCCAAGTCTGAAACACTAAAGGCTAAGCAGATGGACTGAAGGAACCCTTGGGAACAGGGGCAGGGCAAGGCCGTTATTTTTAGTTTTCCTGTCCTCACTTAAGATTTTATTTTAGTAAGGAATTTTTGAACAACTTTCCAACTAACCAGGAGGATGCATCTACAGCAAAACTTTATTTTAAAATGATAAGGGACAGATTTATTTGTGGCTGCACTGTGTCCCTTTCAACTCTGTCTTCAGTTCTTCCAGAATCAGGAAGAAGGACTCGAGGGCAGCCCACATTTTTATACCACTAGTTAAACTGCTCCATTTGCCCCACCCCACCCCCACCCTGACCCCAGACTGAGTTTCTCTGTGTAGCCCTGGCTGTCTTGGAGCTTGCTCTGCAGACCAGGCTGGCCTCGAAATCAGAGATCCACCTGCCTCTACCTCTCGTGTGCTGGGATTAAAGGTGTGCATCACCACGGCTCAGCCTGGCTGCACCATTTTCTAAAACAGTCAACTGGAACAACCTGTGTGAAGAGGGAGAGGAGAGGCAGCGGAAAGATACCTCAGATGTCACTCAGGATGCAGAAGTCAGACAGGGTCTGAGAATGCCTCCGGGCCAGGCACAGGCTGTGCCAGTCAAGTACAGCTCTACAATGAAAACCTTATTTCCTTGATGAAAATCACTGAACAAAACAATTAGTCTACAAAAAAAATTAGTCTACAATGTTGCCAAACAATTGGGTCTTTTGTGAAATAAAACAGGAGCTGAGCATCTAAAAACTAATAGTTTTACAGAATTTGTATGTGTAAATTTCTGTTAATGTGACAAGCTGAAAATCTGGGGAACTGTTTGAATAAATACTTCCACTTCTGAGTCTCATCCAAATTTGGTTAGCTTATTAAATTTAAATTCCCCCTGACAGGTGCTGTCTCTGGTGGATTCTCCTGGTTGTAAAGCTCTTATGTGGGATAAGGATCTGAACTCAGGACTTCATGCTTTCCATCCGTTTGTTTGAGGTAGGGTCTCACTGAGATGCTCTGGGGGCTGTCCTGGAACTCCCTCCACATGCCTGTTCTGTTAGGAAGTCCTGCCAGCTATCCCGTCAAAATGCACCTAGGGTCAATCACTTATGACCTTCACCCTCCTCCAGGCTATCAATATTTTTTGGAGGGCTCACTGTAAGAAGGTCTGAACTGGCCCCTTCAGTTCTGCCTCATTACTACTCCCTGATAACACAGAGTAACTGAAGAGACCCCTTTCTGACACTCCCCTCTTACTCTCAGGGCCTTCCAGTGCATGCAAGACTCTGAGCAGTCTGCTACCCACAGCCTCCTCTCCCTCACCTCTACTCCTGCTCACTGAATAACGGTTCTACTTCACCTTTTCTCACTGCCCCCCACCCCCCCCTTCAACCTTCAAAATGGAGGAGGGAATGTTCTAGCCTCTGGGGTTCAGAGCCTATCATTCCTTGCACCTACACTCTTCGTCTAGGTTTCCATTCCTGTTTGCCGCCATCAGCCACTCAGGCCATTCCAGTGGCCTTATTTTCCGTTGCATCCACTCTCTCACACGTCACACTTCAGGCCAAGGCGGAATTTAACTCGTGCTTTATATCTCTTCTTGTCTATCCTGGACCAGATTATAAACTGAGAATAAACACAACTGCTATCTCTTTAAAAAAAAAAAAACTATTTATTTACTTATTTATTGCTCTTATGGGTATGTATGTGTGCACTTGCACAAGTTTATGTGTATAATGTTCATGTCATAGTCCGTAGAGGTCAGGAGAGGATACTGGATCTCCTGGAACAAGAGTTGCAGGCAATAGTGAGCTGTGGTATCAGAGAACCGGGTCCTCTGCAGGAGCAGTAAGTGCTCCTGACCGTGGAGCCATCTTTGCTCTTTCCTGCTGTATTCCTAGCAGCAGGCACAGGAAATGTAAAGTCAGTGCTATGCTCCGTGCAACACCTGCTAGATGTTAGGCAGAAAATAGGCACCCAAAGCCAGACTACTTGCCATTGCTATAGTACAGATTAATGAGACCTTAAGAATTTGCACTAAGTGAAGCACAGCCCATCTTCTGCTCTGCGTCATCTGTTTGGAATTACTTCCAGCCCGTCACTAGCTGGGCACCTGCACTTTTCATTAGTGAGACCTTAGCTGACTAATCTATAACCAGGATGGCTAGAGGCTGAGCATCACTGACAAAGAAGGATCCCAGTGCATCACACTCTGGATTTCTGTGGTTATCTCCTGAGAATGTCATTTAGATCTCAGATAAAATGTTATCTCCTCAGAGGAGGAGATAGTGTGGCACTCTGAGTTCAATTACCCTCCTAACCTACTTTCTCCCCACCACGCTCTCTGAGGTCACCCCACTTCTACACAACCTGGAGGAGGTGTATTTATTTGTTGGTTTCCTAGTTTTCTGTCCATCTCTTTAAAGAGACTGACAGCTTCTTAACTGTCCACGTGGTAAGGCAGAAAACTGACTGGTGGCCTGCTTCCAGACTTGCAAAGTGCATTCAAGTCTCCACAGTGAGAAGACAGTAGCCCATGTTTGTGATCTGTGTTATTGCTACAGCACGAGACCCGCCCTGGATCTTTCTGAACCCTCAGGTTTTCAATCATAGCTGACGTCACTCTTACTTTTCCTTTAAGGCACTCACTCTTCCCACATCGGTACCCGGGAGCGACGAGTGTGCCTTACCTGCTCCTCATGCAGAACAACTTGACCCCTCAGAGGACTTCCCAGTGGGGCTACTGTTACAAATGGTCGCCAGGACCCACTGGCCATCCTTGGGAAGATGTCGAAGAAGTCCACAAAGAAGCCATTTTTCCCTGTCATATTCATGAAGTACAAGGAAACCGGGTTGCACGCAGCCACATACAGAGTCTGTTCTCCGTTTTCTGAAACGGAAAAAAAACGTACTCATCGTGCAGTTTATGGAGAGTTTTCTGGCTGGCTAAGGGTTCTAGCACTGCTGAGTCTTGCACCTGAGCACGGGTGGAAGCTCAGCTCTTGGGTTTTAGGTTTATCAGGCTGAAAACCTCTGTTCCGACCCTAAATGTGCCCAGATGACGCCAAGGCAGTAAAGCAGCCCCCCATAGTAGCGGGCTCCTAAAGAATTCCACCAGGACCCATGATAACTGCATTAGATAGCTGACAGTCTGTGCTGTGAGGAGACTTCACTGTATGGTAGCAAAGAGCTCCGTGGCCCAGTGCTTTCCTGAACCAGGACATTGCTCTTTCAGAAGCAGGCGTCAACATCCTCTATCTGCTCGACCTGCCAAGCTCTCCTCTTTTAGACAGTTATCGGGTTACAGAACTTCCTTGCTATAAATAAGATATTTAATTTTTTAAAAATCTGAGCCCTGGGCTGGAGAGATGGCTCAGCAGGTTAAGAGCACTGGCTGCTCTTCCAGAGGTCCCGAGTTCAACTCCCAGCAACCACATGGTGGCTCACAGCCATCTGAAATGGGATCTGATGCTCTCTTTTGTTGTGCATGAAGGCTGTGACAGTGTAGTCACATACATAAATAAATAAGTAAAAAAAAAAAACTTCCATTACCATATCTGGGAGGCGGAACCCTGTGGGTCTCCCCCTCCCAGATATGGTAATGAAGATTTAACTTAAGGCAATGAACATGCTAAGTATGAACTCTACCACTGAGTTAAACCCTCACAGTCCAGTACTATAGATGTGAGCTTCTAATCTAACATCCATATCTGAAATTTTCTTATGCCATCTCTCTTACACCCAGGCCCTTGCCTCCCTCTAGCTTCTAAGATAGACAGCAATGCTTCAATCACCAGCAGACCCGATGGGACTGCAGATACTAAGTCAATGGAGTGGGAGTGGACTGCCATGCTCTGTGCTTTAGCAAAGGATGCCAAGGGTGCTAGTTTGAGGGCCTCCCCCTTAAATTAACAGGCTCACCATCTCTCTCTCTCTTTTAATTTCTATTTTTTTTCAAAGATTTATTTATTTATTATATGTAAGTACACTGTAGCTGTCTTCAGACACCCCAGAAGAGGGCATTAGAGCTCACTATGGATGGCTGTGAGCCATCATATGGTTGCTGGGATTTGAACTCACCACCTTCAGAAAAGCAGTCGGCGCTCTTAACCGCTGAGCCATCTCTCCAGCCCAGACTTGACATCTCTTACATGAGCACCTTGAGATACAAGCTGCTCTTGTCTGATGACTGCTGTAAGCATTGGCTGTCATGAGTTATTAATTTTACCGCAATCACATTTCCTTAATGTCAAATTAGATAAAAAGGAAGACTGTGAGATGGAGTGAAATTTGGTCCAATGCAAGAAAGTCTGGATCGCATACGTGTACAAGCCATACCTAAAAGATTTACACAAGTGTGCCCAAAATATCAGTTCTAAAATAAATAGATACGCACGAGAAAAGTACATCAAGTGATATGCTAAATTTAAATAACTAAAGTAACATCAATGAGGAACACAGCCACCAGGCTGCGCATGGTGGGGCAAGCCATTGGGAGGCAGTGGCAGGTGGATTGCTAGGAGTTTGAAGCCAGTCTGGTCCACATAGCAAATAACAGGACAGCCTTGGCAACACAGTGAGACCCTGTCTGAAAAAAAGGAAAAGGATGAGGGAGAGGAAGAGGAGGAAGAAGGAAGCTTATTATTATTTCGTTTCTGAGATAGGGTCTTTTTTTTTCCCAATTTTTTATTAGGTATTTTCTTCATTTACATTTCAAATGCTATCCCGAAAGTCCCCCATACTCTCCCCCACACACACACTCCCCTACCCACCCACTCCCACTTCTTGGCCCTGGTGTTCCCCTGTACTGAGGCATATAAAGTTTGCAAGACCAAGGGGCTTCTCTTTCCAATGATGGCCGACTAGGTCATCTTCTGCTACATATGCAGCTAGAGACACGAGCTCTGGGGGTACTGGTTAGTTCATATTGTTGTTCCACCTATTGGGTTACAGACCCCTATAGCTCCTTGGGTACTTCCTCTAGCTCCTCCATTGGGGGTCCTGTGTTCCATCCAATAGCTGACTGTGAGCATCCACTTCTGTGTTTGCCAGGCCCCGGCATAGTCTCACAAGAGAGAGCTATATCTGGGTCCTTTCAGCAAAATCTTGCTGGCGTATGCAATGGTGTCTGCTTTTGGAGGCTGATTATGGGTCTCACTATGTAGCTCTGACTGTTCTGCAACTCACTATGTGGACTAAGCTGGCCTTGAATTCACAGAGAGCCACCTCTGTCTTCTGAATGCTGGGATTAAAGATGTGTGCCACCATATCTGGCCTGTTATTTAAGAGCTGATATGAACTATGCTGTAGCAATTCCAAGTATCAGTCAGGATAGTAGAATTTGTCCCTTATGGGCCTTTTAAATGCACCCATTATGAACAAAAATAAGTTCAATTTAACATGTTACGAGCACTTTTGTGCATATGAGAGGGACACAGGAGGAGCAGTGGCAGAAATACACACCGCATGATTTTTAATTGTTCTCAACTTTAAGTACTTTCGGGTCGCTGGCTCAAACACATAGATATGTAATTTACTCCACCTCCCTCCCAAGAAAGTGCTGTTTTCTCTAAAAAATGAAGAATAGGTTTAAGAAAAAGAGAAGGATAAAAACAAAGGGGGAAAAGTTTGCAGATGTGCTTCACCCTGAGAGGAAAGGGTTACATTTTATCAGGAGAAGCAAATGAGTCATTTTCAAGGCCAACTGCGACTGCCTGCTGGAGCAACCTGAAGCACTGTGCTCAGAACAGAGGAGCGAGAGCAAGTTTAAAAATCCTGGCAGGTAATTTGCTCCCGACAGGTGTGCGTTAACAGGGTCACCGCCCATCACAAGCACCAAAGTCTGACCTTCATCTACTGACTCAGACTTTCTCTCTCTTGACCCGTGAACGCAACATCTCCTGAGAAGAGCACCTGTCCTTTACCACCAACAAACAATAACACAGTCAGTCTCAAACGTTTATTCAAGGTGGCTGACGTGAGGTGAGGACTAAATGACAACCATAGAACTTACAGCAACAAAAGCAAGATCCAGACTTACTCACCTCAGTGACTGCATCTCAGTCAGGTTAGCAGCTGCCCTGGCCTTCTACCAGTTTGTACTTACCTTTTTAGTAACCGACAGCACCTGCAGAACATCTGTACAAAGGTACCCAGGGTCCAAGGCACAAATGAGCCAACGGTGGCAGCAGCCCCCAAGTGCAGAAACCAACCATTCCCACCCTTTACCTGCATCCCTGATAATGATGGGAGGTGGCAAACTGGAACCCCAGCCTCCCTCCTCAAATCCAATGTTTCTCCTTCCTCTTCTTTCTTTCTGATTTCAGCACATGCCTGGGTATATTTAACTTTGTGCTATGACTGTAATGAGAAACAGACATCTACAAACCAACCCAGCAATGCTTATGTGGGGTCCACAATCGCATTTTGTGGGGCTGTTAAGAGGACATTAGTTCTAAATTATATATAATTGCTATCTGGATCCACCAAGTCACCAACCGTGTCTCTCACAGAGTTCTTGATGCCTCAGGATTACTGTAATCCCTCTGATTTTAAATCAGTGCAGGGGGGAAAAGACCAAAGGAATCAATGGACATACCATGTGATACAGCGATGTCACAGATTAAATTGACTTCATCCAATGGAAACTTCCAGGACGTACACTCTTCAGTAAAGCTTAGGAATCTCGCTTCATGTTTTTCTATTGGGTACTTTTCCATGTTCACAAGTACTGGGCCCTATAACAAAGCCACGGTCTTAGTGAAGGCATTGGGTAGTCGCTAAAACAGCTGTTCCAGAATACAATATTTCATGATCTAATATCTTGACATACTCGACTTTATCGTTTGGCATGGCACCTAAAACTATAGTAATACCATATGCTTACCTTCATGAGTGCTTTCTCATGCTGGGGCTCATTACATTTCTCTTTCATTTACTTTAATGAAGTATGCCGTGTCTAAAGCACTATAAGATTTCTTATGACTACATTTCTTCCTAAACCAAGAACCCATTTTGCCCTCCAAATAGAAAAAGACCCAGAGTTGCTCAAGCCAGCAAAATAACATAAGTTAACGAATCCAGGACTAGTATATTTCCATTGTGAAGAAAGAGTGTGAAAACATTATATTGAAATGTAATGGCTAAAGTGGATCCAGTGCTACTTATAAAAGGTAGAATGTTTCATATATAGTTAAATGATTATTCAATATAGGCAAAGGAACTAACTTAATAATATTGTGCGTATCAGTTCTGGGTAGCTCGCTATGACTTCCTGGAAGAATTCTATTATACAACTAAGTTTTCAATGACTTGTATACCCTACAGTCCTTAATTAATCAAGATATTTGGGCTAGATATTGGTGTGCATGTCCCAATCTATCTAGATTGTAATTAGGGGACTGAAGAGTCAAACTGTATCCCTCTTAAAACCTTGAAAAAAACACTTCTGGGAGAGACGTAGGTGCTCAGATCACTCTTAGGTGACATTGGGGGGTTAGGGCAGAAGGAAGGGACAGCTCTGACAAGAGTCTCTGACAAATGAGAAGAGTCTGTGCTCCTGAAGGGACTGACAGACTGGGCCAGATTTTTCTAAACACAACTTTAGTGGAAGAAATCACCCTTTCGTTGGTGTACTGCGTAACTGGTTATTGGGTTACAGTGACAGAATTTTGCTGTTACAACGGAATCTTTATAGACTACAACATCTAACATCTATACTTTCTGGCCATTTACAGGGTAGGTCGGCTGACTCTTCTGTCCATGTGGATCCCAGCAGTGGGGATAGTAGCAGACAGACAAAGATGTATTTTAGAACATTGATTTCAGTGTGGTCCCTGACTAGTGTTCTTAACCACCCAGAGGGGAACTCTTTCTACCTGAAATGCTTAGAATGATTTTTTATGATAACTAATGACAAATGACCCTTTCCTTTTCTCAGGAAGACAATGTCAACAAAGTATGAGTAAAAATGGAAAAAGGAAGACAATTTAATCTTTTTAGCATATATAAAGTAAAGATAAATATCAGAGAGTAACTCTATAAGGAAAATAAACAATATATCCAATTGATTGTCCTGAAACACAAGATTGGCTCTTAGAAGTTCTGTTTGGCCGATAGCAACTGCCCAGATTGAATTCCTTGGAGGTCAGATTGAACTTTAAGTTGGCACAGAAGCTAAAGAGCCAACCAACCAGTGAGTCATTTCTCAGACTGTATGGACTGCATCAACAGATGATCCAGAAAGTTTCTTAGATTCAATGTTAAGAGGAAACCATAAGGATAACAACCTTTATGTCAACGTGATTTGTTTCAGCTGGACACAAGACCTTCTGCATTCCATTTCCCGTCTGGCCAACTATCCAGTAGCCCATGAATGTCTTCTCTGGCAGAGGAAACCTGTCAAAGATGATTTGAAAGAGTGAGCATTTTTTTTCCCATTATCAAGAGTTTGATGAAACACCATGACCAAAGCAACTTGGGGAGAAAAGGGTTTATTTGGCTTATTCTTCCATATCACTAGTCATCATCAAAGGATGTTGGGAAGGGAACTCAAACAGGACAGGAATCTGAAGGCAGGAGTTGATACAGAGGCCATGGAAGGGTACTGCCAGGATCAGCCATCAAAGGATGGCCTCACTCACAATGTTCTGGGCCCTTTCCCATTAATGTCTAATTTTAATGCCTTACAGGCTTGCCTACAGCTTGAACTTATGGAGGCCATTTCTCAACTGAGGTCCCCTCCTCTCAGATGACTTTATAGCTTGCATCAAGTTGGCATAAAAGCAGCCAGCAGGAAACACATTCTGCCAGCTATCACCAGGAGCACAATGCACAGGAAGAATGCTTTGTATGGCTCCATAAGTCACTTAGAATGCAGTCTATAACATCGTGTTTAGAATGTACATTAGGATGAAAGACACTGCACTTTAGACACTCTGAAAGTAAGACCCTGTCCCAGTTCACCTTAATGGTGACTATTCTTAAGGTGAAACATTTTCCACTGGAGTCGATACAATGTGTAGTAACTTTACATGCGGATTCCTGGTAGAGTATAGGAAGGCTTAAAGGAAACTGGAGCAATTCATTTTCATTTTCAACCTGTTCTTTTACATTTTGATCAAGTAGTAACCAAGGTACATTAGTTTTAGACCTTTGTTGGAAGGTCATAGAGAACAAAGCTCACAGGCTGTACTTTGGCGATTAATATGTAAAATATATACAGACATACTCACATAAATGTGTTACCTAGTGCTAAAGATACCCATGTAACCAGGAATTAAGACCAGGATCCAGAACCCCCTGGAGACCACATTTCACTGCTAACTAGGAAGCTACTACCCTGACTGCTGACAGAATTGCTTCCTATTTGATTTATTTAAAGAAACACATTTTTTTGTTTGTTTTGAGACGGGATGTCACTATGTAGATTAGCTTGGCCTTGAAATGGCTCCCTCAGTCTTCCAAGTGTTAACACCATAGCCATGTGACACTCTGCCCTGCTAGATCAATTTTCATTTCTTTTTTTGAGACAGGATCTTATGTATAGCCCTGGTTGGCCTAGAAGACACTATGTAAAACCAGGCTTGCCCCTAACTTGTGGCATTCCTTCTACCTCTGCCTCCCAAGTGCTAGACTTACAGGCATGCAATACAGCATCTGGCTTAAGCATTTTTCTTTGTTTTTGTTTTTTTGAGACAGGGTTTCTCTGTGTAGCCCTGGCTGTCCTGGAACTCACTTTGTAGACCAGGCTGGTGTCAAACTCAGAAATCCGCCTGCCTCTGCCTCCCGAGTGCTGGGATTAATAAGCGTGCACCACCACTGCCCGGCTGCTTAAGCAGTTTTTAAGTGAAGCAATTCCTATACTAAAGCAAATATGGCAGCAATAAAGAATAAAATGTCAGGCAAACCTGAGACTAAAACTTCTACTTCCTAGTCATAAAACTTTCCACTTGAATCTTTACCAAGTGGGACCAAGGATCTGTCATTTTCATTTAACTATATTTCATATTCATCACATGGTACAACAACAAGACTCAGAGTTCAAAGTTCTCTATGTGGCCAAAAAAATCAAAATATGTTTACACTGAGTATGGTGATCATTCACACAGTACATATTTGTACTTCCAAGTTATTTTGTTTTCAGCAAAGTTATAGTCTGATATGCATTTCCATAAGCTTAGGAAAACTATAAAGCTTTGATCACTCTTTGCAATAAGGAACTAAATGCTCTGGCTGAGTACACTTTTTGACCTGGTGAAACTTGGGAGGAAGAAAGGGACCTTATAATGAGTGTCTTCCAAGGCATATGACCCTGTGTCATATCTTGCTTAAAAAGGCACATTGGAATATGTTTTCTAAAATATATTTTAGGGAACTGAGATACACAGAAGTTAAGAGCGCATGCTGTTCTTACAAAGGACCAGAGTTAGATTCCCACCTCCTTTGCAATCACCTCCAACTTCAGCTCTAGGGGATACAATGCCCCCCTTTCTGATCTCCATGGCCACTGCCTCCTCATATAAATCAATAAGAATATTCAGATAAATCTGAACAAATTAATAAAATACATTTAAGTACCCAGGCCATGACCTTGATTGAGAGTGGGAGGTGGCTGGGTCCATGCTGAACTAGAAGACTATGATGTGTTCTTTTATTATTATTTTTTTAATGGTGGACAACATGATTCTTTTTTTAAAAAAAGATTTATTTATTTATTATATGTAAGTGTAGCTGTCTTCAGACACTCCAGAAGATGGAGTCAGATCTCATTATGGATGGTTGTAAGCCACCATGTGGTTGCTGGGATTTGAACTCTGGACCTTCAGAAGAGCAGTCGGGTGCTCTTACCTACTGAGCCATCTCACTAGCCCGATGTGTTCTTTTAAATAAAGTAATAAAAAGTGTTTCTACATGAACAGGGCAGATCTCCTAGAGTAGGCTCTTCCTTGCTCTTCTAGTTTGGGGAACAAACTGTATCCTTCAATTGTTCTCCCAAGTTTACTGTTCTCCAAATACGGAAGGAGAAACACAAGGAGATTCATTAATTTCTTTCTTAGCATAGTATTGGTGAATGTAAAGGTATCTGGGACTTGGTCCTGGTTCTTTGCTAACTACCTATGCAAAATTGTAATGAGTGCCAGCTAATATCTCAGTATTAATGTTTTCACTTCTAAAGAAAGGACTGATCTTAAGGTCTAATGGCTTGGAGAGTCTCTGATAACCATGGAAGCCAGAGCCAGAAGTAACAGAACAGTGTAAAGGGCTTGTATTACTTTGGTGCTCTTGACTGAAATTGATCAATCAGAATAATAATATCTGTACCTATCAATCAGATGGGCTCCTTGGTCAATAGGCATGCTTTCTTAAAGAATAAAGAGGCTCTAAATAATCCCATTTGTTTGAGGTCAAAGTTTTCACTTCTTGATCTAGTTACAGCTATTGAACTGCTTAATAAAATAGTATTTGTTGATAACCCAGCATAAGAAATGCATCCAGGTCTGGGGATACATCTCAGTTGCAGAGGCTTACTTAACACGAGCAAGGTTCTTGGCTTGATACCCAGCACTTAAAAAACAACACCACTAATGCATTCACTGATAATTTTATAAATAATATTAAAATGCCAAGTAAGAAAAAAAAATCCATCCATTTGAGAAAGGTAACCTTTCTCAGATTCTATGGCCAATGGCAGGGATGTGCATAAATCTGCTTAGAAGATGCCCACTCATTCTAAGTGATAGTCATGGAACTCACAACCTGACTAGCTATCTGAAGGACTAGCCTTGGCTGTTTGATTGGCAGAGTATGGGATGGTCCATTAGATACCCCATACAGACTGCACCCAGAACCACACAACCGCAGTGTTCTTCTACTGGCAATGTCAACAGTGCTGAAGGATGCATTGGCGGGTGGCCTGCGCGCGCGCACACACACACACACACACACACACACACACACCATCCCGTTCCCTGATTGCTCCTGGACCCTGACAATAGTTGGGAAACATTAGCTCCCCATTTCATTTCCCATGAAGGCTCCCAGAAGCTGTGTGTGTGTGTGTGTGTCCATTCTTAACTTTCATCCTTTCAGTGTTAGCAGTCCGAGGAGAAAGGAAGCATTGTTTGGGGTATGAACAAGTTCTGGAATAATCAACAAAATGGTGGCTACAGAATGGGTTGGGGAGTTGGGGGAGGGTTACCCTGGTAAGCAGTTAGCAAAACGGCCTTCTTTTCCACTTTACTGAAATGTGGCATCCAACTCTGACCAGATTTAAGTTTTTATGTTTGATTTGATTGACACAACAACAACATTTTCCATGATTTTAAAATTATGTCACTGTGCTGTTGAACTGTGTTAATGTCCTGGCTGGAATGATGTCTGGGTTTGATTTTAAGCGGGGGAGGAGCATGAACTCAGGAGCTATAAATAGAACTGCTTTTTATTTTCAGTGTCATTCGTGAATTTATGTGTTTTAAAACAATGATGTATTTTAGTGCATGTGTTGTGCTGGTTCCTAATCCCTCGTGGAAGCAGTGACAGAGCTCTGAAACTTAGAGTTTTGAGTAAGAGAAAGGTGCATATCCGAGTTATGACTTGGGTCAAATTATAGTACTTGGAGCATTAGAGAAAGGACACGGACAAGCCATAACACGACGCATACGGCCAGCAAAGTTAGGTAACATCATCTGAAGGACATGTGAGAGCTGTCTCAGGAAAACTTCCAAAAAGGGGGGGGGGTGGGCTTTTAAAGCACATGTTCTGGCAAATTTCTGCCTCCTCTGAACCTCTGCCAACACTATTTCTGGAGTCTGAGAGAAAACATATGAAGATTTGGATCTTTCTAGGGCCATTATGCAATTGGAAGTTGTTGGCATACCTATTATCAACAATTCCTAAGACATTTCCTTACCACAAGAACTACAAATGTTTATGGGGATAATGGAACACTTCAGGGTAGTTCCACCATCCCAGAAACTCAACAACTACTACCATCTTTGAGAAGAAAGACAGTGCCTCCAATTTTCCTGGCCTCCTTCCCTCCTACCATCTTAAGATCCAACAGTGAGTTTACTGCACTCTCACAGACCATTCCTGACCAACACTTCCCACTTGGCTCTTTCCCTTTTTGCTCCAGGCCACCCTGTAACTCAGCCTTAGCTCAAACTACTTTTTGCTATTCCCTGAACATGTGAAGTTTAATGCCTCCTGAAGGCCATTTCCATTCATCCTGCTGCAGCCTCTCCAGTGAGCTATCTCCCCATCTTCCTTTCGATCGGGTAACTTGGAGCTTATCACGAAGCAGAGGGTGACCTTGAATCTCAATCTTACTGCCTCTAGTCCCAAGTGTTGGGATTGCTGCGTGCACCAGCACACTCATCTTGGAGATCCCTTTTTTAAAGCCACAATCCAAATATTATTTACCTTTGAGTCCCTCCTCGAATTTCATTCTCGGAAAAGAAAAATCAACCTTTTGCCCTTCAGGGTTTCCACACAAATTTACACATAGGAAACTCTGAAAAGTCTTATAGAGTCGGTAACTTTCCAATTTAACAGAGTGGAGAGAATACCACTCTGGAGAGAACAGATTAGAAATGAATCTATGAAATCTTTTATTTTCTTTTTACTTAATAAAATAAAAACTCAGCACAAGGTTAAGCGTGGTGGCATGTGCCTATCACACTTAGGAAGTTAAGGCAGAAGCCTGAGCTAGTATAGACTACCTAGAGTCTTCCAGAGAAGCATGGGCTATATTGTAAGTGCCCCCCCCCCATATACCCTTACACACACCAGCCACATGCTTAACAGAGAAAGAAAGCCGAATTTAAACACAAAATATCAGTGATGGGCACTACTACAAATTCCCAGTAGTATCCTCCTTGGCCAAGAACTTTTTCTTTCTTTCTTTTTTTATTAGATATTTTCTTCATTTACATTTCAAATGCTATCCCGAAAGTCCCCTATATCACCCCCCACCCCACCCTGCTTCCCAAACCACCCACTCCCACTTCCTGGTCCTGGCATTCCCTTGTACTGGGGCATATGGTCTTCACTCTCCTCCCATTGATGGCTGACTAGGCCATCCTCTGCTACATATGCAGCTAGAGACAAGAGCTCCGGGGTACTGGTTAGTTCATAGTGTTGTTGCACCTATAGGGTTGCAGTTCCCTTTAGCTCCTTGGGTACTTTCTCTACCTCCTCCATTGGGGGCCCTGTGATCCATCCAATAGCTGACTGTGAGCATCCACTTATCTCCTTCCCCACAGCTCACAAGTCCCTGGCAACTTTACATTGTTTTGCTGAACACAGTATGTATGCGAGTATGCTCTTGTATTTTCTTCTGTATTTCTGACTCTACACTTAGTTGTTAGTTTCATTTACGAAATGTACCTCTGCCACCCAGAGCCTGCCGAGGTCACCGAGAAATGCTGTCATCTGGATTCGCAAGATGGGAAGATTGGGTGGAGCTGCTATTTTTGGCCGGGACTTCCTAACACACCTCCTCCTCTCCAGAATGACCGTGCAGCGTCAGGGCAGCTGTCCTGCCTTCCAGCCAAAGCAGATGCTGACAGCTTGAGCCATGGTCTCTGGCTGTCTCTCTCGGAGGCTGCCACCAGGCTGCAGGTCTGGAGGCTGGCTTTAAACTTTCCTTCATCTTTTTTTCAATTCCCCCTGGAAAGAAAATGCCTTCCTTTCCTCTGTCATCTGCTCTAGCAACTACATCTTAGTGGTTCCAAATCTTGTGTTCTTTCCTAATCATCTCTGAGAATGTATGGGAGTGAAACTCCAGCCACTGTCACTGGCAATGTAGAAACTTCGTGAATTTCCCAGAGGACAGAACCACTGAGGGACAACCCGCCTGAGAATAAAGCAATTGGAAGTAACACATCAATAGCACATGTTTCTGATTTAGTTAATTGGTGATTCATTGAGTAGGGTCCAGGCTTTATTTAATTAGTGAGGGTTCATTTAGGGTCCACTGATTGCCTCCTTCTCTCAATGTTGTCTTCTCTTTCCTAGCTTGCCACAGATAACTAGGCCCTCCTTCATCCACAGGGATGCCCGTTGCTGCTCCCCACCGAGCCTTCCTATGCTCAGGTTTGCTGCCGTGCACTTCCTCACTTTTGGACAATGAAAAGCGCCCTTTCCTGCCACGCATGCCATTCTGACTCTTCTGCCCAGCCTTACCCCCCATCCATCACCTCACACTGCCACTCACAAAGTACTTGCACCTCAAAATACACCTGCATTTTCTTTACCTTTGGGCCCATTGGGGTAAAGGTTCTTGCGCGTGACCTGACTTTGATCCCCAGGACCCACTCGGTTGAAGGAGAAAACTGACTCACACCAGCAAACTCTCCTCGGCCTCCATGCACACTCTCCAGCAGGTTTATGGGAAATAAAATGTCATTTTAAAACTGCTTAAATTTCTCTGCTTGAGTTGCTCTCCCTCCTGGATGTATCCAGGCACACAGAAGAATTCTGCATAGCTCTGGCTTCCTTACCCTCATGGGCTTGCCCCATTTTCCCACTGGCAGACATCAACAGCAGGACACACACCACTTTTTCTTGACCACTTTCTCGGTCACCGTGACCTACTTAAGACCACACTGAGTCTTCCTCACCTTTGAGGCTCTTGCTCTCACATGGTGTCCCCTCACCCCCACCCCAGCAGCACATGGAAAATGTCTGTTTAATGAGTGAACGAATGGTTGGCATTTTGGACCAATTTGTTTCCTCTTCTCGAAGGGGCAAATCTTCCCCGATGTGTTCTGACTACTATGTTTTCTTCGCTTAGAAGAATCTCAGCAAAGGGTGCAGCCTACTTGCATGCAAGTGTGAAATTGGCCCTAACAGGCTTGTATAAGGGGCATTCTATAGGACTAGGTGGCATGAGTTTATAAAACCTCACCTACAAAAGCTTAAAGGACTAAGGATAATGATGTGAGACTGCTTAAGACCTATACATCTCAAAAATTCTCTGTAGGCAGGGCACATTTAACTATTTTCCCCCATTCCAATAAAGAATCAAATCAAACAGCTGTGCAGCTACCCTTACACTACAGCAAGGGAATACAAGGCCAAGTCTGTGGAAATGCAGCTGGCTACCGTGCTGAGAATGAGTGACAGTGTGCGCTCTGCCTAAGTGGAGCATCCTTATCCATACCCTCAACCTCTCACCCCACCAAAACTCAGACACGCCCCAAAAGAAGAGGTGAGAAGGAGGTAAAAGTCAAAAGATGTGGAGGGGCGCTATGCAATGCTGTCATCTGGACTTGACATAGCCTTTGTACCCATGACATTGTAGCTATGGTTACCTGCACAAGATCAAGCCAGCCAAAATTCCAGTGTGGATGGGGTAGGAGCTCACAAGGCCCCACCACACCCAAGGAGCAATTAGGAACAAAGGGGAAATTTTTTCTTCTGTAGCTACTGATAGGTTGCCCATTTATAAATGTGGACAACATCGACTGGATTTAGTGCATTCTTTGAAAAGAAGAGAGACAGCTGGATGTAGTGGTATTATACCTTCAATCTCAGCAGTCAAAAGGTAGATACAAGCAGATCTTTCTGAGTCTGAAGCCAGCCTGGTCTACATAGTGAGCTTGGCCAGGGCTAAATAGTGAGATCCTATCTGATAGGGGCAGATGAAGTTACAAATGTGTGCTAGAGGGACTTGGGGGAAGCTAACGGAGAAAATGAGGATAGATATAATCATTGCTTGAAGGTCTCAAAGAATGAAACATTTTAGACCTCCCACATTCAACTTCTCTACCCAGTCAGATCCTATATATTCTTCTCTAGGGTCTAGAAGGAAATAGGAAAAAAATCACATGGAACCACAAAAGACTTCACATAGCCAACACTATCCTAAGAAGAAAGACCAACACTGGAGGGGTTATCCCCTCAGACTACTACAGAACCACCGCAATGAAAATACAGGCGCAGAATCAGACATGCAGGCAAATGGAACAAGACTGGAGACCCCCACATGGTCCACATAGTTGCAGCCATTTAGTATTTGACAAAAATGCCAAAAATAAACACTGGAAAACAATGGACCTCCAACCAATGGTGCTGGAAAAACTGGCTGTCCACATGCAGAAGAACGAAACTGGACCTTTATCTATTGCTTTGCGCAAAACCTAGCCCTGAGTGTCTCAACAACCTAAACCTGAAGCCTGAACCACCACAAAAGCTGGAAGAGGACACAGGCAGCATCCCACACGACAAAGGTGTGGGGATGCCTAACAAGTGGGACTTCATGAAACTAAGAACCTGCTGCACATCTAAGGAAACAACCTGGAGAAGAGGAGGCCCGAAGATGCCAGAGAATCTCTGTTGGCTATATATATGACAGAGGACAAATATCTGGAATATATAAAAAGAGGTAAAAAACAAAACAAAATAAACTAAGCAGTTGATTCATTCAAAAAAAATGTGCCTAGGATCTTATAAGAAGAAAAAAATGGATAAGAAATAGGTAAAAAATGTACCTTTTCTGTAGCTATTAGGGAAATTTCTTTGAAATTTCATTGTAGAAGGAGTATGGTTGAATGCCCTATCCTGCTATTTATTAGCTATATCATTTCTTACATTATTCAAGGAACTAAGCCCTGGTTCCTTAATGTGTAAGACAAATCCCAACACACATGTACATGTAGTAGAATAAGGGAGTTGATATTTGTAATGCTCTTAGGGAATGTGGTCAAGAGTTGAAAGATACCAACTTCTAAAATTTCTGATGCTTTAAAGATGTGTTGTATGGGGTTAGGGTGGGGGTAGCTCAGTGGCAGACCATGTGTTCTGTATGCAAGCGGCCTTGGGTTCAGGCGCTGGGTGGTGGGTGGGGGTTGGGAGCATTCTGTGTATCCCCAGTTGACATTTTTGGGTTGATGCATACCAACTCCAAACCTATTGTAGTGAAATACCAGAGTGCCTGCTGACTTGATCTCTCATCTGCCACAGACGAAATGTGAAGTATTCTGTCGTCAGAGGTGTTGGAGTTTGACAAATGCTTTATTGTAATAGAAGCAAAAGTCCCAAGAAAGAGCAATTTATAAAGAGATTTTTACTTAACTTTTAAAATAAAAGAAAAAAGAAAAATTCCAGTGTCAACACAGTGGATGCTTAAAAACCAGAATGCAGAAGTGATATATATTTTCTAAAACTAAAAAAATACAGTACAGAAAGCCTCTCCCAGGGAAGGGTAGATACCACTGTATTTTAAATTGTTTGTAGTGTAGACCATCAAAAACTCCTAATAAAACCATGGGGTAATATACTTCCCTAACTCATCAAGTCAGTGCTATATTATTTAGCTTAAAAGTGAGATTTTATAACATTTTAAATTAAATAGTGGGAGAATGCCTAGCAACAAGACATCTGAGTAGCAACTGCCAGGCTCTAATAAGGCTCCGCCAGCAGCAGCGGACACTTCTACAGCGCAGTCACCCTGATCAGTTGGTTTTAGATGTGCAAGCTGTCTAGTGAGAACACTTGTATATGTCTGGAACCATAAGGGCCTTTAGCCATATCCATAAGGCCACAAAGCACTGACTGACCTAACAGGTTTCCTTTTTCTTTTGAGAGACTCTCACAAGGCTTACAAATCTGTTCACGGTAGTTGGAGTAAGTGTCTTAAGCTTAAAATCCAAGGAAATGGAGCAAAAAGAGAAGCGGGAAAGAAGTGTTAAACGTAGTTAGATCTCTCAATTTAGCTATTTTTATTTTTCAACAAAGACACTTGAGGATGAAGCATTTTACAAAGAATGCCTTTTAGGAACAAGCACACTCCTAAGAGAAGAGCCTCAGGAAGATAAAATGGCTGGAAACAACACTGATGCCTCAGTATCACAACACAGCACATAGGACTGTAAAAGGTCCCTGGGATTTATCATCAGGCATTCCTGGGAGTGGGTGACATGGCTCAGTTGGTAAGGTGATTTCCCAGCATCACATGAAACAGGCAAAGTGACACATGCTCAAGGTGATATATACCTCGGTGCTCAGAGGTTAGTCTGGAATACAAGAGATCGAGACTTACAAAAATCAAACAAACAAAAAACAAAAACTTCTAAACAGTAGGGTAGAATGTACGGGAGTCTCTGGTTTCTTGGTATTTTGTTTACAAACTAGCAATAAGAAAAGTGGCTTAAGAAAAAATGAAGAGGTACTGGAGGAGAAATCAAGTCAAGGGCAATGAATCTGAAGCAAAAAGAGTGGCCACTTATGTGGGCTCAAGGTTGTGCATCACAGGCAGGGCAAGAAGCAGAGGCAGCCCTGTTTATCCATTTCACAAGGACCATGGCCAGTGAGAGTTCATCTTGTGTTCCGCGTCAGGAGACAGAGATGTCGGAGATTATCATTCAGTCTTATTCTAAGAGCATCCATCATTTCACAGGGAAACCTTAAATACACCTGTGTGAGGACCCGGTTCATTATATGTCATAGACAATGATGCTTCCAAGTAGAATAACAAAACCACAAGTTTCTTTGCTTTTATTTAGTAAGGTCTTCTTTAAACAAACAAAATTTTTTCAGTCTCTAATAACTGTCTCAGAAGTTGCCAATAATATTGTTTATATTGTCACTGGAGTTGGAACACACACACACACACACACACACACACACACACACACAGAGCAACTCTGTCCCTGATTTCTAAGAGTCTCTGTCTCAAGTTCCTTATTTACAAATGCAGTTTTATGCACAGTGTGTATGCATGTGCAAGTGTCTAACAGGTTTACTCTGAGAATTGTTTTAGCTGGTGCAGCGCACACTGCCTGGGGAGCATGTGGCACCTGTCACCTACCATGCTTCTGCTGCCACCATCTAATGATTGCATTATCATTATCTCATTAGTGTGACAATGAAATGCTGTAATTGTAGCATCCTCAAGCATCTGCATTTTATTTTAGATTTATGAAATGACAGTTCTTTAGTTTTAATTGCTGTTTAGTATAAAATAGTGTATGTCATTTAAAATGGAGGTTGAAAAAATGCTCTCCTTTTAAAATACATCTCCAACACGACGAACTTCATAAATTATCCTAAAATAGACCTTTTAATTTGGAAGCACTGATATCCTAGCAAACTGTTTACTCTTCAAAGGAACTTCAGAATAAGAGCTCAGTTGAACAAACATGCAATCTATGCTAAGGAGGTTTGTAACTATATGCATAGGTACTCGTGTTTATAGTACATGGTGTACATGCTTTTCTTTGGATGTTTACAACTAGTTCTATCATGTATGTAATATATACATATATATACATAAATTAAATGGCACCATATACATACAATACATATAAAAATAATAGCATTTCAAACTAAAGCAATTAGTTTCAACCCAAATGTCCCCATGTCTGCCATGGCACTACGGCATGCAGACCTGTATGGCTCCATATGGCACACACCACTGATAATTCTGACTAGTTATTTAGCCACTGAACAAAAACGTAATGAAACTTATACTCTCTCTAAAGCACATTTCTAATTGGAAGTCATTTCTGCCAGCATGCCTGTTTTGGTATCATTTATCATTTCTTTGACATGTCCTTTCTCATGTAGTGGAAATTGCAAAAGGGATAAAACAAAACCAAAACCATCCAGAGAAGGTCCTGGAAGAAAGGGGTAAGGGCAACCTGGAAGTCAGGCCAGACCTGCTGCCAGGATCAGGGAATATGTTTGTGCATCAAGAAGGGGGGCTACTTTGTGATCAAACCACTAAAACAAACAAATAAAACAAAACAACCCCCCTCCCAAGCTAAACCCAATAGGCCTGCCAGCTTTATTAAACAAAACAGTAAAGTTCTTCTTATCACGCTGGGCCTGGGAGTAGAGACTGTACTATTTAAGAGAGAGAGGAAAAGAGCACTTTTCTCCCTGGTGCTTCACCACAGGGCACTACAGTGATAGAGCCTCTCCTCTTCTCTTTACATAGGCTCTGGCTGTGTGGTTCTGGCTGTCCTGGAACCCAGTGTCTAGATAAAGCTGGCCTCCACCTCAGAGATCTAGATGCCTCTTTTTCCCAAGGGTGATATTGAACTCCTGGCTTGACAACACCACTATTAAACACCCGTATATGCTCTGATTTGAATTGAGGAAGGACAGATGAACTGCAGATGGATAACAATACCATGTAAAACCTCCCTCTGCTCCCATGCCCTCTGCATTTCTCTTCTGCGCCTCACGAAGCAGTGGCTAAATTGTTTTCCTGCCCTCATCTTCAGTGTAGCTGTGACCGCACGTTCTAGAGTCAGTGTGAATTTTGCTCCCGCCCAATCAAGCTGATGCTTAGTTACGTAACAAGAGAACTAACAGGTTTTAACAAGAAGGTTCATTCATGGAAAGAAAATATTAAAGTACTTGGTCCATTTTTCCCTTCTCCCTTAGGAATGGGAATCCAACACTGTCAAAAGTCTGTGCATCCACTACCCAGCCATCCTCTAGTGGGGGAGAGGCTGGACTGGCCAAGGCCAGAGCTCTCTGGGAAACCTTGACACCACAAGTGTTTGCAGATTTGAAGTTTTGAGTATTGGAATATATACAATGTGGGGATGAGGTCCAAGTACAAACATTAAGTTTCTTTGTATATAACTTATTCACATCGCTAGACATAATTTTACACACTTTTAGCATATCTGTGTTTAACTCTAGCTTGTCATGTGACTTTAGGTAAACATTTTTTCCACTTTAGCATCTTTTTAAATTTTTGAGATAGGGGTCTCTCTCCATATTCCTGGCTACCCTACGAATCACTTTGTAGATGAGGCTGTACTGGAACTCACAGAGGTTCCCCTGCCTTTTCCTACACAGTGCTGGGAAGAAAGGCCAGTGCCACCATGTCCAGCTGTGGCAACACTTTTGACACTTGAAAGTTTCAGAGTTTGGATTTTCAGATTAGGATGTTCAATGTGTGTTACTTCTTATAAAGTCTGTTTGCTTTTGCAGACATGGGGAGCAGTAAAACTCTGCTAGAGGGCAAAGCTGAGAGACAGGCAGGGCCCAGTGAGGCAAAGCTGAGAGACAGGCAGGGCCTAGTGAGGCAGAGGCTGTGAGACCAGCAGGGACTAGTGAGGCAGAGGCTGTGAGGCCAGCAGGGCCTAGTGAGGGCAGAGGCTGTGAGACAAGCAGGGCCTAGTGAGGCAGAGACTGTGAGAGAAGCAGGGCCTAGTGAGGCAGAGGCTGTGAGAGAAGCAGGGCCTAGTGAGGCAGAGGCTGTGAGGCCAGCAGGGCCCAGTGAGGGCAGAGGCTATGAGACAAGCAGGGCCTAGAGAGGCAGAGGTTATGAGGCCAGCAGGGCCTAGTGAGGGCAGAGGCTATGAGACAAGCAGGGCCTAGTGAGGGCAGAAGCTGTGAGAGAAGCAGGGCCTAGTGAGGGCAGAGGCTGTGAGAGAAGCAGGGCCTAGTGAGGGCAGAGGCTGTGAGAGAAGCAGGGCCTAGTGAGGCAGAGGCTGTGAGGCCAGCAGGGCCTAGTGAGGCAGAGGCTGTGAGACAAGCAGGGCCCAGTGAGGCAGAGGCTGTGAGACAAGCAGGGCCTAGTGAATAGAGCATGAGGATAAACATACTCCAGCCTGGACCAGGACAGTCCATGTCACATCTCCTTTTACAGTTACTGCCAACACTTCCTCTTCCATTCTCCTAAGTGCCCTAATCTGAAGAGCAAATTTTATTCTTAGGTGTTCGATAATAAAATGCTCTCCTTTTTTTATCATCAGGGATTCTATTCAGTGTAGAAACTTCTCCAAAATCCTATGCCTGAAGAGAAACTCAGCACTCTCTGAGTGCAGCTGTGGTAGACCTAGGAATGAAGTCTAAGATAGCTGACGCATCACTGAATCCCAAGCCTTGCTGACCTGTAACCTGACTTCTCCAGTGCAGGGCTGGTAACCTGCCAGGAAGAATCCTATGGAACCCGTGGGTCTTGTCCCTACAGTTCACAGGTGACAAACCTGCTCTGAACGACTGTGCACACTACACACCATACAAGCACCTCTACCCCAGACAAAGCTCCCTTCTCTCCACATTGCCCTTAGCTTATTCTTAGGTCTATGCAGCTGTGTCTAGCCCAATCTCAAGTGCAAGTTCAACCCTCTTCTCTCTAAGCTGCCATTGTGAGCACAGAGATAGCAATCTCTTGCCCTGGCAGGTGCTAGCCCACTGCACCAAGGGCTGCTCTTCACAATAAGCATGACAACAGAAGCCAAGCCATTATTCTGCCTTCCTTCCAAAAGAAACTGTCAACGATTTTCTTATAATTGATGTGCCGAACTAACACAGGTTACACCAATAAATAACACACGAAGAAATTAGCTGCAATTCACAAGCCTACTTTCCACAGGGCTAGAATCTTAATGATATAAGTTTATTAACAGTGATTAAACCATCCCATTGCCAAGTGAAAAGAAAGAGAAGGGTCTGTAAGAAAGACATGAGAGTAAAAGAAGCTTGTAAATTAAAGACATGTTCTCGACTCTCTAATATAGAAGATGTTGTACTCAAGAAACTACATTGTTCAAAATGCCCATAGGGACTGCTAACCAACACTAAAACTGCATTACATAGAAACACGTAAGCATGAGCAGCTGACTCCCACTTGCAATTCCTGAAAGAAAATGACTCATTGCTAGCACACAGCAGCACACTCAGAATGGCACCATAACACCATCCTGCGCTTTTACCACAGAAGGGGAATATTTGTTTCTCTTTGAGAAATTCTTGGGATGTTAGTAATTGGTTTTTCTTGGCTTCTACCATGATGTTTTTATGACTTCAAAGAATGATGATATATAGACTTAGGAAAACATGTATCGCCAGACTAATCACTGACTTACACTTAACCTCATTCTGAATAGTGCCTCATGTAGAGTAAGGTCTAGTAATTTACCTTAAGAACTGTGATTGCTTCATGCGAATTTATGGTAACCTACATTTTTTAGACAAAGATGCCAACTACCATCTGGTCAACAACATATTTGGTTTGAACATATAAAAGGCGGGTTGTCAGCCCATGTGCTAGGAGTCCAATTTTTCTCATTACCTCTCTCATCTATAAAGCTAGAATGAGTACCCTTAGATCTGCATTAATCTGGTATATTTAAAAGCCTGTCTGTCCTAAAGAAAGCATCTTGACAAATGAACATTTTACTCTTATGCAGTTTTCATACCTGTATACTAAATTGCACTGGATTATGAAATAGAGACCCACAGTCATTCAACAAAAGGACGGAGACTGATAAAGAAACAAATATTCCCCTTTATTTGAGTGTGTTACATCTACTCATGGGATAGTCATAAAAACTGAAATCTTTAATTTACAGGACTATAAATGATGCTACTTAACTGAGACCAGCCAGCAAACAGTAGCATCTGAAGAACACTACTGCTGAGGGCTTCCCATACCAAGTCAGCTTAGTAGTGTCTACAGCAGATTAGGGACTATCAGCGTCTAAGAGTCAGAAGGACAATGCTCAAGGTTCTACCAATAGTGCGTTTCCTTACTCCTTTGCCAGCTGCACGTTGGTAGGCTTTGCTCCAATGGGGATCCCATATTTGTGCAAAGTGTTCATCAAAATCTCCCTCATGTCGTTGTTGTAAGAATCGAAGTCAAATACATTCCGAACCACACTGGAGAGGCCTTCAGTGGGAAATTTCTGTATGGAAAAAAAATTCCTCATTATCTATGAGATAAAGCATACATCATTATAAAGGTTTGTAAAACTTATAGAGCAATAGCACACACATGGACTTCAGCAGAAACGCACTAGCTGTGTCTGATAAGCAGGCAGTAAGGAAACACACACACTCATGTTTAGCAGCTCTTACATGTCTACTGTGTATCTCAGGTGTGGGGCCCTGCTCAGACCCTCTGCTGGCTTCTCAACCTGTTTACTGCTCCACAATTCGCCAGCCAAGACACGAAACAGACTAGATGTGAGCTGACAGATGACTGGATTAATATGTAGTATGTACACACATCGGGGTTTTAGGCAGCCATAAAGGAAATAAGTCCTGTTACTCACAGGAAAATGCATGGAGCTGGAGATCATGAGACATGATGTAAGCCAGAAGCAGAGACAAGCATGCTGTGTTCTCTCTCATGTGGATTCTGTACTAAACAAGCCCACAGAGCACATGCAAGTAGAAGGGGGCCTCTGAGTGGCGAGGATGAGTTTTAAAGGGGGAGAGGAGGAGGGCACAAAAGAGGGCAGGAAGGGAAAGACGGAATATAATGTTCTCTGTTAAACACACAGCCAGTTTTAACTATGTATACACACACACACACACACACACACACACACACACACACACGCACGCACGCACACACGCACACATGCACAGAACAGAGGGAACAATTTGGGCAGAAGGGAACCAATATGAGGTGAGGAGGAATAGTGAGGAGGAGCAGAGGTGGGAGGAGTGGACAGAGCAAGGCACCATGCCATACCTGTATGAAAACCCATTTTTCTGTATTCTAAATAAAGCATAATTTACAAAAAGAAAAATGGGCACACTAGATTGACCAAGTTAAACAAACCAGCTAAAAAAAATGTTGAATGTCAACACAGATATGTCTAGAAAATTCACAGTCTATGAATAAATGGGGAAAAAAAGATAAAGGCACAAGGAGGGGAAGAGGAACTTAGGGACAGGAAATGGAGCAGGTGCTGCCTGCTGCTTCCTGGACACAGAGCTCAGAAGGCAGGAGCCACCACAGCTGGACCTGTGCTGGGGGGTCCCCTCCTGACTGCTCTCATTTCCTCTTGGAGCTGGCATCCATGCTGGTGAGCTGGACTTAGCAAGGCCTCCTACAGAGAATAAGCTTTTCTTTTTCTTCCCATATAAATATATCTATTATACATACATACACAGATAAAATAAAACATATATATTATACATATATAACAAATATATATTATATATAAAACATAATATATAATAAAAAATTTCAAGTCAGTTTTCAGACTTCAAGATAATGCAATATTTCTGTAGTGCATATGATGTCATTAAAGCATGTGAATTGACCTATTTGTCGTTTTGCATAATTATATCTTAATGGATATAATCATTTAAGATCTATTCTCTTGCAGCTTTGAAATGAGCCTTCCATTATTATCAACTGCTCCTCAGCCACTGTGCTAGGTAACAGGACCTCTTCCTCTGCAAGGGAAGCTTCTCTCACTGTAAAATCTCCCTCCCTTTACCTCCCAGCTGCCTATGTTTTCAGTAAGGTTTTCTTGGAGGGCTAGAGGTCAAAGAGATTTTGAGAGTCACAAGGCTGTGCTGTTGTCTGGAGATCATTATTTGCTACATAGAGTTTACACTTTTTTCTTTTTCTTTAAGAAGGTTTTACTTTGAATATGATCACAGGAATTTTATCTTCTTGACCACTTACCTATCTTGACAAACATTCTTTTAGTATATTTATTGTCTGTTAGATCTTGTTCTACTTTCTACCTTCATGTCATTTGTAATATTTCCTACCCAGACACCACATGCTGGTTGTAAAAAGCCAAACAATAGAAACATTTCCTTGTTACTTAATTATTTTCCCCTCCAACACCCCCACCCAATACCCATATAAAAAGCAAAACAAACCCAAAGTCAACTCATCAAACGTTTTAGCTGACTGGTAATGCCTAAGGCACAAAACCTTGCCAAAGTCAACTCAGAGACTGAAGTAAGAACATCGTTGGTCTTTTAGATTTATTACTTAGCTTATGCACACATCACATCAGGTTGCCTGGCTGATCTGTCATAGAACGGGAACGCCAGCTATAAACCACAGAGTCTGGAAGACACAGGAGTGTACCACACCTGTAAGTGCTTGACGATGTTGACCACTTCTCTGGTGGAATAAGGGTAGTTGATAATCCCTTGGTCAGCCAAGTTCCTCAGCTCTCCAAAGGCTGCCACGAGCTTCTGCAGGACGGGCTCAGGCACGTCTGGGCCGTACTGTTTGAGCATCGAAAGCTCTGAGTGGGGCTTGGGGTTGTCAATGGCATGACAGCTAAAAATGTCACCTACAGAGAAGAAGGAGAGTCCCAATCAGTGAGTGGCCAATCCACTGTGAGGCTGCAGCACAAACTGCAACCAGGGTTTAAAGAGCCAGTAGTCACTCAGCAAATCCCAGGAAGCCCATCTAATAACAGGACTGTACAAAGAAGAAAGAAAATGCCTGAGCCAGAAGAAAGCTAAATGATGTATGGTGTGTTCTGCATGAGTTTAATTCTATAAAAAGGTATGTGATGTCTGAATACATGCTTACTGGGAGATAGTACAATACACAGAACCCTGGCAAAACACTCAGTGGGAATGGCTTAGTCTAGACCAGTAGCAGCAGCAGCAATGAGGCCTTATTTTGATTTAGGGACCATTTGGATACACAGCTATTTTATGTGTGCATGTGTACGAGTGCCTGTGTATATTTAACGTAATAAAGCAGAGTATCACAGCTTCAGGCTTCATCTCACAGACTGACATTTTCAAATACAAACATGCAGGACAGCTCTGGGTTTTTGTTTGTTTGTTTTTCTTGAAAATGAAAGTTATCCTGAATGTAAAAGGTACTTGGTCCCTCTACCATGCAGTCACCAAATAATTACTAAACATCTTCCAGATACCATATATTACCTAGGTACAGCCCTAGGTAATATATTTCAATGATTTTAAAAACTCCCCATCCTTGTGGAATGATATTGTTACAAGGATGATAAGTTAGCATGGTTCATGGCGGTACAGCCAGAGATGGGAGAAGGTAGTCATGTGAGCCTCACCGAGCAGGGAAAGCCTAACAAAATGAGGCTGCTTTCACCAACATTCGAGGTGGTTGATTCAGCTCCAGCAAGTCCACCTGGCCCAGGGGAGGGAGCGGCAGGAGAGTCAGAGAGACATTGAGCATCAGCACTGTGGGCCTTGGGATGAATGTGAGAACGTTGCCCTCCGGTGAGAGCAGCTATGAAGAACCTGACCCTGGGAAGAACTTATACCTTTTCATACTAGAGAGAACTATAGGCTTGCCCTGGAGTGTCCACATGTGAGCACATTTGTAACAGCAGCAGTAATGCAGGAGTCTAAAATAAAGTAAGACTCCAGCATACACCTGTCCCTTCTGGAATGTATGGACTACCACCCTCATTTCCACCACTTATTGTTTCAATTACTATTGCTTTGTATTTTAGCATGCTAGTATTACTGATATTTCTCTTAATAGTGGCATACTATCTACTGAGTGGATACGGCAGGATTTCTTTATCTAGTCTCCTTTGGAAGGAAGGACAGTAGTTGCTTTTATTCTAGTTACTGTACACAATGTTGTACTGACTGTCCTTGTACTTAGATGGCTGTTCAGGTAAACCACTGGGGCAAATCCTATATGAACTGCCAGATCAAGACCCTACCAGGAGCACGGGCTTGCTTTGTACTGTGTGTGAGATTCCAGAGCAGTGGAGTCCTCCTTCATGGAGGAGGATGATGATGATGATGCAGCATCCTGGGGGTGGGGGGTGGGGCTCTCTACTCAGTATGACTCAGTCTCTTCACAGCTGGCCTTGGCCTTTTTAGTTATAGGAGGTGATAGAAGCAGACACTAGTAGCCATTCATCATGCAGCATTAAACAGCAAAGTACAGTACAATTGCTTAAGGAGGAAGGGACTAAGCCAGACTTGGACACAAAGCTCAGCTCCACCCCTCACTGTCTAAGTTATCTCAGAAAAAAAAATAACTCCTGTGAGTATCAAAAGCTCTCTGTTCCTCATGTGGCTAGGGCAGACACAGCTCATGGTAAGTAACAGCAGCCACTCACTGCAGCATTGTGGTTGAAACTATCATTGTTATTATTACAGTCATTGTTTTTACCTAAAGTTCCAAAGAAATCATTGCCCAAGAAGGGGAAGCCAGGCCTGTTGGCCAGAGCCAGCATCCTGAAGTCAGGATGGATCGCGACAAGGTTCTCTCTTCCATCCACATTTGCTGCATCTGAAAAACAAAATGCATTCTTTGTGAAACTCTGCTCAAAACAGGTGCTCCCAATTCAAATGCCACCTATGAGGCTCTGGTAGGACATATGATAAACATGGCTCAACGGCCCTGCTTCAATCTGGAACACAAGAAATAAAAGCTGTTTGAAGATCACACTTGAGTTTGAAAATTATTATATTCTTTTACTTCTAAGCTAGCCTTCCAAATCACAGGAGAACACACACAGGGCCAGACACAGCCAGTCTTGGTCACAGCTCTATCTCCAGAGTCCTTTCTCCTTTCTTGGTGCACCATCTTTGTAGTGCCGTGAGCTCCAGAGCAAGGAAGCAGGCTGAGTTCTATTCTCTGAGAGTCTAAGGGACTCTGTCAAAGGGACAATACTAAGGCAAATTCTCATTTTTCATTAACTGTGAAAGAGAAATGTTAAAATGATGTTATTGGTGCTAAGTAGAGGCTGGGGTAGGGACCGTGCACCAACAGCATCAAAGAGCCTCTATGATGCTGAGCTTTCTAGCAGAGTCCTCTTTGTATGTACACTTCAAATATTGATGATTTTATGGCACTGGCTATGTATTTTCTATGGCTAGCTATGGATTTTCAAGTCTTTCAGGAGACAAAAAAAAAAAAAACCCCTCTGAAATTAGAATCTTTCATTGTATTAGGCAAACTTACATTGTCTTGCACTTATATATACTTGTGCTGGTTAGGTTTTGTTTTGGTCAGCTCAACACATGGCAGTTCACCTGGGAGGTGGGAACCTCTAATGAGGACGTGCCTCAGTAAGAGTGCCCGCAGAAAACTCTGTGAGTCGTTCTCTGCTAGTGATTGATATGAAAGGACCCAGCCCACTGTGGGTAATGCCACCCTAGGCAGGGGTGTCCTAGGTGCACAAAAGAGCACACTGAGAGCCCTACCAGGCACAAGCCAGTAAGCTACGCCTCTCCATGCTCGCTACCTCAGCTCCTGCCCTGAGTTCCTGCCCTATCTTCCTTCAGAGTTGGAACAACCTGAAGTCGCAAAGGTGCGTGTGGTAACACTGCTTTATGACAGGAACAGAAATCCTAGTGAAGACAACACTGAGGAGATTAATTTATCTTCATTTCTTTTCCAGCAATAACCGCAAAAACAATGTGTATATGGGTAGGAAGAAAAGAAAATGTAAAGCAGAGAATAACCTCTTCCCGAGTGACTGATCTCTATCTCTATCTATACAATTGTGCAGACACATACACACATACACACATACAAATTAAACAAAACATCCAGTGATCTCTAAAAACTGTGTCTAGCATTTTGTCTGCACATGTTCACCTACTGTGTGTCTGGCGCCAGGGGAGGCCAGCGGACAGCACTGGGCTGCCCAGAACTGGGGTTACAGATGTGAGGGAGCATGGGGGGTTCTGGAAATGGATTTCCAGGTAGCAATTCAATAATACAATCATACACAACTATATGAAAACTTAGTATAAAGGTTCAAGGTTGACAGTTTCAGACTAGGACAGTATAAGCTGATCTGCCTCACGGCTACTACTGAGATTTACAGAGACTGGTTATACAAGAGGGAAACTGGGGCTGTTGATGATGTGTATGACAGAGCATGTGATCCCATGACTGAAGCTCCGATTCTACTCCTAGCATCAAACGAAACCAAACAGCCAACAAAGCATACTAAAGGTGCAAACGGACACAAAGGAAAACGTTGCTTTTCAGTACTTACCTGCAACAATACGTCTTCCGTCCGCAAGAATCATTTCTCCGTTTTCTACCAGAGTCTTCAAAATACAGGTGACATTTGTTGGGGCTTTGTCTGCCTCATCTACTACTAGAATATGACCCAACTTTACTGCTTTAACCTTTTGAGAGAGAAAAATTTGTAATAATCAAGAAAAGAAGCAGAGTAAGCACTACTACAGCGCAGCGCTCACTGCTTTGAAGTGGCCAGAGCTGTTGGTAGGTTACGGCCCACTACCACACAGTCAGCAACAGAGCGTCACTGAGTTCCTAAAACATAGCAGCAAGCTCGGCATGTTCCTCTCAGTGTTAGAATCATCCCCAACAACCTTTCACGCCCTAGAATGGGGGCACTTAAGGAGTGTAAGACGTAGATGAAGGGCCACAGAGCTGACAGGAGTCTGACATAACGGTCACTGTATGTTTTGAAAAACTGCTTTCATGGATCTTCAAATACTGTCAAAGTTTTATAGATCAGAGGAGGTGGGTATTCAAGGCAAAGAGAATCGATGGTCAAACTGCACTTGCAGAAGAGTGAACACGGACAGCCTATGTCAACTCTAGACAGTAAATATAAGAAAAGGCACATGAAGGCTAAGGAATGGGCTGCCAGAGCAGGAACTATGCACTTCACCTCATAAGAAACAGGGCACACTTTAATCCCAGCACTCGGGAGGCAGAGGCAGGTGGATTTCTGAGTTCGAGGCCAGCCTGGTCTACAAAGCAAGTTCCAGGACAGCCAGGGCTACACAGAGAAACCCTGTCTCGAAAAAAAAAAAAACCAAAGAAACAAAACAAAACAAACAAACAAACAAAAAGAAACAGGGCACAACTACACGTGTGTGAGTTCTGACACTACGAAAATGGAGCACTAGGATAGCCAGCAGGATACTGAACTTGGCAGAATATACAAAATATTTACTTTGGAAAATTGAAGCAGGTATGGAAAAATACAGGTAAAATTACTAGACTGATCTTGTATAAAGGTGTAGTCTATAGATGTTTGCATAGGAAGGAGAAAGGCAGGCAACCTCTCGAGGTCTTCAGTAACCGTGTGGAGGGGCCATGAGAAGGAAGATGGGAGCTGTAGACCTGATCCACCTCGCCATGCCTCTCCTCATGCTTTTAAGGAGGCAGACAGGAGATGCTCTATGCATCTCAACATAAACCTAAGATTTCTTTCTACAAGAGATACTAACAACCTATAACACTTATGACCATGCCATAAACTGTTGTGACTATACTGTGTTAACTAATCATGTTAAAGCAATTGATAAAAGTCATTCCCCCACCTTTTATTTGTTTTGATTTTGGCTTTTCAAGATAGTTTCTGTAGACAGGGTTTTTCTATATAGCCCTGGCTGTCCAGGAACTTACTCTGTAGATGAGGCTGGCCTTGAATTCAGAAATCCACCTGCCTCTGCCTCCTAAGTGCTGGGCTTACAGGCCTGTGCTGCCACTGCCTTAAAATGCTCCCTTTCGTCACAAAGCCTCATACTGTACTCTCAAAGACTTGATAAGATTTTTTTTTAACTTAGGATTTATTTATGTATTTATTTATGTATTTATTTTTAAAGCCAACATGTGGCTCCTCTAACCTCTCTTTTCAGAGAAGAGTTGGGCTCAACCTTGGAGACTCCTAGCACACATGTCAAAGTCCCCAGTCTTGGGGCCTGGCCCACAGTAGTTCCACGATGGCTGCCTGCTGTGCAGTATTGTGGCCAGGCTTAGATTTGAGTCAACTTCCCAAAACACTGAGTTAACATTCTGTTAGTTTAGAACAACAGCAGACTTAAAAACAATCTCAGAAAATAAGCAGGGGATTTGTGTCAGTCCCTGACTCTCACTCATGAGAGAAAGTGCAGTAAAAGAGTATGCTACTTTCCCAATAATGCCATTTTGATAGAAACGTGCATCAAAAATGATAACATGTGTGTGCTCCAATGAGACAGACCTGAGCATCTAAAATGATATACACATGTGCTCCAATCAGACAATGAACCCATCCACAGGCTGAGATACAGTTACAAGCAAAGCATACTTTAAGATATTGTTATTATTGGCTTACTGACCAGAGGTGAGTCTTCATATACAATCAGTCCACCTTTCACTGTGGGCTGGAGAGTCAGAGACTGCACTGTGGTGTCCCTAAAGTCAAACCAAACACGTCAGTCAGTAAGGAAATAAGCCGATGTTGGGCATGAATAAATAAATCAATGAGTGAATCTTTGCATTTGTTCATCATCTTGATTTTCCCAAGGAAAATGACGGAATGAGTAAAACCACCGCCAACAACAAGATTCTGTTGACAACGTAAGTCTAAGTGGCTTATAAATTAATACAGTAGCCAAATCAGTTCCCTTTCCTCCAGTAATCTTATTTGTAGTAATTTCACTACTCTAGACGATTTCCTGAGGATGAATAGACTATTTAAAAGTATGCATAGATTACTACATATTTCAAAGAATGCTTATACTATTTAAGAATCCTGGCCATCAGGTGAACAAGTACATCCCACCCGATCTGTCACTGGGGCAAAGGTCAGACTATAATGCTACTTGAAGAACACAACTACTTCATAGGATCTTGAAGATTTGGAGATGAAATCCAAGGCCGTACTGTTTTTACTTAAAGTTATTCTTTTGCTCTTTATCTGGCCCTTAAGTCTGGGTGTTGAAAAGTGTCAGCACTGAGTTATCTATGCTCTGAGCCTCTCTTCGAATGAGCTGTGAAGTTACTATCACCTGTGGATGTTTTTGCCAAACCTGTGTGCAGTGCAGCAAGCAGTTTCATGCCTTGACTTTCTGTATGCATGGCATTTTAAAAATGAAAAGTCCTATGGCCAACCTGACCAAGCTACACAATGGAATCACATGAAATAAATTGTAACCAGTATCTCTCAAAGTACAAATTACTTTCCAAAAGACCCTGATAGTTATTCCAAGTAAACAAACAACAAAGCTCCTGATGCAGTCTTGAGCACATACAATGTGTAAGACACTGGCTGTACTGTGAACTTCAGACTGTGACCCTGTATTTTATTACAAACTTAAAAATTTGCAACGTGCATCTTGGAGGTAAGGTATGGTCCGAATCATCTTGAAGTCTGTCATACAAAGTACTGTGATGTCAGCAAGGTACCCTTGGGGGTGACTAGTCACAGCACTGAGTTGATGGTTTATGTCCATCTTTTATTCCAGATGAGCTGAATTCAGATTTCCTATTGCACCGGGTAACTCTCCATCAAAGTCTTCATGTACCAGGGCTAGGACAGATACATGGGCAATATGCACCTTTACCAGTTATACCTTGTTAGAAAGAATTCTTTAATTTGACAGGTGATGGGTTTCTTGAGTTAGCCCCTTGGGTCTGGCTCGTCACTATCCTGACCCTCTTCCAAGCTTCCACGATCATGGTCTTGTGGGATGATGGTTTGTCCCCAGGCTTGATAGTTCCCTCCACTTCACCAAGAATATATCCCAAAGAATCATGGTTTTGACTTTAATAAAAAGCAAATTAAATGTCCCACTAAATGTAAAGAACTGTGGAAATACATTCTGGCCGTTTATTGGTGCCCTTCATTATGCCTTTGTAAGATATTAGGGGGTGTGGTTATATGTCCATTTCTGAATTCACAGGTCTTATACCTTCACTGTCAGTTATATTTTATGCTATCTTTTAATTTAAAATTAATTTTCAGTTTTGAATAAATTAAGAACAAAGTTTCATTAGCTGACTTAAATCCACTATTAATATTCTAGCACTAGAGGGTGGGTGGGGAGAGGAAAAATACTTGTTCACACAGATTTTTATAGCAGCATAATGGATTTCTCACCTCAGCTCTCACATCTTTTAAGGGCAACAACTTGACACCTTCCAGCACCGAAAAGGAACAAGAAGCTCTTGCATCACTGTCAGCGTGAAGGAAGAAGCCAGTTTCTGCAGTAACGGTGCTGCACAGTGCCTTAGGATCACTCAACTTAAGCTGAATTCTAAGTCCAAAAAGGCCGATGAAACTGCTCTATAAGGTTTGGCATCTGATAGTATGCAACATGTCAAATTAGATTTCATTAATGGTTCGGTGCTTGAAGTAAGAACACACGGTTTTGCCTTTTTGTTTGGTTGTTGTCTTGGTTTTATTTTTATTTTCATTTACTGTTATTACTATGATTATTAAGTTCTGATGCTCTCCAGAGGTGACTGCAATGGGGATAAAGGCAAATGGGAAACATGACTGTCAGTGAGACTGGCTACGGGAAAATGAGAATTATTTCAGGATAAAGCCAGTGTCTGCTCTGTCCTGCTATGGATGCTTTCATCTGGAACATCAAAGGGAAAGTAAGGGCTGGTGAACTATGTAAAATGAGAATGAAACAAAACTCTAGTTGTGCTGAGTGGTGGTGGCGCACGCCTTTAATCCCAGCACTTGGGAGGCAGAGGCAGGCAGATTTCTGAGTTCGAGGCCAGCCTGGTCTACAGAGTGAGTTCCAGGACAGCCAGGGCTACACAGAGAATCCCTGTCTCAAAAAGAAAAAAAAAAAAAAACCCTCTAGTTGCTTGTATTTGGGGCAGTTATGTGCTGATATGTCTGTGTGCTGGGGGAGGGGAAGGGGATGGCACAATGTACTGTGCTCTGCAGGTACCTAATAGTAAGAGAAGAGCTGGATTTCCATGACATCTTATAAACTCAAAGTCAGAAAATAACAAGGCACTTACTGTGGCCACAGACAGCATTGGACACAGATTCCTAAGGATACAATGATATTTATTTCTTCCAGAGTATTAGATTTAAGTCATTGCTCCACATTTATGAGCATCTTGGTCAAACATACTAACTCTACACATACAAAACAATGCCTGAAGAGAATACAGCAATTACAAAACTGTTTTGCCTTGTTCCTTTGAAAACACAGCTTTGAAATATTAGCTAATAAAAATTTAGAGTCAACAATTGTAACAATACTGGGGAGAAGAAAGGCTAAACCACATCTCCGCTTCAGGTTCTTTGGCCTAAGTTTTAGTAGAGATGGCTTTCCAGTTACTGGTAATGCTTGAGTTAATTAATGAATGTTCAGCTAATTGCTGGCATTTATGCTATTATGAATTGTTCCTGTTTCTTACTAGTTTACATAGTGCAGCTTTCTATCAAGTTTAAGTCAGTATGTGGGTGGCACAAAGAAATAGTATGCTAAACTAGTTCTCTTTTAACTGTAATTTACATCCTTTTTTGAAGTCAAATTTGTTATATGCAGTAGTTTACTTAAAAATGATGCCAGATACAATAAAAATAATTAAGTTATGCACAGACCAAATCTTGGTTAAAATGAGGAAATAAAACTGGTGTGGGTGCGTGGATGGGTGGTGTGGGGAGGGGGACTTCTGAGGAGGCAGGGTGGGAGGGTGTGGGTGGGTAACTAGCCTCTGAGGGAAGGGGCAGAAAGTGGTGGGGAGAGGTCAGGAGAGAAAATGCAGTCTGCTCTGAAATGCTGTTTGTACAGGTACATAAACCCGTTCCCTAATCCACCCAGGACCAAAACATATTAAAATAAAGATATTTATTTTGAGGATATTTTAATGAGCTTCATTTCCATAGATTTAGATTAGTTTTTTTTTCCTTAGAAAAAAATCTGAGGGTGAAAGAAAAAGAGAAGGCAGAAGCGCTTCAAAAGCTGTACCTCCTTCAGTAGCTGCTCTGTCCTGAAACCAAGGTGTCTACAGAGCACTCAGAATGAGGTAAACACGAGGACAGAAAACAGAAGGCTCAGGAGACAATGAACACAGATTTGATCAGTACTGTAAACAGAGGGTTGGTTCAGAAGTAGAACTACATGATAATTCTTATCAATAATTATTGGGGATTGGTCTGGTGCTGCTATGTTTTCAAATGCTAACTGCTGGCCCTTAAGATCTAGTTGCAGGGGCTGGAGAGATGGCTCAGTGGTTAAGAGCAATGGCTGCTTTTCCAGAGATCCTGAGTCCCAGCAACCATGCGGTGGCTCACAACCATCTGTAATGAGATCCCATACCCCTTAGGGTGTGTCTGAAGTCCGCAACAGTGTATTCAAACATGTAAAATAAATAAATCCTTAAAAAAAAAAAAAAAAGATCCGGTTGCAGTCCAGAGTAGCACAGTCTCAAGTACACCAGTGATGCTGTAAGCTTTGCTCGCCTATCTTCTCTGACTGGCTGACAGCTGACTACTGGGGAGAGTAGAGGTGGGTGGGGTTTCAGCTACCAGGCTGGGGGTCCCAGGTAGGGACCGTGAGAAACAGAACGGAGGAGAAGGAAAGAAGACGGAGAGGGCAGGCGGTCTCCCTTAGACAGGACGGACTAGGAGCATGTGGCTAAGAGAAGTGTCCCTGAGGACAGACATGGGACAAAAGCATGGTGGGTGAGACTCAGACTCCCGAACAGCAAGTGATGGGGACGCACAGATGAGAAGTAGCCAGTCTGGCATAGAAAATAGATTAGGGGTAATCGCCCAGTAACTGTGCTAAAGCAGATTAAGTAAGCTTTATTATTAAATTATTAAGATCATCATTATTAATATTAAATAAATCAATAAGACTTTGACTAGATTATTGGGGAGATGGCCAGGTCATAATTAGAACTAATAGTTATTAATTATTAGACAACAACAAGTAAAATATAAATAATATTTACTAAATGAAGTTTCTTTAAAGACTGGGTCTCAGTATGTGATCTTTGCTGCCCTAGAAATCACAAATCACAAAAGAGCCCCCAGCTTCCCCCTGCTCCTGGCATCCCCCTACCCCTAGCCCCCGGCACTTGAGTGCTGGGATTAAATATTTAACAAATATTTAATTGTTAGTTTGTTTTTCATAGCAGCATTTCTCTGTGTAGTCCCGACTGTCCTGGAACTCACTCTGAGGATAAGGCTGGCCTCAAACTCAGTGATCCACCTGTCTCTGCTTTCTGAGTGCTAGGATTAAAGGTGTGCACCACCACCACCTGGCTCAAGAACATATTTTTTTTATTGGCTAAATTCACTGACATTTTCACACAAGACTTAACTGCTTTCTGTTTACTGTCATCTCCCATCATCCTCTGCCATTAGTGTCTCCTGCCTAGAGGTCCCTTTCCCAAAGTCTTTGTTTTGTGATCCATTCATTTTGACCAAGCCATCTGAGTGGCACCAGTGGATACACAACTGAAGGTAACGATTTTCCCTTCCCCCAAATCCTTCAGTAGCCAATAGTTCATCAGGGATAGTTCATCAGGGCCCCATGAATCCTTCGCTGATCCACAGATGGCTGTTGACAGGCCCAGTCTTCTACAAGCTTGCATTATTTTAAGATAAGTAGTAAAATAGAAGTGTGGTAATAATTATTAATGAAACAGGGAGGTCCTCACGTGGAGATGATGCTAATAAGTTTAAGGATTGACCCTGGCCTTTTACTGAATAACAGAAGCACCTGGCCTCTCCTGTGACATGCAACTTTATCTTGCTATATTGGGAAAGAAGCTTCCTTGGGCTTTCAAATAGATTCAGTCCTTGTTAAAAGAAATGTTGCCAACCAATACAAAAGAAAGGAGACAAAACTTAAGAATATGATTAATCCAATACAAAATTTAAAAACAGCACCAGACTACATTTGAATACATCTGTCTTGCTATCCACTCAGACCCCTAAAGCCCAAGGCAACTAACTCATCTCTAGAGGCAATTAACATACATCATGAAGAAATATAATAGAGAAAAATGATGAAAATTGAGAGGAAAGCAAGGGAAGGAGGTGTGTGGTGTGGGAGGTGAAATGGGGATGCCCACAGTGCTTGAGCCTTCTCATGGCTTAGAAAGAAAAGTCCTTTAGAGAACAAACTACTTAGGATTCCTGCCAGACACTGAAGACAGCCCTTAAATAGTCCCATAGAGGACAGCGTTTACCTAGTACCACTTGCTCCTTACTAAAAGCCTAAACCTCCCAAAAGTCCTATCAAACCATGACGGGCAGAAGAATGGGTAGGGGTAATTCTTTTTTTCAGAGAAGCTTTCTGGATATGGATGTACCACTCCGCAGCTCTTGGGTAGTCTTCTTGGAAACAGCAGGAAGAAAGGAAACTAAGCCAGTCTCCTCCTGGTGCCAACCTCTCAAGCCAGCCTGGCGTACCTCCCCCATGTCTGCTTGTCAGTTTACCTCTCCCATGTCTGCTTGTCAGTTTACCTCTCCCATGTCTGCTTGTCGGTTTACCTCTCCCATGTCTGCTTGTCGGTTTACCTCTCCCATGTCTGCTTGCCCTTCTGGATACATGCGACTCCACAAGGAATCCTTTTATTCATGAAGCCATGACAAGTATTCCCACAAACTCAGAAAAGCTTTGCAAGTTGTTCAGCCTTTGGAAATAAAAACCTCTGCTCAAATGGAGCATAGATAATTGGATCCTTTTCGCTGAAAACTAGCTTTCTTGGTTGAGAAATTTTAAGAACTCAAAACAATTTTGTTTTTTGGCAGGCACTTCTCTTTTTCAGACAAAAATGAGAGACCCTGTACAGTTTCTCTCTAGTCAGTGTGGGAAGGGTTAGAAGGATTGGTAAGAACAAACATTAAAAGTTGTTCACAGGGGCTAAGACTGATGAACGCTCTTTGCTATCAGAAAATGTAGTGCATTCTAATTTTCTTATTTAAGAGGAAAATTGAGCAAATTTTCATGGCACGATATTCTGTAGTCTTTCATCCAAGACATATTTACCTCATTGGTAGTAACACACATGGCTTTATTGGAGGAATATTTAAACAAATTAGGCAGCAGGCTGGGCGGATGCATCATTTGGAAAGGGCTTGCTATGTGCTATGCAAGCTTGAGGACCCGAGTACGATCCCATAGAATGCTCACTGGAAAGCTGGTGTGGCGCCTTTCTTCCGGGATGCTCCAGGGCTGTCATCAGGACAACACAGTAACTCTCCTCACCAGGAAGTCCATGACTAACGTCTTGTTCAGAGGAAAGAAATGGCCACTGATGTCGCTCACTCTGGAAATCCACTCCTGGTGGTTTATGGGCTGGAAAACATTCCGACTGATCTGGTTCTGCATTTGCCAGTCTCAAGTGAGCAGGCTAGAGTCACGTGGGGCAGAAGTGGCTGTGCAAGCAAGTGTGCACTGCTGGCGCCTTCCAGTTCACCTGCCTGCTGCTTCGTGTTTGATGCTCTCAGGGGGAGACGCTGCTGTTAGTGGCAAAAGTCAGCTTCCGCTCCAGCTCTCCATTCCCGTGCATTCAGTGCAGAGGGAGAAGTGCATGTGTCCCCAGGGGATCATAGGGCCGAGAAGCAGGGCTCTCTGGCCACATTTGTGTGAACCTTGTTGTTTCACATGTCACCTTTTATCTAAATCGCACCATCTGAGCGCATTTGCTTGTATCTCTCATATCGTTCCTTGACCCCCAAATGAAGCAAATGGGTGGCTTAATCAGCAATGGGTTTTGGTGTGAGGGTTAATGCTTTGGAGTGATCCAGAGTGAGGCTGGGGAAAGGCTGCATGCATACAGCATTTGCTGGCTTCTGCTGATAGATCCAGCAGCACAGGCACCTTTGTCTGATGTCACAAGGCCATGTCATCCTGAGACTGGAAAGTCCTCCCACTTCCTGGAGATCTCTCCTACCCTTACAGAAGGAACATCAGCTGTGACAGTATTGTTAAACAAAAGGAAAAGGGGCATAGGAGATCTTTCCATCTTCTGAGATCTTTGGTTTCTTTCTTCAGAGACTTGAAGTTATTGTCATACACATCTTTCACTTGCTTGGTTCGAGTCGCACCAAGTTATGTAATATTATTTGTGACTACTGTGAAGGGTGTTGTTTCCCTGATTTCTTTCTCAGCCTGTTTATCCTTCCAGTAGGGGATAACACCATCATAGAAGCAGGGGGAGGGGGGGGAGGTAGGATATTTGGGGAGGTGGGGAGGGACCAGAAAAAGGAATAACATTTGAAATGTAAATAAAGAAAATATCCAATTTTAAAAAAGGAAAAAGAAAAGAAAACAACAACAAAACATCATGCTGGAGTCTGTCCACAGGCAGTCTCATGTCTACTCAAGAGCCAAGATTCTCCAAATGGATGTTACAGCGGTGGGTACGTAGGGAGAGTCACTCACTGACTGGGACTTAAGACGTTTTTCAAACACTGGCTGTATGGCTGTTTTGCTGGAAATAGGCAGCTGACCTAGGCCTGCCCTCGGAGGGCTCACTGTCCAGTGGGTAGACGGGGACAGGAACATGCACCTGTGGTAAAGAATGACAGGTGTGCTAGCGGAGCCTGTCCTAGGTCACTGTCTCTAAACCTACCATCAATAAAGGCTGTCTTGAAAAGAGACACAAAACATACAAAAGTAGAAGCAAAAAACCATGAGCTAAAGCTGAAAAATACCTTAAAATAATCTTCATTTTTTATTTGTTGATAATTAAAAATACTCATTTGCCTTCTTTAAAAGTTAAAGACAGCTATTTTGATACAAACAACAGGAATGATCCACTTAGTTAGATGTGATTTAAAAGTCTAGCCCTAAGTTCAGTTTAATCAACAGCTGAAGAACATGTCACACAGACAAGCGCCCTGAGGTGACGGTCACACTTTGGTCTCCCTGCTCTGCTGTGCACTGCAAACGCTTTGGCCAAAGGTGGCACAGAGAACAGGAACCACAACTGCTTGCCAAAGACCAGGAGCACAGAAGCATTAGGAAGGGACGGTGCTCTGGGACTTGCTGCCCGGAACTGGGAGTCACCACAAGTTCTCCAAGGGCACAGAGTGATCAGCTGGGGGACTGTGAGGCACAAGGAGGATGGAACCGAGGCTGAGTTTTTAATTAGGAGGCTACAGCAAACCAGGGCAGAGACACAGAATCGGCTAATGTCCTCTATGTCAACAGGCTGACACTGATGGCTCTTTCCCCAAGAGAGACTGGAGGTAGACCTGTTTACTTTAGCTACTGGTTGGGCCCTTAAGCAGACATCAGTCCACGTTTTGCTGTTCTCTTAGGGGTCCATCTCATACTGAATCAACTTACCCATTAAATCTCTAGACTAGAAAATTTGTTAAAATGCAGAATAATCCCACAGTAGTTACGAAGTGAGTCACTGCTGCTAAACTTTCGTGTTTAAATTCTACTTCTCTCAATTTACTCCCTATCACACGGTCATTTATTTAAATGTCTACACCATTTTCGACTTCCCTGCAAGTTTCCTATAAAAACTGTCCTTCAGAAATCACTTATACAAACATTTTTCTTTTTCTTTTTTAAAGTTTTATTTATTTAATGTATATCTGCATGTATACCTGCATCAGATTTCATTATGAGATGGTTGTGAGCCATCATGTGGTTGCTGGGAATTGAACTCAGGACCTCTGGAAGGCAGCCAGTGCTCTTAACCTCTGAGCCATCTCTCCAGCCCTTACACAAACATTCTTATCTCTGGCTCTGCTTCAAGAGAACCCAACCTAACGTGTTTATTGACTATTTGAAAATAGCACTTTCAGATTTTCAGCAATGTTACTCTCCTTCCTGCACAACATTATAGATATACCTCAGTTCGTAGGAATTTCTCATAGAGTTGTACACTGAGCAATCCCAGGAACATATACCAAATCTGTTGGTTGAAATAACCTTCTATTAGGGGTTGGAGAAATGGCTCAGCAATTAAAAGCATTGGCTGCTCTTCTAGAAGACTCAAGTTCAATTCCCAGCATCCACATGGCATCTCACAACTGTCTGTAACTCCAGTTCCAGGGGGGATCCGGGACCCTGACATAAACATACATGCAGACAAAACGCCAATGCACATAAATAAATCATAAAAAGAAATACCATCTGCTCATTTGTCACTGCTGCCACCATCTAAGAGCAATAGCTGTCAAAAGCAGCTCCACACTTTCTAAAGCTCAACAGAAGCATGGCCACCCTGCATGAGCTGGGAGGTGGTAGGTCTTAGCCACTGACTGGTCCCTGCTCCCTGTGATGCCACAAGGAACTTGTAGGTGGGGCTGGCTGGAAAGGCGCCCAGAGAGGGTAGCAGTGTACATGGTTGGGGCATGCTATCGAACATGTCAGATGATCTGAGATTGGAAAAGCTTTAACACTGAGTTCATTTGTTTTATTTTTTATTATAAAAAATACTAAAAATATTTGGTTCCTTCCTCCATTGGAATACCAGTGATTTTATACCGGCAATAAAGGTGAAATAATAATTTCCCCTTAATTTCTTTTTTTTTTTTTTTTTTTTTTGTGCATGTGCCTGATGTGGTAGATACTTGTAATCCCAGCATTAGGGAAGCAGAGACAGGAAAATCCTTTGAACTTGATGCCAGTAAAGTCTATAAGACAAAGTCTAGGCCAGCCTATTTTTTAAAAAATTGTTTTTAAACATTTAAAATTTCTTGCTTGAGTTTAAAAAGGATGAGTTAATAAATTTAAGATTTTTTTAAAATCAATTATTTATTCACTTTACAACCTGATTGCTGTCCCCTCCCAGCTCCCCCTCTCCCTACTTTCCTTCCCCTTATCCTCTGAGAGGGCAGCAGTCCCTCTGGGTATGCCCCACCCTGGCACATCAAGTCTCTGTAGGGCTAGGTGCATCCTCTCCCACTGAGTCCAGACAAGGCAGCTCAGTTAGGGGAACATATTCCACAGACAGGCAACAGCTTTAGGAATAGCCCCTGCTCCAGCTGTTGGGGGACTTGCATGAAGACTGAACTACACATCTGTTATATATGTGCAGAGAGGCCTAGGTCCAGCCCTTATGTGTTCTTTGGTTGGTGGTTTAGTCTCTGAGAGCCCCCAAGAGTCCAGCTTACTCGACTCTTGTTAGTCTTCCTGTGGAGTTCCTATCTCCTCCAGGGCCCATAATTCTTCTTCCTATTCTTCCAGACGAGTCCCTGGAGCTCCAGCTAATGTTTGGCTGTTGGTCTTTGCATCTATTTCAGTCAGTTGCTGGGTGGAGCCTCTCAGAGGACAGTTATGCTAGGCCCCTGTCATGCATGTCCTTTTGGGTCTGGGTTACCTCACTCAGGATGATATTCTCAAGTTCCATCTATTTGCCTGCTAAAGTCATGATGTCTTGTTTTTTAATAGCTGAATAGTATTCCATTGCATAGATGTACCACATTTTCTGTATCCATTCTTCAGTCGAGAGGTATCTAGGTTGTTTCTAGTTTCTGGCTATTATGAATAAGGCTGCTATGAACATAGTGGAGCATGTGTCCCTGTGCTATGGTAGGGCATCTTTTGAGTATATGCCCTGGAGTGGTCTAGCTAGGTCTTGAGGTAGAACTATTCCCAATTTTCTGAGAAACCACCAAATTGATATCCAAAACAGTTGTACAAGTTTGCACTCTGCAGAGGAATCTAGAATGGCTGAGAAGCACTTAAAGAAATGTTCAATGTCCTTAACCATCAGAGAAATACAAATCAAAACGACTCTGAGACTCCACTTTACACCTGTCAGAATGGTTAAGGTAAAGCCCTCAAATGATAGCACATGCTGTCGAGGATGTGGAGCAAGGAGAACACTAACCCCTCCATTGCTGGTGGGAGTGCAAGCTTGGACAAACTGAATTCTAATAGTGATTGAACTGAGAAGGGGAGAGACCGGAGGCGGTGGCTAAACGGCGTGAGCTGTGGTTACTGTTTTATTTCTACAAATGGAGGCACACCATCTAATTTAGAAATTATAAATAGTTCTTAAATCTGTATGAAAAATCTGAGTTATATATTTGTATTTCTAAGTTTTTCTCAAACTTAAAGGGTGCTGTGCTCTGGTGGGGAGAGATAACACGGCTAGGAAAGAGACCGAATCAGTGGCTCTCGTGCTTAAGCCTGTGACTTCGAACAGGAGCTGAGAAAGAGTCTCACAGGTTCCTCCCTCTTTCCAGTCTGCTTTTACAAAGCACTGGAGAGCGAGCTGCTTGGTGGGAGTGAAGTGCCCTGGTCTGTAGTGCTCACTCACCAGCCTCTGCAGCCCACAGACGAGAAGCTAGAATCAAAGCACAAGATGGTATCAAGGAAGCAGGGCCATCCCTGGGGGATGGTAGTCAAAGCCCACCCTGACTAATGTGATCTGTGAATCACCTGGGAGGCAGAAAAGAGGACCACAAAACTTGCTGGTAACACACCTCATAGGAGAGATGGATAAAGTAACAACCTGGAGAAATTGCCAAGGAAGCAGAAGAGAAAAATCTAGTAAGGACAGTATTATTAATTAAAAATGGGAAAAGATGGAACAGCTGCCCAGGGGAACATAGTTTGGGATCAAGCTGAGGAGGTATTAGAAACACGATGCTAGAATTTAACAATCAAGTGATCATACATAGACCTGAGTCAGAGTATAAGCATCAGTTGCCCACCAGTTTAACTGTATGACAGTACATACAGCAAGACATCTCAGATCCAGTACAATTAAACCAAGCAAAGAGCTGAAGCCATGATAGACAACGTGTGACTATGTGAGCCCAGTCAGCTCTACCCTTCCTATTCCTCACTGGTTCACCTAAAACAGAGATAGTCACGGTAGAATTCACAAGCACATGGTGAACAGCAACTAGCTACCGGCTGAAAGCATCTTAGGAACCGGGACAGACATCATCTATCTTAGTTTCCCTTCTGTGCTGTGAAAGAATACTCTCACAAAAGCAACTTCGGGGCTGAGGGGCTTACTGTGGCTCAAAGTTCAAGGTCCAGTTCATCATGATGGAAACCACGGTGGCAGGAACAGCTGGTCCATCAGCAATTAGAGAGAGAGCAAGTTGGTACGCAGGTACCTTCTCCATTTTATACAGGATCCTCTTCTATGGAATGGACCCATTCACAATCAAGATAGGTCTTTCCAAATCAATTAATACAATCAAGATAATTCCTTACAGATAGTCTCAAGGTGGTAAGTTTAACCTAGACAGTCCATCACAGGTATACCCTTTCTCCTAGGTGATTGGAGAACTTGTGAAGATGATAATCTCTGTGTGCTATATAAATGTTTGTGGAAGACACAAATATAGGAATTTTGATGAAATTGGAAATCAACCAGATACAAGGCAAAAATAATTACAAACCAAAGATCTACACATAGCAATGTGAGTGAGGCTTTATCATATACTCCATGCTGTCAAATGGGAGCACCAGCAGGCATTTAGTAGGAAACCCACCACTTACTTAGCTGCTGCTAATAAAATGTTTCTAAATAGGTTTTTCAGATGTGTAATGGGTAAAGCTGAGGCACAGGTGCTCCCAGAGGTGCTCAACAGCAGCTGCCATGTCCCCTGACCCAGCCCCAGATCCCTTTTATCACAGATAAGAATGATGTGATGACGGTTCAGTCAGATTCGCCATGAGACTTGAAGTGCGCGTCTTTTCTATTTTCTACCAACACTTCTATCCGCTCCCTGGGACTTTGTCCCTGTGCGTGGATGATGCTGTGCTTTGTAAAGGCGTTCACTCCAAGATATCTGATTTTAAAGGGGCTAATTTGGCAACTACTTGCTACAAAGTATACTTCATTTTGGAAAGGGACAAATTTAAATACAAAGTAGAGAAAAGGCAAAACAGTTTAAAATTAACTAACCATAATATTTTAACTAGTTGGGCTGTCTACATTATCTAGAGAACACAGTCACAGGTCCCTTGTATAGAGATGCCTGAGTCCTCAAAGGATCTCACTCAATTCTCAAACAGCCATGGGTTCCTGTAGTTTAATGAAAGCTGATCATGGACAAGAGTGAGCTTGACAGTCCAGATGAAATGAACCCACACTAAGTAATTTCAATAAACATCCACTGCATCCAGTATGCAGAGAGTCAAAGTGTTGGCCTCATGACTGCAGGTCACATGTACAGACATCTTCCTCAACTTGTTCCATTTCCTGTAGATGGCCATTCTCTTGCCAGTATTCTTGGACACACACATTCACTCATTTATTCACTCAGATTCTCCTCTATCCCGGTCATGCCCTCTCTCTCTCTCTCTCTCTCTCTCCTCCAAGCCGTGTTTCTTTCTGGAATCCCCATACAGCCTTCTCTTCAATAACTACAATACCTTGTTTCTTTTTCTAATTAGAAAACTTCCCATAATTCCTTAAAACTCAGTGTGAGTGGTACCTTCCTCCTCCAGATCTCTTTACTGTAGCAAGTCATGTCAGATTCAAAACGTTCTGGATTTTGGAGCATTTCAAATTTTAGATTTGTGGACTAGGAATATTCTGCCCATGTGATACGAATCAAGAGCTTAACAAGTGTTAGTTCAGCGTGAGTGCTCAGCAGGAAGATAGCGGTGAGTGCCTGCCGCCATGGTGAGCTGCTGTGCGTATTCTTCCTTAGTCTCCTCAGCTGTCTGCTGTTAAATATTCAGGTGTCCTCTTTCATGTCAAATGAACATACGATCAAAAAATTGAATAATTCACTTCACAAGTCTTTGTATAAATATGACTCCTATAGATCCTTCCACTTGAAATGTATACAATTAACCATAGTCACATCTATCAATCTTCTACATCTCTTAAGCTACACCCTTCCGACATCTTGACTTTAACCACAGACATGAACTGCTTAGCTTGTTCATCATGTGCACTGTGATCATCATAACCTAAGCTCATGAGACCACACTGAGAAGCACCCTGAGCACGGCACTCACCGTGCATCACTTTTCAGGACTGTTTCGAATGGCTCTTGTAACTAATCTCTTCAAATGACGTCCATAAACTGAACTGAGAGGAGCTGATTGCAGGGTACCATCAGAGTATCACCCGTCGGGAGGATTCCACCACAGGCACAGCAGAGACTTAAATGATCATCCACACACTAGAGAAGTCCTACGCATTCTTTCAGATGGTTAGTTTTAGGTCCTTTAAACATGTTTCACTTAGAGCAACTGCATATGCCAGGCGTGGTGGAGCACGCCTTTAATCCCAGCACTCGGGAGGCAGAGGCAGGTGGATTTCTGAGTTCAGGGCCAGCCTGGTCTACAAAGTGAGTTCCAGGACAGTCAGGACTATACAGAGAAACCCTGTCTCGAAAAACAAACAAACAAACAAACAAAAAAAAGAGGAGAGAAAAAGAAGAAAAGAAAAAAAAGCAGCTGCATGCATTAATTCTTTGGGAAATGTAGCTCTAATGCTGTTGGTAAGGAGGAAACCCCTATGTTGAAATTAGTGGGAATAGCAGTCTAATTAGTGAGAACTCTATAATATTTTATATTTTAAATTGAACCTTTTTGTCTCCTACTTTACATAGTCAGGTAAATATTTAATATGATTAAGTAGAGATATCTAGGCCCATATTAAATGAATAGGTATTTTGTTTGCAACACCTATAACAATAGGTGCCATAAAATAGGTGCCACAAACTTCAGCTTTGAAATTTTTATTATTTCAAGTTTAGAAAATTCCTTGTAGAAACTATCTCTACACATTTACTTAGCCAGTGTTAGAATTAGAACAGATTATGTACTGGCAGAAGGTGTCACCATTTTGTGGCCCACTTGTTACTTCATAACAGAATATTCACATTAAAGGCATTCTAGACAGGAAGCAAGGAATGCTATCTATCTCTAATCCTCTAGGATTTTGAAAGCATCCTGGGTATCAACTTCTTCACTGAAATATTGGAATACCAGACAGAAAAAAACATCATGAATACTGTGTCTATGCTCTTCATTTAGAGGGGAAGGGCCTAAGACCCAAACATACTTAGAATCTTAAATACACGTTACAATTTAAAGACTGAAAGTCAATGACTTAGGCATTTAGAAGTTTAAAAATGAATAGATCAAGTCCAAAGGAAATATAAGAAGAGAGAAAAAAGACAAAATCAGCAATTACTAAAATGAAAGAAAGACACAATAATAGTAATTTCTTTGAGTAGAACAAGATTATTAACTAGGTATGGTGGTGTATATCTTTAATCCATGCACCGGGAGGCAGAGGTGGGCAGATCTGACTTCAAGATCAGCCTGAGCAACATAACCAGTCCCAGGACATAGACCCACCTGTCCCAAACAAAACAAAACCCAAACAACAACAATAACAAGCACAAACAGGAATAAAAGTGAGGCCATTACTACCTTATCTTCCTGGGATCACACCCTATGGTCACTCCCGTTAGTGTCTATGTATATGTGCATGCTTACAACTGTGTGGGCACATGTGCTTGTGCATGTGCCGGAGGAGGCCCACGGTTGATGTCCGGAGTCTTCCTAGGTTACTCTCCAGCTGACTGAGGCAGGGTCTCTCAACCGAGCTGAGAATTTACCAGCATGGTTAGTTTGCTTGCCAGCTTGCTCTGGGCCTCGTTTGTGTCTGACTTGCAAGGGCTGGAATTTCAGACAGGCTGCCATATCTGGCATTTATGTGGCTGCTGGGGATGTGAGGGTCCTAACTCTGCTTCTCGTGCTTGTATGGCAAATGTTACAACCACTGAGCCATCCCCAGCAGCCCCATACTATCCCTTTACAAGTCTTTGGATGTGTGTGTGTGTGTTGCTCTAAAAATATTTTTTCCTTTATATAAAAGAGCATTTTTCTTAATGTGCTATTCAAAACTTTCTCCGTTTAAGGCGAATCACTTCATTTTTATTGCTCATAAGAAGTCAACATTCATTTTTATTATTGTTCCCTACACAATAATAAATGTGCCTTTTCTTCAACTTTAATGTGCCTTTTCTTCAACTTTAATGGCTTTAGATATCCTCGCTTGGTTATCAGCCACCCGGTTATGGGCTTTGCTTTTCTGTTTACCATACTTGAGATCCATTGGGCTATTGATGATCTCATGTTATTACATCAATTTCAGGAACTTTCTTGCTGCTACCTCTTCAAACACTTTCACGCTCTACTCCATCCCCACCTCTGAGACTCTAGGAGCTGATATTATGTTGCTCATTTTCAGTGCTGTCATTCTGGATCTAAACTCCTAATTATTGTCTTGTTCTGCTTCTCAGTTCCCTTTTAGAATACTTGAAAATATTTATGGTGGCTATTTTATAATTGCTCTGTGTTAATTCCATCATCTTAAGTGCATATTTATTAATTTTGTTGCTTCTTTCTATGTCCCACATTCCTCACTGCCTCCAAAAATATCCATTCTTTTATTTTTAATGTTGTCATGCATGTGTAAGAAGCTCCAGAATTATATAACTGACGAGCTAGGCTCTTCACTCTTCCCCTTTATCCCTCTGCCCTTTCCTCTGGCTGGGGTCAATATACAGAGCAGGCTGCTCTTCAAACTCAGTCCTTCTGTCTCAACCTCCTCACTACTGAGGTTACAGGTGTGTGCCACCTCAATCAGCAGCAAGCCTGAATTCTTTACGTTTTGTGTTAACCTCAGGATGGTCCAGAATGGCTCTTGAAGGATGAAAAAAATCCCTACTTCTAAAGCACACACAGCATAGGCTAATGTCTAACCACCACAGCAGACAGGAGGCTCTGCTGACTGTGGCTCAGCTCACAGAATCCTAAGGGGAGTGCTGTTCCCAGGGGCTGTGAGTCTGCCCAGGTCTAATGCTCTGCTTGGGCTAGGGCTCCTCAGGGTTAAGATGCTCATCCTACAGTAGGGCCCATCAAGGGTATGAACTCTGAGATGGAATGTTTGTTCTGGTTTGCTTTGTTTTTACTATTTTTTTTAAAAAATCATATTTCAACTTTCCTTTAGAACTTTTCTCTTTGACCTGCTAACTGTTCTTATTCTAAAAATTTCTCTCAGGAACTCATAATTATTTAGCAAAGAACTCAAACCAGATACTCATACTTTTAACACAGTCCAGTGTTCTTTCCATGACACTAGGTTTAAGCTGCCCAATACCTGTGTGTGTGTGTGTGTATGTATCTTGCTTGTGTCCTGATTTGCCCCAGTATTTAGTTTCTAGTAGATCTGCTGCTTCCATTTGACTTCTAAAATGAGAACCAGTCCACTGCTACAGCTTAAACAACTCACGCTGAGAAATCTCATTTGTTTAAGAGTTATCCCTGAACCACACTACTCCAACCATGCAAAACAAAATCATCCACACAGTATCTTAAGAAAGGCAAGTGATACTATGTCCTTTCCATAGTCTGTGCTCCTCATCCCACCCTGGGGCCCACAAAGCTTGTTGCTTCTCCCTGTTGGTCAGCTTAGCTTCTGAGTAGGAGCAGGGGCTTGGACACCACATGTCTTCCAACTTGAGTGCCTTGATGCTGATGAGACCTGCTGCATCTCTTTGTGCACAAGGCATCTATCAACTTGTGCTTACAGGGTATTCATAATTCAATACTTTTAAAAAGAGATTTACTTATGTCTACATGTGTGCCTGAGTATGGGGACCACACATGTGCAGAGGCCAGAAGAAGGCGCTAAATCCTCTGGAACTGGAGCTACAGGGGACTCTGAGCCACCACGTGGGTGCTGGGAAGCAAACCTGCATTCTCTGTAAGAGCAGCCAGTGCTCTTCTCCCTGAGCCATCCTTTGGCCCTCATGACATTTTAAGGAAAGGGGAGCTATGAGATTGAGGAATGGGAAGGAAGCTGGCTTATAAAGCAGGCTTTTAGGAGAGTCTATGTAATTCACAGGAGGAGAGAGATGACTAACTTAGTCAGAGCTTACAGGCCTCGTGGACGATTCTCCTACCTGTGCAGCTGTATATATTCTCGGGGTCTGTTGAGCAGGTGAAGGAATCGGTCCACAATCTTGTTCTTTCCTACCCCCTGCAAGGAAACAAACAGATTTAAGCAGTAAGAAGCTTTGGAGGTAAATTTCTGGCAAGCTACTTCTTCAAAGGTCTACTACTTTTGTTGTTACTAAACCCAAACCAGCAAACATGCATGGCACATCACCTGTGACCCAGAGGCCACTGAAGGCTTGCTCTGACTCTGAAGCGTGGCATCCCTACGCTGTTCTTATGAGAGGAAGTCCATATGCTGGCGTCTGCCTCTTGACCTCTGTTTTCACAATTAAGTCTCATATTACCACAGAACATCGAAGACTGCAGGTTATAAAATGCCATCAAAGGCAATCATTCATATATATCTATATATCTATATCTATACATCCACACACACACACACACACACACACATATGCTCTTCTTCAGTTCTTCAGAAATACATTTTTCAGTAATAGAAAGAGAAATAGAACACTGTAGTTCTTCTTGATTTAGTCCTGTACTTTTTCCTTTAAAACTCCGGGACTCTAACATTGGGCACATTAGCATAATCTGGCCATATGTGCTCTTCTTAGATGTGCCCTCTTTCCCTCTGACTCATGCTGGAGCTACTGACCTTCTGTAGAAGGTAGACCATGTGCCCACGTTACTTCGCTACAACTAAACCTAACCACTAGGCTGTGTGTGACGAGCAACAGTTCAAGAGTTGAGTTCAGCATCGTGGGAAATATCACTAACAGCATTAATTTCTTATACTTTCTCAGGGTCTCTGTCCTTATGTGCCATTTAATCACCACACAGATGTGGCGCCATCAGCTAGGAAATAAGACTGTCTTAATCTCACAGACCCAGGATGTAAGGCTCAGAAATGCTAAGCAGTACACCAGTCACAGTCACTGACAGGATTTAGTGCTGGGGGTTGGCCCTGATGCCCATCACTCTAGTTCCTGTGCAGTGGGTTATATTTTTCAGTATGAAATTCATTTAGACAATCTGGGCCTCAAGCTACGTCCTTGCTCACTCCTAGAAGCCATCCCCAAAGCGTCCCATTTGGTTATGAAAGCTGAAGAAGCAGCCTGACAGATTCACTAATGTGGAATACTGGGTCATTTCCTCTCTTAGGAATCGGCTTAGTGTCTCTGTGGATTTCACCCACAAAAACGTAAGCCCAGCACAGAAGCACAGGCCAGGAGAACTACCCTTGCACATCTGCATGTCCATCACAGCAGCATGGGAGCTTTAAATGGCATGCTGGAAGAAACTTAGTTTAAAACAGATAAAATCAGATGATGAAGATGTCTATGGTAAAACTTCCAGTTCTTTTAATTTCAGTAAGCACAGAGAAATGCAAACATCACAGACTCAAGGTAACACCAGACACAGCAAAAATCTAAAAGCTGTTGAGTCCTGAAAAGCATCAGGACCTCCGCCTCCTCATTAGCCATCACGGCAGAGCCTGGGGGCCCGGCAGAGGCCCAGGCTAAGATGCCCCATGCTCAGAGTCCACACTTGGTTGCTCGGCTGCACTGGAGACCCCTGTTCCTGCCAACTGTAGGGATGCGCAGGCCAGGCCGCACTCAGACTCCTGTGCACACCTACAGTCTTTCCTTTCATGCTCAGCAGGACAACACTGCTCTGCATTCCACCACTCAAGGCAAGGACATTAGTATAAATGCGTCTTTTCCCTCCCTCCCCTCCCTTCTTCCTTTCTCAGTTATCAGCTCCATGAGTACACAGGCTGAGAGCTGTCCTGAATGAGCTTGAGATGATAGCATATATGATAACATATATGATAGCATATATAACACTGGGCCATGCTTCATACAAACAGGGTGTAATATACATTATATTGTAGATCATCATGTGCTGTTTAAGCCCATTTAAAGTAAACAGCTGTGGTGGTAAATGTGTTTAGTCCCAGAACGAGAGGGGCAGAGGCAGGCAGATCTCTGTGAGGTAGAAGCCAACTTTGTCTACACAACTAGTTCTAGAACAGCCAGCCAGTGCTAGAAAGAGAGCCCTTATGTCAAGATTCAAAAATCAAAACAAATTTTAAAAGTAGGTGGAGCAAGAAGGCCCTCTTTTGCCCCCTTCAAATCCGCTGTCTTGGGACAGCTGGCCTCCTTACTCTAACAAAAGAAAACTAAAATGAGCTCAAAGGAAAGCAGCTCACCCTTGAGAACAGCCGGAAGCGGGACACTGCTGTTGTTTACCCCATAGAACAAAACGCCTGTGTGGAAGAGGGAAGGCAGAGCTCACTCATGGAGAGATTGCTCCGCTCTGCTGCTCTGCCCGGCCTTCAGTCCAGAAGGGCAGTTTCTGCGAGATGACTCTTAAGTGCCCAGGTGTGGTTGTTACAGTTTCTATATGCCCATTCATACTCATTCCAAGAAACGCAGCAAAGGAAACACTTTATGGAGGCCCCCAGCTGGATGTTTCAATGAGGCTTCAGTTTTTAGAGGATGTTTGTAAGCCCTCAGATTTGATGTTGTTTTTTGTTGTTTGTTTGTTTGCTCTCTTAGTTGGTCTACTCCGGTTGTCTGTGCTGGAGGCTGAGAGCATCGGTTAGCAGTGCGTTGGTATTGAGCGGCTGCTTCTTTCTGCTACTTGCTCTTTATTCTCCTTTGCTTGCTAGATACTTGCAAACCCACTGAAAGTGAAGGCCTGGCTTTCCTGGGTCATTTCCTAAGCAACCAGAACACAAGGGATCACTGCTGAGGTGCCCTGTGAATGTGGCTAAATGAGGCATCCAAGATGCTTTGAGTTTTAACCTGACACCGGGGAAGGTCCAGCACATGCAAGATTTGATTGAAAGTAATCATGAAATTAGAAGGCATGGGGAAGGGGGAGCAGGGGGTGTCCTAGGAGAGAGAGTGCCATAACGGGAGACTTGTGGCTCTGTGGTCCAGAGAGGATCGCAAGAAGTCAAAGACCACACAGAGGTGGAGAAGGGGTTTTAAGGAACAGGCTGTCTAGGGAGGTGGCTCAAAGTGTGGCAGAGGCCAGGCAGCCAAGAATCTGCACTGTTTCTAAGAGCAGCCACTGAGGCAGGGGAGTGGCAGAGTCAGATGTTCAGTTCTGGAAAACTAGTCTGATGGAATGGCAGAGAGAAAGAAGTGAGAGCAAAGGGAAGCAGTGGAGAAACTCTTTAAAGGATTCCATAATGAAGACGGCCTAAGCCCAGGAGCACAGAGAAGTCAACAGACAAAAGAGACAGTCAGGAAACTACTAACATCACTATGGAGGGTATGATGGAGGGTAAGGAGATGAAAAAAGACGTCAGCCTCCATCCTGGGCTGAGAGTGGTAAGAAGAGGCCATTAACTGAGAAAGAAATGGGGGAGGAGACGAGGGGTTGCTGGGTAGGCGAGGGAAGTTTACAAAGGCGGTTTAATTTTGGACATGTTTATTTTGAAGTGCCTGTTTCCCACAGCTGGTTCTTCCTCTTCAATTCACTGTCTTGACTCTAGAGCTGCACACCCTCCTGGGCTGCTAGAAAGGGCCCCGCTTGTCTCCCCACCTCCGCCCTCACCACAGCACAGCACACCCCGTACTTTGTTCGTCTCCTTTCCTAAGCCAGAGATCTCACTGGGTCACTTCCTACTTCACTTTAAGAGGCTCTCACAGTTCCTTCGAGGAAATGCTGACAGAATAATCTAGGAAGGAATTTCTGTAAATATCCTGAGCAAAATGAAACAATTACAGCTGTGTGTTCCTTCTCGTCATAGTTTTGTCTAGAACAGAAGATCCTCAGGAGTGCTTTAATTGAATAAGTACATAAATAATGCCTAATTTTTCTGTCATAAAAATTTCATGCACTCCCTTTTCCCACTGGGAAATGTAGACAATAAGATATTATTCAATATGTAACTGCTAAAACATTACCTGCTAATATTTTCCCTTAATCCCTGTGCAGGTTTATCTTTACTTACTAGCCACTATTCTAGAAATGCAACTTGTCTCTCTTAATAAAAGTAACATACAATAAATTCTTACATAGGTATTGAGATTATATTTGGTGAGTAACACTTTTTGAAAAGGTGAAGGTATTAGAGATCTCATGAAATCAGCTCTTTTCTCTCCATCATCGTCCTGCTGAGCCCTTCAGGACAGCGCACTAGAAGGAGGTGGCCTCAGAAGGGCCGGACTCAAAGGGCTGGAGTAACAGAGGATATGAAGCTCACAGGCAGAACTCAAACCAAAGGCCGGAATGCCACAATCTTCCAGCTTGGGGAGCTCGGGAGCTCGGGGCCACAGCTTTAAGAACTTTGATATATTCTGGGATCACATAAACTTATAGGACTTATTATTTTAGTTAAACTGTGTACTTGGGCAACTAAACCCCTTGTAGAAGACGAAAGGGATCTAGGGCTGCTTTCCTGAACACTCTATTTGTATTCTATCACAGAGGGAAAAGAGAAAAAGAACAGGAGAAAAGGGCTACGAAGAGTAGAAGTGAGGCCGAGGGAAATTCATCCAGAAATGGCTTTGGGCCCTGAGACTGAAATGTGAGACTTCACATCCGTGACAGGGACTTGAAGAGGCCCCTCAGCAAAGCAGCCTGGGGTTGACGTTTGCTCGCTTCACTGCTGTGGGTTCTGTCAGCCTCCTGTCTCCAAAACGGCTGACTACAGGGCTCATCCTATCTCATCTGCTATTTTCTAGCCCCCTCCCCCCAGCTTTCTGGTCAGATGTCCTCATCTCTCTGCAGCTTAGCCTGACTATGCTGTTTTCTCTCCTCCAACCCTCAGCTCAGAATCACTCCTCTATCCTTCTAGATCATGGCCATGCCCTAGAGGACACCAGTAAAGTCAGGCGCCTTGGCAAGAGGGCATCCCTCTCAGATGTCTCTCCCATGACTTGTGTGTAACCTTCAGGTAGGAAGCACCAGAACTGAAGGGAAGGGGAGTAAAGGGGGGGAAGTTGGAGCCCTGCACTTTGCTCTTCCTAATGGGACAGTCACCTCTTATAGGTGACTTCCAGTCCTGCACTTTGTTCTTCCTAGGGGGCCAGACATCTCTTGTCAGTGCCTTTTGTTCTTTATGATGAAAGTGTCTGTGATGCTCTGTACAGAAAGTGGAGATTAACATTTACAGAGCTGCTGCTCATACACAAACACCCCTTCAGCGCACAATGGCTCGCATGCTCACACCAGCCATGCACATGGAGACAGTCACATGCCTGTTTTGGAGGGGGTCACACTTAAATTAAGTTCTAGGCCATGGAGAATGGAAGATATCCCCATGTGCTGTAGCATCTTGAGCTGTACCTCATATTTTTATCACACAAAACAGACATCAAGAGGCAGCTCCCTTGACTGCTTTCAGGAGGCTTTGTGTAACAATGCCACGGAGTCAAACAAATGTCTGTCAACCCAAGGTTCTAAAATTGGTCAGACCAAGTATCTGGGAATGTCCTGCATGGAAGTGAGGGTGGCCAGTGAGGGACAGTCATCCGCAGCTGTGCTTATGTGCGCCCCAGTGCTTGCCATCGACAGGCGCAACTTTTGCTCTCCGCGGTGGCTGGCTTTGTCCTTCTTTCCAGACTCCCTTCATTCTCCAATAATTTGTACAATGCTGATTCAGTCTGCATGATATTTAGAAATTATCTTTCAAGAGCATCCCTAGCCCTTTTGTAGAGAAGTAACTGAATGTCCCTAAATATTACACACAGTAAACAATAGCAAAGTAAAATAATTGCAAGAACTGGAAAAAAATTCTAACTGGCTTTTTTAAAATTGAAGCTTTTTCACTGAATGGTGAACCTTCAAATCTTTTGCTTAACCTGCCTTATAGTTTATTACACTGCCTTATAGTTTATTACACTGCCTTATAGTTTATTACACTGGAGTTTGGACACCAGGATTATAATCTGTGGACCTGCTCTTACCTGGAGGTTGCCTAACCAGCCTCTGGGCTCGGGTTTGCCCATCGAAATACAAAGGTACAGGCTAACTGCTCTCTAAATACTACCATATCCTTTAGTCTTATGCCCAAGAAGGAGATTGCTGCCATACAATCAGTGACATATCTTTATTTTTTCAAGTTCTCTCAATAAAGGTATGTTATATAATCAGAAAAACAACTTTACTAACCATGAACAGGAAATGATCCTAAATATTCACCAAGTTGGATCTTGTAAAAAAGAAGACAGAGTTCAAAGGCATGGCTCCCACACAAAGCTTCCTTTTCTTACAGTAATAAAATCTGTATATCTGCAACCTACTTATGAAATACACGGTTACTACACACAGCAAAGAAAGTTTGGAAGTGTGGTCAGCCTCAGCACTACCAAACCAGCATGGAGGGGAAAGGAAGATCAACGCATCCTCCAGGAGAAAATACGAATGCAACATAAACATGGGAAAATGGTTTACTAAGAAACACAAGGCAGAAAAACTAAAATGGTGGAGAGAATGTGATAGAATAGCAAAACGTTTCCAGACTACATACAAATCGGGCAACTGAACTACTGAAGAAGCTTGGGAGGTACAAACACCAGCCTGAAGGTGAGCGTTGCTGTACCTGATGGAGCCAAGCACCCTAGCTGTGGATTGTGGCTGCTGGAATTACTGGAGTGTAGCACACTTAGTTACCCAGTTCCCTGCTGTCACTACCAGCAGGGGAATGCAGACGAGAACATTTCTGCACACACTGTTCAGTCCCTCTGCAGACATTAGACAATTACGCTGGCACAGGGACATGGCACACGCCTGATGAACACAGAAGAACCTGCTCGGGCCCACTCCCAACTAGTTAGCGCAAGTCACACATGCTTTAATTTTGGCCACAAAATATGTGCAGTGTCTTAATATTAAATAACTCAATTGTGAAACCTTTGTCCACAGAAAAAAACTGATCACAGTAAGCCTGTAATTAATAAAGGGAAGAAGATAGGAAATAATAACAACAATGGTTGCAGAATCCTGCTTGGCTGATGTTGACTTTTACAGTGCAAAATAGATAAAATCAAATGCTATAAAATTAAAAGGTTATGTCTAGCTTAGAACAGATGAATATAATTTAATTTTGTTGTATAAATTAATTGAGAAATTAAATGGGCTTAATAAAGTTTACTCTAATAAAGTTCCCTCCCCAATTTGGCATAATTCTATAAAATATATTTATACTATAAGTGGGACAAGCGCTCTCAAAATAAAGATAACAGGAGAAAACATCCTTTTGTTATGATGTGAAACATTAATCATGGCCCCGGGCTTATGTACTAAAGGCTGGTTACCAGCTGGGGGCACTGCTGAGGTGACTGGATAAGGAAGGAGCTGACATTGGTCTAGTTGAAGGAGGGACATCACTGAGGGGTGCCTCTGAGAGGTTCCTGTGGTCTGGGCCCTTCCCCGTGAGATGAGTCTTCCCAACAGGAGGCTGTAGGCTGCTGTGCATCCAGTGGAATAGAGCCACAGGAAGTTTTCTTGTTACAAGCCTTTCTTCCAGATGTGTGTCACAGTGACAGACACCAAACTCAAGAGACTCTCAAACAGACTTTGATGGACACTGACTAGAGCCAACCAGCAGTGGAATCTGACTGCAGAACACGGGAAAGAGACCACTAAGAAATCTGCTAAGAGAACGCACTATAAGATGACATGCAAAATGGCTGTCAGTAAAGCGTTTGCCACACAGGCGTGAGGGCGAGTGCTCAGGTTCCCAGCACCCATGTCATAGGCACAGCCATGGCAGTAGATGTCTACAATCTCAGGACTGGAGAGGTAGACCAGAGATCTCTGGGACTTGCTGGTCTGCCAATGTAGCCAAGCACGATCAGTGAGCGCCAGGAAGAGACTCATCTTAAAACCTACAGTGGGACGTGGCTGAGAAGATGCTGACCCTGACCTTTAGCCTTCACCCAAGTGCAAACGCACACGGACACGGGAAATCTTAGAAGTTTTGGAGAAATAGAAGATTTTCAAGATGTTGCTGACTGTTGAGTGGGATGAATACATACTCTACTTCCATATAAAAGAAAAATGTGAATGTCCTTTATTCTGTGTAAAAAGTGCAGTCTCTATCCTGGACTACCATAATTATTCAACAAAGTCAGCCACTGTATTTTTGCTGCTGTTGTTACTATTATTAAAATTAACCGAATAGAACTTGTGTGATATTGGAGAAAATGGGAGATCTAAGTCTGCCACTAAGTGGCTATGTGATCTTGGACAAATACTGGAACCTTTTAAAGCTTGTCTATTTGTGGGGAAGACGTAGAAAGCACAACTCTTATTTTACTGTTATTGTAGAACTAAGTAAATGATTAAAGGCATTAGTAGTTGTAAAGCACACACATATCACTGATTTTAACCCTTGTTTATAAGAAAACTATATAATTCAACTCCAGATGAAATGAAATACACAGCACAGCTATCTTAATGTTGAATCCTAGTAAGAGATGGCATAGATGTTTAGAGGACAGCAATACCGAATTTCTCTGTGACAGCAAATTAGAAAGGTTTGCTAGAGAACAAAGCACCTGAGGACGTTCACAGGCTAAGATGACAAAGCAGGGCCATTTACCAAAAACAACATCGCCAAGGGCTGAGGGAGCAGGTGGGCGTGCGAATCTTGACAAGGGAAAAATAAAAATCATGAAACACACTAAAAAGCTAAGACTACAAACTATAGCAGCTATTATTTTGTTATGTAAAACATAACAAAAATTTGGCTTAAAATGAAAAAAGTCAGAAGTGATTTTATTGATTGTTCAGGTAGAAGCGACTGTGAATAATTAACTGTACCTCATTAAGCACAGGCCAAATGCTGATGATTTGCCGTGAAGTCTTGCCTAATACCAAGCCCAAATGACACTGTGTAGCTGATTATAGAGCTGATTAAACTTGAACTTCTAAAACAAAACAGGCAAGACTTTAAAATAATGCTTATGCAAGTGTAGCCGAGCATTTTTAGATGGTATTAGAAAAATATGTTCCCATCAAATGTCTAGCAAAACACAGCTGCTCTCAAAACTCAAGCATGTTGGGGGTTGGTCTGGTGCTGTGTATACAAGTGCTAAATCCTGTACTCCAAGATCTGGTTGCCCCAAGAAAGAGAATTCTCATGCACACCAGCCTTTGTTGTGTTTAAAACTTGCTCACCAATTTAAAGTGAATTGGTTAATAAAAGGCTAGAGTCTGTGACTGGGCAGTAGAGAGAGAAAGGCAGGACTTGGATCCAGTGAGGGGTCTCAGGAGAGACCAGGGAAAGGAGGAGAAAGGAGACAGAGAAGAAAAGGCCGCCATGAGAGGAGATGGACCGTGAGCACTTGGCCAGGAGAAATGGACCCTGAGGACAAGCTGAAGGAAGAGAATTAGCTTGGCAAGGCTCAAACCACAAGTAACTTGGACACACACCTGGGATGTAAGTTAGAATAGCTCACAACCTAGGCTTGCAGCTTGTAAATAACGGGCTAGCTAAAACATAATGTATTTTACACAAGTGTTCTTATCCCAAAACGTTTACTTATAGGGACTTTGTAATTAAATGAAATGACGTACTTTTAGGCTGATCCAGTAACTCAATTTCTATAAATATGTGTGCTTCATATGGACGATTGTTCACAAAAAAGGAGGTACCAAGAATTTGCTTTTTGTATTCCTAGAGCTGGGGACTCCCCTTACCCACCTCCCTAAGCATCATCTACTCAGAAACAAGCAGACAGCGCTCTTTTTTGTTGAATGGAATGCCATGTTAACATAATATAAAAATGAAGACTCCTGGTTACCAGGGGAAGTTGCATTGCTGTAGTTACAGGGGAGGGGGCACTGTGCAGAGCTCCTACATCTGCAGCAGAGGCTCCTGCGTGACCAAGCATACAAGTCCAGGGCACCTGTCCCATTTGGTTCAAGGGTGGCAATTCTGCCTCATTTGCTAGAAAGATTGCTCTGGCATAAAATCCTACACCAAAAATAGAAGCTTAAAAACGTTATTTTGTCTGAGTAGAACATAAGCCATGTTGTTCTCATTTTATTTGGCAAGTGTTGTGCATGGATGGACCTGTTTTCTGCTTCCTAACGGACATGTGTGAAACCCTAGCTAGTGCGTCAGATACTTAGGCAGGAGGGAATTTTATGCAAGGTGCAAGGTAGGATTGATTTAATAAAGGTAAAAATTATTGAGATATCTCAAAATCAACGCTCACTTCCTGTAGTTTCCCTTGCTTAAAACTTGCAGTTGGTATCCCAGCAATCTCCTAAATACCTCCAGTTACAATAAAACTTAAACTTCCTCATGGAGTCCAGTCAGCACTTGTTTGTAAACAGAAGGCTGGGCAGCTTTAACCATAACCACTTCATCATATAAAGAGTGCTGAGTATATTTACATTTATGCCAACCCACTGTTGACTTCTCTGTCATACTTAAGCCCCAAAGCTTCACTTCATTCTCTTTGTTTCCTGAGTTGTCAGCGACGTTTCAGAAAGAGAGAAGGGGGAGATAGATCACGGCTACACTGATGGAGCTGGTACTTTCTCTGATCTTTCAGTCAAACAGCAGCTACAGCACCGCAGGGAGCTAAGAGTCCACAGCCTGTGGTCTGCTCTCTCATCTGCCTGCCTTTTCTCATGGTGATGCTTGACATGGCGGACATGAACACAGGTGAGCAGGAGTAAAACCATTGGGAGGTATGGAAGCCACTGATGGGCAAAGCTGGGTGCTAGTGTTCAAAGCTACTGAAGAAGGACCTAGTTACCGTAACTGTGACAGTACACCATCCTGAAGAAAGAGAAGAGAGAGCAAGCCAGCCTCATCCTGCACTTGCTAAGGGCCCTCTGTGTCTGTCCCCCTCACACCCTCAGGAGCAGGTGGACAAAGGCTAACTAGAGTCTTGCCTGTTCACACACAGAAGGCACCTCTTGAAAGCAAGTTTGAATGGAACTCAGTTGGCTCCTGTTCCACTTGGGTATTTACCAGCCATGTTGGTCCAACTCCCACCTTCTGATTGATAAATAAAAGCATGAGATGCCACTCTTCATAGCTAAGTGCTAGCCAATGACTGTTCGGAACACAAAGACAGCCCAGCTCTGATCACAGGGCTCCTGTCTCAGATTCTGAGCTGTCTTAGGCAAAGGGCCCTGAGCCATGTGCTTGCCTAGGTTCCTACTGACCCAGCGGGGCACATTTATACAAGAGCTCCTGAAAAATCTGTCTAATTTTTATTTTAAATTTTATTTAAATTTTAAATTCAAATTACTTCTAGTATTTTATGAATTATTGATATTTATACTTCGTCTACTAAGTAGGAAATGTGGAATCCTCTAAGGTATTTCTCAAATACACAGTACTTTTTCAAATACCTGATAAACACTATACACAGAGCCTCAGAGAAGAGGCCAAGAAAAGCCGGGTGCTCAACGGCTCACTCACACTGGTAGTTGGGGCAGGTAAACGTGTGAATCTAAGCAGACACTGGAAGGAACCTGAAAGTGGCTTTATCACTTTATCACTTCAGAGACTGGCCAGGATGGGGATTTACGCAGTGTCTTGGACAACTAAAAACCTGGCGTGCAATAGGTCTCCATGCTTGCTTCATTTCCACAACAGCACATTGCCACTATGAGGATAAGAGCACACACACACAAAGACAAGGGGCTGGGGTGGGCATGGAGGAGAGATGCTGACTAAGACCAGAGGCTGGAATACAGCACCAAGACAAAGATCTACTCAGGAAACAAACTCAAGCTTAGATTTGAGAACAGATTTCAAGGTGAGGAATTCTCAAGATGCCAGGCTGAAAACAATGGGATCAGACATGGCGATATCAAACGACTGTCTGAAGGGGTCTGACCACTCCATTAGATAATGTAAAAGACACAGATAATGAGTGCTGCAGAGCTGGAAAGCTGCAAATGTTCATGAGGTAAATGGACAGTATGACAGGAGGTGGGGAACACCTTGAATCTTGGGATAATTCTAAGTCTTAGTTCATATAGATCCCTGTTTTGATGGTAAAGAGTTTTATGCTGTAGATTTAAATATATCGTTTTATTAGGAGGAGGAAGAATTTACAAATTCTTATTCCCCAAGTAAGGATCTTACGGTATTGGCAGTCACTCCCCTGTGCTTGGCTCCCAGTCAAAACTCACCTGGTTACCAACCAATAGTAAGTGTTCGCCAAGGACAAAGTCTTTAAGCATGTCTTCCATCACTACCATGTGCTGGAAAAAAAGATACAATCAGATAAAGTTAGCTATATGGATGTTATCTAGTAGGACAGAACATATATTGTAATAAAATAGGTAACCGACTTCAATTAAATACATTTTTATTATTGTTTGAGACAAGGTCTCTCTCTATAGCTCTGGCTATCCTACACACTCTATGTAGACCAGGTTAGGCTCAAACTCAAGAGATCCACCTGCCTCTGCCTACCTAGTACTGGGATTAAAGGTAAGCGCTACCACACTGGCTAGAGTTAAAAACATGCTTAATGAGGTGGGTATAAGTAAGTTCAGTAATCAATTGTGTCATCAATATTGACAACTTCAAATAGCTCATGTGAGCAAGAGTAAACTATTGACCAATATTTCAACAGATTTCTATAATCCAACTTAAATATTTGTATTTAAACTCTGTAGACTTGCCTTTAATTTAATCAACATTAAATCTAAATTGACAATTGCTAGCATAAGCAAACAAAGGCTACGAAAAGCAACAAATGTCTCCATTTTGAACTTTCTCTTTTTAAAAGGGGTGTGTGTGTGTATGTGTGTGTGTGTGTGTTTTTTTAAGAGAAGGTATGGGAAACAGATGAACTCATTCCCACACATAGCTTAACCGTTTACCTTCAAAGCTATGTAGCGTCAGAATTAAAAAGCACTCTTTCCCTTCCATTTCTTTTCACTTGAATTATGTATGACACAACATAATAAGAAAGGTGAAATACTGGTTGCAGCAGCCACAGAGGAGGCTGTGTTCTCTTTGTAGACTGAGAAATAGGACATCTGTGAGTAGGTTACAAAGGCTCATGGGACTGAAGGAGGAGCTGTACCCCAGCACGCTCTAAATCTTGAGTCCCTCTTCTAGGTTTCTGGATCAAATCAACAATGGCCCTGAAGTGCTCAAGGTACTCAAGTGCTATTTCTGAAAACAGCAAATTAACCTTTTATTATGCATACATGCTACAGGTATTTCCCAGAATTTTACTTGCTTGCTTTTCTTGAACTTATTTTTTTGACACTCAAAATCTGTCAAATTCTGCAATATTTTCATTCTTTTTTTCAATTAGAAATAACAACTTTCAAGGCTATTTTCCCTCCTTCAAGAATATATTGTTATTTCTTAGTTTTTTTAAAATTAGTTTTTTTTAAATTAGAAACACTGGGGAAGTAAGTTTTAACAAGGTTTAAAGTAAAATGACTGTATTTGTTTACTGTCTTTTTGCAACACTAAAAAATAAAATAAAAGGCATTGGGTTATTAGTATAAATAAAGAGTATCCTGATAGCGTGCAGGTATCACTGCCTTCTAGAGCAGTGTTTCTCAACCTTCGGGCTGCAATCTCTTTGAGGATTAATCCTTTCACAGGATTGCATATAAGATACTTACATTATGATTCATAGCAGTAGCAAAATGACAGTTATAAAGTAGCCGTGAAAACAGTTTTATGGCTGGGGGTCACCAGGACATGAGTAGCTGTATGAGGTGGCAGCATTAGGAAGGCTGAGAAGCACTGCTCTAGAAGGAGGAACTAGGACATCACTTATATTGGGACTTGCTGCTTTCTTTTAACTAAGTGAAAACTTGGTGGTAAACTCAAGACCCTAGTACTTCCTGGAACTAATGAGCTAAGCAGCTGGAGAAATGGACAAAGGCATCCTGAATGGGCCAGCACAGGTGACACTGCAGACCCTGGGCTCTGTCTGTTCTCCGCTCTCATATCCTTCTACTACACACCCTTGTCACACCACCCTGGCAGACTGGAACCAACGCACAGCAGCTGAGGCTAAGGTCACTGACCCATGGTCGCCCTTGCATGCAGGCAGGTTCTCTTGTACCCATCGTCCTGCAGCTTTGTCCTTTGCTCTCTGTCTTCCTGGCTGTTTTGCTTTGGACACCCAGGATATGACAGAGTGGACTGTGCCTACACAGACACAGGGCCCTGTCTGAGAACCAGGTAAGGGATATGAGCAGAGCTACAGGCTGGTGGTCAAAAAAGCACAGGGCTTCTCCCTCGCCCTTTCCAAGCAATCCTTCCAAACTGAAGACAGTTTTATTTCCTTATGTTCTTGTATAAATAAAATAATTTTCAGGGCGAGTGAGACAGCTCAGCAGGTAATGGCTCTGCCCTGTAAGACCAAGGACCCAAGTTCATTCCCAGGACCCACAGGGTGGAAGGAGAGAATTGACTCCCACAAGTTGCTCTTTCTTCCACGTGTGCATTACATGTGTGTGACCACAAATGTACATCAACTCACAACATGCAAAAACAGAACACCAGAGTTTTCAGCTCTAGGGGATTGTAACACAGATCGGTGTCTGCAGGCTTTCTAGTGATGACTGCTACTCCCCAGACTCTGAAATGCAACCTAACCCCGACCCCTTGTTTGCGTCTTCATCTTCAGCCCTTGTCTTCTTCTCATATCCCCAGCTCACTAACAGGATCCTTTTCTTTCTCTTGATGGCACTGGCATCACCATGGCCACTCTGCCCATCTTGCTCCTCTTTTAATGGGATCTTGTTAAAAGCAAGTCTTAGTTAAAACCACGACACACACAGAACACTCTCCTCTTCTATTGCCACAGCTGGGATTCAGGGCATTTATAATCTCTGGCCTAGATTTCATTGGCCAATTTAGCTTCTGAAACTCCCATTTCTCTCGGGACAGATGTGCTCTCCACACTACAGCTGTGGCTGCTTCTTTCTTCAGAGGCTTGCCACTCATTTTTCAAAGTTCCTGACATGACTCTTAGTGCTTTGGGAATAGCACCTTCTCCTGTTCCTGTGCGGGGCCAACCTCTGCTTTTACCTCTGCCAGCCCCCCTCCCCCATCTCCTCCTTCCCGTATGGGCACCATCAGGAATGAGTTTCTGGTCACTCTCTATAACCAGATGATGTGCTTGCTGAGAGAGCCGGAAACAACGTCCCCAAGGGTACCACCTAAGGAGTCCTGTAAGGCGTCCACCGCCCTGCATTTCCACTGCCTCGGATCATTTGGGTCCTCTTTAACTGTGACCTGGACTGTTTCAGTAAGCACTGCTCGACTGTCTGTCTGATTTCTGACTCTTGGACAACACGGGAAGGTGAAGGGAAAGTTATTGAAAGTACAAATGTGCTTAAACTCTGGGTTTCCTTGACAAGGATCTTAATTCCTTCCTTAGTGAAGCCTGGACAATGCGGCCTTCCTCATGCACCAGCCTCATTACTCAACACCACTGGACACCAAAGCCCGCAGACTGAGTTCAAGGGTATGTGCCTTTCTAAGACATTGTCTCTCATACATGACCAAGGCTTTGCAAATATCCATCTCAGCCTGAATAAGTTTCCAACTTGCTCTGTAAACCAGTTTTCTGAGATCTTTTCCGTCAGTGACCATCAATCACCTCATTGGTGTTACCATAGTAACCTGCATGTATCTCCATCACACTCTGTAGTAACCATATGTACTTACTGGCCTGTATTTTCCACAACATAAAAAGCAATTTGAGTCTTGGAGGTGGATCTGCTTGTGTGCGAACATTTTAATCTTTGTACCCTGATGCCAAGGGTACCCTAGGGCCAAGTCTGACTCATGTTTAATTTTTCAGGCCTAAAGCTCCTTGGGTTTATTAAAAAGCTATTAATCTTGTTATTCTACAAGTTCTCTTAGTTACTGCTTCAAGGGTCATATTCCATAATAAAGGACTTAATGAAACAATACTCCTTAGAATAGATGTTCAAAATCTTATTAATTCCTTTTAATTCCCTCAATATTTATTTACCATATGTTAGAAACTTTGCTATTCAATGGAGACAGCAGATGAAGGAAAGACCAAGGGAAAAACATTTTAAAGATCATTCAGTGCTCTGTGGTAAGAGGACAATAGGACATCACAGAAAAAACGGACTGAATATACCCTCTGTCAGTGACACTGGGGATTCTTGTTCTAAGACGACAAGCAGCAAAAGTGAAGGGGTAATGCCAACTACAGAAGCAAACCGCAGTAAGCCAGAACTGAAGCAACTAAAATCCTCACTAATGGTTGATTCATTATGCTCTGGGGAGGAGGAACATTTGGAGGATTACACAAAACCCCTCGAGGCGCCGGTGGAAAGTTCACTGAGGACCTGCAGTCCTCAATGTCTGTGTCACCAATACCATGGCAACAGACACTGTTCAAGGACAAGGACACAACGGTCTTCCTTCCCACTGAACTGCTCTTCTGTGTCCTTCTAGGTCATGAAGCCTTTGCAACCTTAACTATTTTGGAGTTTTTCCTTTGTTACTTGTAAAAATTTCACATTCTTTTCTTTTTCTCATTTCTGCTATGTGGATACAATGTGAAATTTGAACAGAGTGCTTAGAAATATTATTGTTTCTTTTAATCAGGGTTTTGTTTTTTATATTGTAGATAGGAGTGTTTTCCTTCTAGCTATATAGCTTCATTTTCTACTCCTGTGATATACAATATACAATGATGCAGTATTAAAGGAGAAATCAGTTAACTGATTCTAGAATGAAATAAAAAGTATAGTTTTGATAAATAAATGTTTAAACAGAACTATTTTATTAAGAAAAAACTTGCCTAGATATCTTTATACTATTTATCTCACTTAGGGGCATAAATTATGATACTCCTTCCTTAAAAAGATAAAAAGGCAAGTGCTAACATAATTTGTAAATGTCATTATCTGCATGCAGATTAGCAAATAAGAATTACAAAAAGTAAGCATGCTTTTATAATAAAAGAAATATATGAAAATAGCTTCAGAAATATTTAGTAGAACCAAGTCTTACAGAAATTAATCTTATAATAATAAAGCTTTCTAAGTTCAAACTTATTTCTGTGTCTTCCGAAACAGTCCACAGTTACTGGTAAGGTTTAAAGGCAAAATCTCTGCCACAGTCCACTCTCCAAAGAAAAAAGGAAAACAAAGGGGAAGCTTGGAATATGCAGCAAGGAAGAAAGAGAAAGACAGGATGTATAAGATGCTTGCCTCCTGTGAGCTACAGAAAGGACTTAACTAGACACCAAAGCGATAACCAATAGGTCTGTTAGTTTTTATTCAATAAAATGCTTTACTAGCCTCGAGCACAGTCATACATATGTGTGTACATAACACACACATATTAAACCCATAGCAGTAACTCCTCTAATTTTGACCATTAGAAGGAATTTTAAGTCTTATATCACTGTAATAAAAATATTTCAGCACTTCATTTTACCTTACCTGAACTCAACTTAGGAAATCATGACTACAATTACACATCAGTATCATTTGGATCAGAATTAACAACTATGACATGATTAGCTCAAGACCACGAAGCAATGGTCTCACCTGAACATTGTCGTAGAAAAGAACGTCAGGCACTTTCATCTTCTCATGGGCATTGTGCACTGGCACACTGACGGCGCCAATCTTCAGAGACCCGGCGACTACTTCACCTGAACATTTTGTACAGGACATAGCATTAGTCTCAGCAACATCTTGCTAATATCCAGAGAAGCCTAGTCTGGCCAACACACAACACAAGGTGGCCTCTGTAACCTCCAGGTCTTCAGGATTTAAATTAAGCAAAGAAAAAGTAAACAAAAAACACTGTTGTTCTCCAGTTTATATTGTAGACCCAATATAGGTCCACAAAGGAAAAGAGCAAGAATGGCCATGAACTCACGTATACACCTATCTGCTGAGATAACACACGCAATGTAAGGTCCAACAACACCCATTAGAGTTCAGCTTACAGAACATGGCAATTCAGTAGATAGAGGCTTTCAGGATCATTTTGTTCGTACAACCAATGCTTACTGATAACATTTCAACTACAAAGAGGACACACTGGGAGGAAACAGCCTAGCTGTTTTTCAAGAAGTCTCATACTGTCTGTGTAAGTCTGCCAAGGCTATTAGCCTTGTAGGCTCAAAGATTGGTTTTGCCATCACAAATGAGGACAAATATAATTTCAGGAGAACATTAAACATATATTCTGATAAGAATTGGAGACTATGGCATTGCATATAAAGGCTCATCTTTTTATATGACAATGCTACACAGATTGCCATCACCACATTACTCGGAGAGAGACCTGCATGGAGAGCAAGCCCTCGTGAGAGAGTTGTTCAGCAGGCCTGGGCTGTAGACGAGGAGAGGGGATTAAATACATTCTCCACAAGGCGGTAGCTTTAAGATGAATGAAGCCAGTCAAGTGAACAGTCCCTCATCCCCTACAGGAAGCTTAGATGGATGCTGCCAGCTGGGCCTGACCTTTCCTGAACTGAGCAATCTACCATCCTGACAACATAATCTTCCTCAGATATGTTATCAGCTCTAATCAAACAACGTTAAGGTTCTATATGTCCAGGGCTATTATGTCTCTGTGAGCGACCTCTGCACATATGTTCAGATCCATCAATATCAAATTTATAGTTTTATCTTTAAAAATTCATTCAATTTCCTTAATACTAAATTCTTAGTTCAATATAGCCACAGTTACTAAAACACTAATCACAAAAGCAGCCATTACAGTGCCGTTGGAGAACAGTCACACACTCACGCTTTGAAGGACAAGGACTTCTACTAAGAAGGGAAATTTTCCCTGTGTTCTAACTGAAGGACAGAAAACTTTTAGAGTGTTCTGTCTTCCCCAGTTCAAGCTTCTCCTCCTGGGTAGGCAGAAGAGAGGTGGCTCTGTGGGTGAATGAGGGACCAGAGGGGACTCTCATTACATTAGTCTATGTCACCCTAGAAAATGCTCCGTGACATGCTCCAAAAGGAAACTTGGCAGCCCTCAAAATGCAAATGTATGACGAAAACAGAATTCTCGTCTGTATGGTAAAACACATTTGCAAAGACATATATCTGTCAAAATTAGACAAGTTAATTTACAACAGAAACTTCTAAAACCTTTAGTATGTTAGTATCAAACTGACTCTTGGCACGCATGCAAAGTGGGGGCAGGGGTTTGTCTAATATTCATTGAAAGAAGTGATATTTAAAAAATGGCTTCAGACTGGTTTTTATTATTTGTTTGGCTTTGACTTTGGCTTTTGTTTTTGGAGACAGGGTTTCTCTTGTTATAACAACCCTGGCTGTCTTGAACTCACTTTGTATACCAAGCTGGCCTTGAACTCACAGCATGCACAACTATGTCTGACCACAGATTTGTTTCTTAAAGAAAGGAATACAGATTCACTTGTTAAGTACAATACACAAAAAACGAAATGGATTTAACAAGAGCTTTATTGAAAGCTCTCGGACCAAGTGTTTGGTCATTGTTATGTAACCTTCACTTAGCCAAGTCAAGTACTTACACTTGTAATTCTCCAGCTCTGGCTCCAGGCTGTCCTCAGTGTTTGTTTCTATTGCCGCATCTGCCAGATTCTTCTCCAGTGCAGACTGAGCAAGGCTTGGTAAGAACCTAGTAAGGGATGGAGGACCGTGAGGAAAGCAATGCTTCCTTCAGTTCTCAAGTGTCTTTTAACACACACTCCTTCACTAATTGCAACCGATTAAGGAAAAACTGTGTGTAAAGCATATGTTACTGTAATCTTTAATAACTAAGCTTATATGTAATACCAATATTCATTTATATACATTCTGCAGATTATGATGAAAACTTGGGCTTTCATAAGTGGATTTTGTGTACTTCCTGTTTATTGTGAAATTGTATATTGTAGCATATCAAATTTTTCCTAAGTGAATAAAACAGCAATATTCCAGCCTGCTCTAAGGTGGCAAACACAAATTTAAATCAGCAGAAGTAGGTTAATGTGGTTTTCCTTACTTTTTAAACATAAATTACAGAAAGATCATTCATTTTTGTGTTTCCTTCCATTATGGAATCTCTTTCTACCTATTTTATTGTCAAAATAACAATCTGTGTGCCACAAGACACTCTTCAACTACAAAGACACTGTAAGTACTGTGGCTTGGAACAGTTTTCTGCTACATCCACTCCAGTGAAGTCTGCTTGACAGGCCGAGAGGCCTGGAAGCACTCACAAGGCAAGGAAACTCGCCTCCTGGAACCTTGGCATTCCCACACGTTTCTTCACTAGGCTCAAAGAAGCAACATAAATCAGGCATTTACTAAGAACCCCTGGTGGTGGGCTTAACAATAGACTAGCATTACACCTGGCTCCCTTCTTAGTGATTAAAGTGGCCTGGTCCCCGCCATCTTTTGATGTATACATTCCTTTTGCTTTGTGTCACTGTAACTTGGTGGATGTGTCTCTCGCCTGGTTTCTTGTTATTCTTCTGTATAAAAAGTTTGATGCTTGATTTGAAAAATTACACTTAGATACAACACACTTTCTCCTGTTGTCTTTGTCATTCGCCCACTCCTTCACCCACTTGCCATCAGAGACCCGTTCTGTGCAGATAGGAGACCCAAAAAAGGGGGTTAGTCTGCGGGAGTTTTCCTTCTGCACAAAGTTATGTTTAGAATTTATGATCCTGGTTAACTCACAGGAAGGAACTTCAGTCAGTGATTGCCTATTCTATGCTAGTATAAAGCAATCATCAGGTAATGCAGTGTCCCAAATAAACAAGTGCAGAAAACACCATCCAAATTTAGGTTTACATAGTACTAAACCTTGCACATGCTCCCTCAGACTTGAGAACAAACCCCTAATAGTACAAAGGATGGCATAAGCCAGAGGCATGTGAATGAGAGAGTGTAAAACACTGGGGGACTAGGGGGATTATGAGTCCCTGTCCCCATAAGATTCTGAGCCACAGACCTGACACTGTGTCTTACCTACTGCCTCCCTTGGGTCCTATAAGATCATGGGGAAGTTTACATACCTCTAGGTTTTTATCTTATCAATTCACAAGTCATCACATGTCTTAGATCATGGCTTTGCTGTTCAAAACCAAGCCCCCACCTTATCTACTGAGCCCATTACAGGGTTTCCATCCTGTTTCTTGAGCTTTTGACCTGGCATCATGCACAACATTCTTCTCACAGTTGCCCCCCGAGCCTGGGAATATTGGGCCCTTCCTGGGCCTTTTTACTATTCCCTGTTAGATCACCTGGACTGATACCTAGCACTCACAAGCTTTGACTTGTCTGCTGATCTCCACAGTGTCTACTAACACATCTCAGACTGGCCCTATATGGGAACACTTCTGGTCTTGTCCAAAGACTAGAGGATAAAAGACTTGAGAAGAGAGATAGTAATACTAGGTCTAAAGGAACAGATGAGGACCTATACCAGTAGTGCTGGCAATGGGGGGTCTGAGGCACAAAGACAGCAATAAGGGCTAGCCAACTTCACAGGGACACCTTGTTGAAAGAGTGATATAACATGCTTTAGCAGTACAATGGATATCAAAGAGTCTTATTTATAATGTATAAGAAATTAATTTATACTGGTGATTGGAACTGATAATTTTCAAGTGGTATTATAAGACTTAATATAGTCTAGTCTACCTGGTAAATGTAGTTTGTAATCTGGGATTATTTGTTATATGTGCAATTTATTAGTTTCAAAGCTTCAAGGTATTAAGTTTAGGCAGTTCTACAAATGGAATTCAGTATTTTTCCAAGGCCTTTAAATACAATTATTAAGATCTAGTAGACTTACAGTCAATGAACCTAACTAAGAGAAAAGCCCAAAGAAGTTTTTAAACATAGCCTTAAAAAAAAAAGAATCAGTTTTTAAGACAAAGCTGTCTCTAGGTAGTCAGTCTCTATTCCTGGAGACAGTAAAATTTTCATGTTGACTGCTAAACACTGGGTATGATTAGTTATCAGGCTTATTTTAAAATTAATTATATAACCATTTACAAAGTAGAAATATTATACATACTATTAATTTTATATCATTTGAAATTTTATTTTATTTTTTATTTATTTATTTTTTTGATTTTTTGAGACAGGGTTTATCTGTATAGCCCTGGCTGTCCTGGAACTCACTTTGTAGACCAGGCTGGCCTTGAACTCAGAAATCCTCCTGTCTCTGCCTCCCGAGTGCTGGGGTTAAAGGCATGTGCCACCACACCCAGCTGGAATTAAAAAAAAATGTGTGTAACTCAGTTTTTGGTGCCTGGAATAATTTTTTTCATTACTTCACTTTCAAGATAGTTAATATTTATTTCTGATAGGATTCTTACAGCTCTATACAATATTTTACCACTAAAAGATCATTATCTCCAAAATTATTCAGAAGTGCATAGGTCAATGTAATAGAAAATAACAGAGTGGACTAGAAATCTATATATGGTGGCCTTTCATCCTTCTATAAAAGAGGCAGTTTTAGAACTCAAACTGCGTATGTCCTGAGCCTCTAAATGTTTGCTCTAGCCCTGGGTTTTGAGTATCTAGACACTAAATAATGTAGTTGTACGCTACAACTCTGGAGTCATATGCAGAGCAAAGAGTGAAAGACTACACAGTAATTCAGATGAGGAGCATGAACAAAAGATAGCCCAGCACGAGACTGGCTTCTCTGGATTTTATCTGCTTAATAAGTACTTCACAGGTATTTTATGAAACTTTTCATTTTTGTCTTAAAGGCTCAATAAAATTCAGTTCCTTTCATTGCTTCAATATGAAAAGAGGTTATTAAGAAAGGAAAACCCACTTCATGCACCAATAATCTTTTGTTTTGTTTTGTTTTGTTTTGAAAACAGGGTTTCTTTGTGAAACCTGGCTGTCCTGGAACACACTCTGTTGACCAGGCTGGCCTCGAACTCAGAAATCCACCTGCCTCTGCCTACCAAGTGCAGAATTAAAGGCATGCGCCACCATTGCTGGGCATGCACCAATAATCTTTGGTTCCTTCCTGCCTCTGTGTTCCTTTGAGGCTGGCCGGATAGTGCCCCACCGTAGGCTTGCTAAGGGCAACAGATGATGGGTGGACAAGACAGGTGGTGGACCCATTTCCAAAGGGTTCCAGGGTGATAAGAAAATAGACTTTTTCAGGGTGTAGTGGCGCACACCTTTAGTCCTAGCACTTGGGAGGCAGAGGCAGGCGGATTTCTGAGTTCAAGGCCAGCCTGGTCTACAAAGTGAGTTCCAGGACAGCCAGGACTGCACTGAGAAACCCTGTCTCGAAAAACCAAAAAGAAAACAGACTTTTACTGTGGTCCTCTGAGAATACTGGAAATACTAGTTATCACATGCAATTATCTATTTAAGGGAGTAAAAAGTAAACATTTAAAAACTCTAAAATATGTTAACATTCCAGAAAACTTCAGAGACTATTACCAAAACCTTAAGTGTGGAATGGTAACTGGGACTGTTTGCATGCTCGCTGGCCTGATCAGTAATAAGGTCAGATCCTGCCAAGTGTTAACTGTATTGGAATCACTCATTCTCCATATATATGCCTAGTCGATTCTTTGCCTATGCAGGCACAGTTCTTTTCCTTTCTAATTAGTCGTTTTCTGGGTGCTAGTCCACCCTTGACCGTCAGCTTTGTCAAGCATACTCCTAGGTGTTGGCTTTAGTTTCCACCGTAGATTACACTCCTTTGGGTACATGACCAGATTTTCCTTTTTTATAAGACAATGTGAACAATGTTAGTCTTAACCCTCTGTTGGCATGTCTGTCCATTTCTACATTAATAATGATGTGCTCACACACACTAAGCTTCACAAATCTGTAGCTTCTATAGTTTCACTTTCTTTGCAGTAACATGGTATGAAGAATGCAGCTACACAACAGACACTGTCCGATCACATAAACTCAGATTTTCCTAGGCTATTTTTGGAAATTTCTATTTCCATGCCAACCTGAGACTCACTCGTCAAATCCACTATTAACTGTGGGATTCTGACTATGCACATGTAGACTGCTGGGAGGGCACTTTTATAACAATGAATCTCTTCTATGCAGCCATAAGGAGAGCTTCCCTCTGACAACCATCAATAGATTGATTCTTTTCTCCACAGACGGATAGCATGTCATCTATTTGACTGACTCTTGTCAGCAAGAGTACAAGAATGCCATCGATCTGTGAACATAGGAACTTCCTTAGACTCTATTTGTTCTAGTAATTTACATGACTGTCCCTTGAATACTGTGACTATGACTGATGATGTAACCTTGGGCAGACACAGGGGATAAGGGTGAAGATACTATTCTCATTTCCTCCTAATGCTGAAAAAAATATACCAAGTATTTTACCATGAGAAATGCTTGCTGTAAATTTCAATTCAGCAGTCCTTATCACGTTGAAGAACTCTTTTTTTTTTATCCATGAGGTACTAAGAATATTCCAGAGGAGCTAAGAGGAGTTTAGCTATAGTTGGGAAACTGTATTGTTTGTTTCCCCCCGTTTTTTTATTGAATATTTTCTTTATTTACATTTCAAGTGTTAATCCCTTTCCCGACCCCCTCCCCAGAAACCTCCTATCCCATTCCCCCCTCTGCTTCTATGAGGGTGCTCCCCACCCACCCACTCCCGCCTCCCCGCCCTCCCATTCCCCTACACAGGGGCATCAAGCTTTCATAGGACCAAGCACCTCTTCTCCTTTGATGCCTGACAAGGCCATCCTACATATGAGTCTGGAGCCATGGGTCCCTCCATGTGTCCTCTTTGGTTGGTGATTTAGTCCCCGGGAACTCTGGGGTTGGGGGGCGGGTACAGTCTGGTTGGTTGATATTGTTCTTCCTATGGGGTTGCAAACCCTTCTAACTCCTCCACTGGGGACCCCATGCTCAGTCCAATGGTTGGCTGAGAGCATCCACCTCTGTATTTGTCAGGCTCTGACAGGGCCTCTCAGGAGACGGCTCTATCAGACTCCTGTCAGCATGCACTTCTTAGCAGCCACAACAGTGTCTGCATTTGGTGACAGTATATGGGATGAATCCTCAGGTGGGGCAGTTTCTGGATGGCCTTTCCTTCAGTCTCTGCTACACACTTTGTCTCCATATTTCCTCCAATATGGCTGCTATGAACATAGTGGAGCATGTGTCCTTATTACATGTTAGAGCATCTTTTGGATATATCCCCAGAAGTGGTATAGCAGGGTCCCCAGGTAGTACTATGTCCAGTTTTCTAAGGAACAGCCAGACTGATTTCCAGAGTGACTGTATAAGCTTACAATACCATCAACAATGGAGGAATGTCCCTCTTCCTCCACATCCTTGCCAGCATCTGCTGTCACCTGAATTTTTGATCTTAGTCATTCTGACTGGTGTGAGGTGGAATCTCAGGGTCGTTTTGATTTGCATTTCCCTGATGACTAAGGATGTTGAACATTTCTTTAGGTGCTTCTCAGCCATTTAAGTTTCCTCAGTTGAGAATTCTCTGTTTAGCTCTGTACCCCATTTTTAATAGGGTTATTTGGCTCTCTGGAGTCTAAGTTCTTGAGTTCTTTGTATATACTGGATAGTAGCCCTCTATTGGATGTAGGCTTGGTAAAGATCGCTTTCTAACCTGTCGGGTGCCGTTTTGCCCTATTGACAGTGTCCAGAAGCTTGGGGAACAGGTTTTATCAAATCTCTTTTTCTCACTTATACCACAGAAACTTAAGAAGATATGTCTAATTCTTCCGGAATCGACTGTGGCTGTTCTCAAGTCCTACATATAACCCTTGTCTCCTTGCAGATTCCCTCTTGAAATGTTTAGGACTGTCCTTACTGCTGAGTAGTATCATAACACCATGGGAATTTGCTTAATTTGCCCCATTTGGGAACTGGCACATTTCAACCTAAAAACTCACATCTTACTGATCTAGAACTGTTAAAATCTGCTGGAATAATTCCTGTTTCTTATTCTATTCAAAGACTGAATCGGGGTTTAGATTAGTATGCACAGGGCTTTGGATTTAATCCCTCCAAACCCCACAGAAGTTCCATTAGGTGGATCTCAGTTTTTCTCCTGCTATGTCTTGCTTACCAACAACCATTCATTTGCATCTCTTCAACTTGCTGTGCTAGCTCCTACCCACGTCAATGCTTACAGCTCTGTCTCTACTATTCAGTAGCCCAGGAGGAATCTTATTTCAAAAATCTTGTTACACATTTCTGTTTACTTTTTCTCTCAAATCCACAACTCCAGGTCTCCTTTGCTGGCTTTCCTAATGTTAACATCATCTGAAGTATGTTCACTGGGAAATCAATTATGTTGGGTTCCTGGAGTTCTATTTATCAATGTTCTATCTGACAGATCTCCTTCATAATTTGTTTCTCAAGTATAGTTTAACTTAAAAAAATATAATTTTTAAGTGTTTTGTCCCACTTATATGTCTGTTTACCACTTATGTCACTAACGCTTACAGGAACCAGGTGTTGCTGGATCCCTTGGCACTGAACTTACAGATGGCTAGGAGCCACCTCTATGTGGGTCCTGGGAATTGAACCCAGGTCCTCTGCAAGAGCAGCCAGTGCTGTTAATTGCTAAGCCAAATGTGACCTTAAGTCCCTCCCAATGTGACCTTATATTCAGACGGACTGCTTAATACCTTGGGTAGTAAAGTATTGATGCATACTGGGCTCTAGGGTTGCTAGTCTATGAAGCCTACAGTTGTTCAAAACTCTGAACGAGTTAACTTAAAATAGCACCCTGCAGTGTTCACCCTAATAAGACAGGGACAGCACAGACCTCAGACGTGCACCAGGCTACACAGGCATTGGCTTTTATATACCAGGCTTTCTCTCCCCCACAAAGTTCCAGCATTCTCTGGTTACATGAGCAATACCACTTCAGTCAAAAAACGGCAGCAAACATGTCTACTTTACCACTTTACTTTACTGCTTTACAGCAAGGAGCACTGCTGAAGACACTCTCTCTCACACATCCAGACCCTCGGATTCTGCTCATTAAAATCTAGCACTAAGTTCTTGGCAGCTATAATATCAGCTTTTTCTTATTCTAGTTTAACTTTAATTTTATTTTAATAGTAGCTCTTTTGATGCAAAATTTCCACCTACACAACTTGCCAAAAGTGTATGATTCAGTTGTTTTGTGTTCACAGTAGTGCAACCATCATCTCAAGTGATTTTAGAACATTTTGCTTACTCAATGGCAAACCCACAGTGCTCCACTTCCTAATCCCCCAGGCTGTAGCATACTGTCAGTCATCATCCCAAGGGCAAACCCACAATGCTCTGCTTCCCAGTGCCCAGGCTGTAGAACACCAGCAGTGTGTGCTGTCCTACTCTCCACAGCCCATACTTGCAGTGCATTTTACTTCATCTGTGTTACTGATGAGTCCTGTCACAAACACCTCCCATCTAACTCATCTACTCAATAGTCGATGAACATCTGCGTTATTTTCACCTTTCCCTTTCCACGGTCTCACTACTTGAGGTTGTTTTGTATTTACTCTCCTGGCTGATCTTTCTTTATTTCTTTGATTAGTTCTTATTTCTTGATACACCGTTACTTTCTTAAATAAAGAATCTTACAGGTAGTAGTGATTATTTTCGTCTAAAATACCCACTATTTTCCCTGGTCTTCTAAACTGCCTGCTTTGCTTAGCACTGAGGATCTGCATCTCTGCTCTTACGTCCTGCCCCAAACAAGCTATGCTGTAAGTAACAAGGATAGATGTCTGTACTCTCTGCAGCTTATGACGTTAAAATATATAGTTGAGGCTTCTTTGCTTCAAAACTTGTTTAGAAGTCTAATATTATTCTGTTTAAAACACAAGAATGATATCTCTTATAACTATGGACTATTTAAGGAATTCTGCTGCAGACAGTCTGAGCTCAGTTGTATGCTCACAGGGAGAGAAAATTGAAGCCATAGCACAAGGCATTTACAAGAAAAGTTGCACAAAGGACAACTGCAAAGTTCCCTACCTAAGCCAAACACGTCTCCTTTAATTCCTCTTGTCAAGGAGTAGACAAAAAGCATAACTACTATTATTAAAAATAATAGTCTAAAATATGAAAATATATAAAATAATCTAAGAAAAACTTTGCCTACTGGGAACTGTTATTAATATTTTCTTGTTAATCTTTGAATATATTTTTAGAGAATATATTCTCTTTAAAATTATTTATTTACTATGTATGGATGTTCTTATCTGTGTGGCACATGTGTACCTGGTGCCCACGGAACCCAGAAGAGAACACTAGATCCTTTGGGACTGGAGTTACAGACAGCTGGGAGCTGTCATTTGGATGCTGGAAACTGAATGCAGGTCCTCTGTGAGAACATCAAGTGTTCTTAACCACTGAGCTATCTCTCCATCTTTTAAAATTAATCTTTTAAAATAATTTCATACAAACATGATTTTGTAAGAAAATTCTGCAAGCGATGCACATTATAATCACTTCCAAACTGATACATGAACTCTTAGTATACATGAAAAAATGTTAGTCTTATAAAATGTAGCTACAGGATTGGTACTATTAAGACAACAAGTTGCAGCGCCAATCTGGGAAGCTGCAATCCTAATTCTTAGGAAACTTCCCTCAGAAGACCTGTGGATGACCACGTAGACCACAAGCACATCATTTACTCCCGTGGGACCCAACTAAGTGACTAGAACAGTTTTCTCATTCATGAAACACTTGGGAAATGTATTTAATTCATTCTTACTTTATGTTCTGGCACTACTGACTACACTCAGGGCATTCTCTACCACTAAACCATCCTTAAAATTGCTTTTATTCCTGAAAAACTACAAAGTATGTTCTAATAACTGAGAGCAAGGCTGAGCCAGGTACGTGGTTAATACAATACCTCCTACAGACTGTGAACAGGGACAGTCAACTGAGCTTACGGTACCATTCTAGCTAAGGGTCAGGTATTTGAACTCTGGCAAACGGGGAACAGAATTACCTGGAAAGACAGGCTTTGGTAATGGCATCATGAAGATTTTCGCTGGGATACTTCGAGAGCCGGCGAGAGATCCGTAAGAGCTGACGGGTGGAAAGCGAGGCTGCCAAGGACTGTGCCTATGAGAAGGCAAAGACAGCCTGCTAAGAGTTCCACTTCAACTTGTTAATGCCCCTGCAGATAGATGTCACTGCACAATTCACTATTCCTGAGGGACAAGGCCAAATTTAAATATGTGCAAGGAATGAGTTATGAATAAAAATGAACAGAATCCATTTTATACTTAAAATAGCCTCCAGGATAGTTTTACTAATCTATAGAAAGCATTTAGCAATTAAATTTAACTGAGGGAGTAGAGGAGAGAAGGCTGTTCTAAATGCAGGTCACACCTGCCTCACAAAACCCTTACGTACAATGGACTATTCTCGCTTTTCTTCTTCACACAGCTGACTTGTTAAGATATTCTGAACTCAGACCTCTAAGCAAATCTGTGGTTTCTGAAATACAAAAAAGGAGTCGTGGGCAGTTTAGGTTGCTGACCATAAGGATGTCAACCAGTTTATCACCTCAGAGGCAGATTGCTACTAGAACCCTTTTCTAATACCATTGGAATTAGTTCCTTTTTTGTTTCCTACACTTGCCCCAAATTTCAGTAGTGCACTAATGCAGTTGTTAATTTCAGTAATACAGTAATACAGTTGCTAACACAGAGCCAAGCCTCCAGGAAAGTCAGAATATCTGCTGACCTGTGCTTTAAATTCTCTTGGCAGGCAGCACAGTGAAGCTTTAATGCTCGATGACTTTAAAGTTAGATAAGTTGGGTTCTTACTAGCTATGTGATGTTGACTAAGGACATGATTTCTCCAGTCTGTTCCTGAATCTTTAAGATGACACAAACAGCACGTTCCTTTATGAAACTGTTCTAAGGATTAAATTCTAGAATGATTCTATAGCACTTAGCACAGGCCAGAAAAGTAGGGCTACTCACAAAATAACAGACATTACATACAGGTTCACAACAAGTGATAGAGAGGATGGGGGTGCCCCATAAAGGACAGAGACAATGGGGTACCCGACAACTGACAGAGATTACCACACAAGTAACAATGGGGGTGCCCCACAAAGGACAGGGATAATGGGGTACCCACAAATGACAGAGATGATGGGGTACCCAATTGAGTGATTATGGGGTGCCCAGCAAATGACAGATATAATTGGGCACTCTACAAATAAGAGATGATGGGGGTACCCCACAAATGACAAAGATGATAGGAATGCACAAAAAGTGACAGATGAGCCAGATGGCCCCCTTACAATGAAAGCAGCCACACACACTCACAAAGATCTACACAACTGTAATGAATCAAATTATTACTGACCTAGTTTACAACTCAGATCAACAGCATGGTTTAGGCTAAGGCAGTGTAATAAAGCTCTTCTGAAGCTATGTGACCTCTGAGAGGTCACTAAGGCCTAATGAACTGTTACAAAGAGGGAAGAGGATGGCAGAGTGACCCTGAGCATCTTAGTGGCAAGAGGAAACAGAGGAAGTACCACGGGGTTCAAAGGGGACAAGGAAACATGCCTAAGATGTGTCTTCGTGAGGGGACCTCCGTGAAACCCGCACCAGGAGCACCGACATCCCCATGCTCAAGCATCACACAGCTCCATGAGATGTGGCTCTGCTGCCACTAGCGCTATGGTATGAGTCACACAGCCTTTCAGGACCAACAGCTACAGCACCAACACTTTTCCCCTGTTAGACAAGTTTCAAAGAACTCATTTACACGGAAATGACTTGGTGAACCCTTGTTCTCAGTCAATGTGCATTCTTGACCTAGAGAATGTTTAAATATAAAGAACCATAAATTTTAATTAAAAGTGACATGTAATTTAATGCTAAAATAAGCCAAAACAAAGCAAAACACTGACAAATGTGGCTTAAAGCAGTCACATGAGCAGGAGAAATGGACAAAGGCATGAAAGCAAAAGGAAGATACAGCCCTGCTGAGCATGAGCTGCCAGCCATGCTTCTAGAAGGCCTGCTCGCCAACTCTTTGGACCACCAATGACTCCAGAAATGACTCTGACCTCAAAGCTGTGGGATGCTCTTACAAGCAGAACTTCATCCTGAGGTCTAACTTGATTGGCAATAGTGTAGAAAAAGAAGAGAGACGAGTGAGACTGGAAGCCAATGCTGCTTCATTGGTCTTTCCTCAAGAAGACAAAGTCCTACAGTAAGGTTATGACACCAAGATGGAAGAAAAGGTGGCAGCAAATGACCTGAATACCTGTTAAGTGGCCTACGAGGAAGAAGGCAGAGCTGTGGATAAGTACATATTCCAGTGAAGGAAAACAGAGCATTCAGGGATTCCCAGCCTTAATATCTTAGACTGTGAAAAGTTCCTATTTCACCCACACAAGGTCTGAGAAATACACCCCAACATGAGTCTTTCAACAGTTTAATAAAAAACAAATATAACTTCCTAAGACCCAACATCCCAGTCTTGTACGCTAATATCACATGGGCTTTGTATCTCATCCCAGCAAACCCTGAAGGTTTCATACAGCTTTGAAGAACAATTCCTTCACTGGACAGCACCAAATTCTTTACAATAGAATCTGGTGTTTAAAACACCGGTGCTAAGCATAATGTGAACCAATTTTGTGTTGAATAAAAGACTTATTAACTCCTGCTTTCAGACTGTCAATTAAAAATTCAGAATAGACTTTAATTTAAAAAGTCCTAGTGTATGTAGCATTTAAAAAGTCCTAGTGTATGTAGCATTGTAATATCAAATTTCTAACAGCAATTTTATCTTGCAGAAAGGAAGGTAAGAATGCGAAGTACATTCCTTGGTTACCATGGTTATGCAAGTTAAAGGCACACACAACGGTTTTTTCATATTAGCACAATTATGAGTACCTTCAACTGCTTAAAATACAAAAGATCTCATGAGATATGAACAAAAATAATGTTTTTCTTCCTCTTAAAGAATTAATATATATGTACATATATATATGTATGTGTTATACATACACACATATATATATATATATATATGTATGTATGTATGTATGTATGTATGTATGTATGTATAAGCCCTGCCAGGAGAGAAGCCTAGAGATGATCTCTTAATAAACTGTTAATTAATTAATTAATTTTCCATTCATTCCTCAAGGATTTAAGTATCTATTATCTGTCAGGTTCCAGTTAGAAAGTCAGAGTAGAAGACTGAACAAGCTCAGACTTAGAGAGTTCAAGTACTAATTGGAGAGCTAAAAATAACCCCCAAGCAACTGTGATGGGTCAGTAGGGTGAGAATTTCTAGTGTCAAGAAAGCAGACTGGGAGGTACGTGTAGCCTCTGCTTAGGGGACAGAGATGGCCACCTAGCAGAATGGAGGCCCAGAGGAGCAAGCCAATGGAGAGAACACACATTCTAGGCATTTCTAAAGAAGAGGCATTTTAATGGGTGCTAAAACTAAAGACAGCGCCAAGCTAAGCATGAGCAGAGCCCAGGGGCTTCAGCAGAGGCTGAGGAAGAGAGGCTGGCAAGGCAGCGGAGTCACAGAACCAGCTGCACAGTAAGCATGTTCTCCATCTACTCACGAAGGCAAAGGGTTCCTCAAACAGTGAATAGCAAGAAGTCTGGAAATCCACTGCGAAGGATCACTCCATGGACAAGATGGGAGACTCATCTATTCATTGCTCTATCAGATACCTGCTAAATACCTACTGTTGTGCAAGCAAAGATCCCGAGTCAACAGATGCAGAGAATGAAACAAACGAAACCCAAGGGGGAAACAGGCAACAGAATGTGCCTAAAGCATGTCTATCACACCTAAGATCATTACCCCAATGCGAGTCTTGAGGCAAGAGGGGAAGACAGAAATAAAATGGCAAGGAAAATGCCTCTGACTCACATTGACTTGGAAAAGAATGATTGGGAATGTGACATCTTAGCAAATCTAATGGGGGCAAGGGAACAGTCCTAAAGCCATCGAAGAGAGGAAAATACAGAGGAAGATGCTCCAAGCCTAGCACTAGTTAGAATGTCCAAGAGCAGGGAAGACTGCCTGCTAGCTCCATTTCATATGTCAGAAGATGCTCTGAACACTGAGTGGGAAGAAAAGCCATCAACAGTCCCTTCTGGCTGTGACCCCCTAAAGCTTTGACGCACAGCCTGTAAGACATGCCCAATGATGGCATGACTATTATGACATAGCCAGCTGTGTTGTAACTGGACTTAACACAGGGGAACTCAGACCTGGTATCGTATTGCAGGCCAGTAACTCAGGCTATGAAGTTCATAGTCCCTACTACTACTGTTTTGTTAGGAGCACATAGTGTCAACCTGGCTTCCAAATATTCTTATATTCATAGACTAGTGGAAACCTCACCTTAATCACGGAAATCTCTCCCTCCCTCCCTCCCTCCCACCCTCCCTCCCTCCCTCCCTCCCTCCCGCCCACCCGCCCAGCCAAAGCTCAGGGAATACTGTAGAAGAGAAGACAGTAAGATTCCAAGAGGCAGAAATAGATGAAGTCTGCCTCAAAACAACATCCTCTGGGTGTGAAGGGCCACTGCATTCTGGAAGTCACAGAAGCTGTGGCTGTCAGCAAAACTCCACAAGATCAAGCCAAGCAACACTTCAGCATAAAGGGGAGGGACTCATGAAGAGCCATCCCAGCTGAGGAGCTGTTGGCAACTGACAGCCACTTGAGAGAGATTAAGTCTTCTCTTTAGGGTTCTGCATACTTTGGTCCTTCTTAGAAGGGGAAATGAAACACCCATGGAAGGAGTTACAGAGACAAAGTGTGAAGCAGAGACTGAAGGAAAGACCATGCAGAGACTGCCCCACCTGGGGATCCATCTCATATACAGTCACCAAACCCAGACACCATTGTGGATGCCAACAATTACTTGCTGACAGGAGCCTGATATAGCTGTCTCCTAAGAGGCTTTGCCAGGGCCTGACAAATATAGAAGTGGAAGCTCACAGCCATCCACTGGACTGAGCACAGGGTCCCCAATAAAGGAGCTAGAAAAAGGACTGAACGAGCTGAAGGGCTTTCCAGTCCCATAGGAGAAACAACAATATGAACCAACCAGTACCCCCAGAGCTCCCAGGGACTAAACCACCAACCAAAGAGTACACATGGTGGGACTCATGGCTTCAGCTGCATATGTAGCAGAGGATGGCCTAGTTGGTCATCAATGGGAGGAGAGGTCCTTAGTCCTGTGAAGGCTCTATGCGCCTGTGTAGGGAAATGCCAGAGCCAGGAAGAGGGAGTGGGTGGATTGATGAGCAGGGGGAGGGGACAGGCAACAAGGGGTTTTCCCTTGGGGAAACCAGGAAAGGGGGAGGGGAAACCAGGAAAGGGGATAACATTTGAAACATAAATAAAGAAAATATCTTTAAAAAAGGAAAAAAAAAGAAGTCTTCTCTTCAATGGTGGAGCCTGTGGTAGGTTGCCCATGCCCCAGTGGGTGGCGCCCTAAAGCCATGTGCATGTGGGCAGCATTAACTGGACACAGTGGGTTATAGAGGGGAGAGGGAGAGGAGGAAAACATTACAGTGATAATGACATGAAGTTGGGATGGGGACTGAGCTACAGGGAGAAGAGGAGAAGGCAGTGGGGGGGTTATAATCTAAATACACTGTACTCAGATAAGAAATAACCTAAGAATAAATTTTAAAACTGAGCAACAGCAAAGAAAATAACAAAGCTGGAAAGACTAATGGGGAAAAATGAGGTGAGGTCCCAGAGGTAATTAGCAAGAAAACTGTGGTAACTGGATCTTCTCTCTCTCTCTCTCTCTCTCTCTCTCTCTCTCTCTCTCTCTCTCTCTCTCTCTCTCTCTCTCTCTCTCACTGCTGGAGCTTAGGAATGTGACTTTTTAAGGCAAAGATGTCTTTGGAGATGAGATTAAGAATTTTTTTTTTTTCCATTTTTTATTAGGTATTTAGCTCATTTACATTTCCAATGCTATACCAAAAGTCCCCCTTACCCACCCACCCCCACTCCCCTACCCATCTACTCCCCCCCTTTGGCCCTGGCGTTCCCCTGTACCGGGGCACACAAAGTCTGCGTGTCCAATGGGCCTCTCTTTCCAGTGATGGCCGACTAGGCCATCTTTTGATACATATGCAGCTAGAGTCAAGAGCTCAGGGGTACTGGTTAGTTCATAATGTTGTTCCACCTATAGGGTTGAAGATCCCTTTAGCTCCTTGGGTACTTTCTCTAGCTCCTCCATTGGGAGCCCTGTGATCCATCCATTAGCTGACTGTGAGCATCCACTTCTGTGTTTGCTAGGCCCCGGCATAGTCTCACAAGAGACAGCTACATCTGGGTCCTTTCGATAAAATCTTGCTAGTATATGCAATGGTGTCAGCGTTTGGATGCTGATTATGGGGTGGATCCCTGGATATGGCAGTCTCTACATGGTCCATCCTTTCATCTCAGCTCCAAACTTTGTTTCTGTAACTCCTTCCATGGGTGTTTTGTTCCCACTTCTAAGGAGGGGCATAGTGTCCACACTTCAGTCCTCATTTTTCTTGAGTTTCATGTGTTTAGGAAATTGTATCTTATATCGTGGGTATCCTAGGTTTTGGGCTAGTATCCACTTATCAGTGAGTACATATTGTGTGAGTTCCTTTGTGATTGTGTTACCTCACTCAGGATGATGCTCTCCAGGTCCATCCATTTGGCTAGGAATTTCATAAATTCATTCTTTTTAATAGCTGAGTAGTACTCCATTGTGTAGATGTACCACATTTTCTGTATCCATTCCTCTGTTGAGGGGCATCTGGGTTCTTTCCAGTTTCTGGCTATTATAAATAAGGCTGCTATGAACATAGTGGAGCATGTGTCCTTCTTACCAGTTGGGGCTTCTTCTGGATATATGCCCAGGAGAGGTATTGCTGGATCCTCCGGTAGTACTATGTCCAATTTTCTGAGGAACCGCCAGACTGATTTCCAGAGTGGTTGTACAAGCCTGCAATCCCACCAACAATGGAGGAGTGTTCCTCTTTCTCCACATCCTCGCCAGCATCTGCTGTCACCTGAATTTTTGATCTTAGCCATTCTCACTGGTGTGAGGTGGAATCTCAGGGTTGTTTTGATTTGCATTTCCCTGATGATTAAGGATGTTGAACATTTTTTCAGGTGCTTCTCTGCCATTCGGTATTCCTCAGGTGAGAATTCTTTGTTCAGTTCTGAGCCCCATTTTTTAAGGGGGTTATTTGATTTTCTGAGGTCCACCTTCTTGAGTTCTTTATATATGTTGGATATTAGTCCCCTATCTGATTTAGGATAGGTAAAGATCCTTTCCCAGTCTGTTGGTGGTCTTTTTGTCTTATAGACAGTGTCTTTTGCCTTGCAGAAACTTTGGAGTTTCATTAGGTCCCATTTGTCAATTCTCGATCTTACAGCACAAGCCATTGCTGTTCTGTTCAGGAATTTTTCCCCTGTGCCCATATCTTCAAGGCTTTTCCCCACTTTCTCCTCTATAAGTTTCAGTGTCTCTGGTTTTATGTGAAGTTCCTTGATCCACTTAGATTTGACCTTAGTACAAGGAGATAAGTATGGATCGATTCGCATTCTTCTACATGATAACAACCAGTTGTGCCAGCACCAATTGTTGAAAATGCTGTCTTTCTTCCACTGGATGGTTTTGGCTCCCTTGTCGAAGATCAAGTGACCATAGGTGTGTGGGTTCATTTCTGGGTCTTCAATTCTATTCCATTGGTCCACTTGTCTGTCTCTATACCAGTACCATGCAGTTTTTATCACAATTGCTCTGTAGTAAAGCTTTAGGTCAGGCATGGTGATTCCACCAGAGGTTCTTTTATCCTTGAGAAGAGTTTTTGCTATCCTCGGTTTTTTGTTATTCCAGATGAATTTGCAAATTGCTCCTTCTAATTCGTTGAAGAATTGAGTTGGAATTTTAATGGGGATTGCATTGAATCTGTAGATTGCTTTTGGCAAGATAGCCATTTTTACAATGTTGGTCCTGCCAATCCATGAGCATGGGAGATCTTTCCATCTTCTGAGATCTTCTTTAATTTCTTTCTTCAGGGACTTGAAGTTTTTATCATACAGATCTTTCACTTCCTTCGTTAGAGTCACGCCGAGATATTTTATATTATTTGTGGCTATTGAGAAGGGTGTTGTTTCCCTAATTTCTTTCTCAGCCTGTTTATTCTTTGTGTAGAGAAAGGCCATTGACTTGTTTGAGTTAATTTTATATCCAGCTACTTCACCGAAGCTGTTTATCAGGTTTAGGAGTTCTCTGTTGGAATTTTTAGGGTCACTTATATATACTATCATATCATCTGCAAAAAGTGATATTTTGACTTCCTCTTTTCCAATTTGTATCCCCTTGATCTCCTTTTGTTGTCGAATTGCTCTGGCTAATACTTCAAGTACTATGTTGAAAAGGTAGGGAGAAAGTGGGCAGCCTTGTCTAGTCCCTGATTTTAGTGGGATTGCTTCCAGCTTCTCTCCATTTACTTTGATGTTGGCTACTGGTTTGCTGTAGATTGCTTTTATCATGTTTAGGTATTGGCCTTGAATTCCTGATCTTTCCAGAACTTTTATCATGAATGGGTGTTGGATCTTGTCAAATGCTTTTTCTGCATCTAACGAGATGATCATGTGGTTTTTGTCTTTGAGTTTGTTTATATAATGGATTACATTGATGGATTTTCGTATATTAAACCATCCCTGCATCCCTGGAATAAAACCTACTTGGTCAGGATGGATGATTGCTTTAATGTGTTCTTGGATTCGGTTAGCGAGAATTTTATTAAGGATTTTTGCATCGATGTTCATAAGAGAAATTGGTCTGAAGTTCTCTATCTTTGTTGGATCTTTCTGTGGTTTAGGTATCAGAGTAATAGTGGCTTCATAAAATGAGTTGGGTAGAATACCTTCTACTTCTATCTTGTGAAAAAGTTTGTGCAGAACTGGAGTTAGATCTTCTTTGAAGGTCTGATAGAACTCTGCACTAAACCCGTCTGGTCCTGGGCTTTTTTTGGCTGGGAGACTATTAATAACTGCTTCTATTTCTTTAGGGGATATGGGACTGTTTAGAAGGTCAACTTGATCCTGATTCAACTTTGGTACCTGGTATCTGTCCAGAAATTTGTCCATTTCGTCCAGGTTTTCCAGTTTTGTTGAGTATAGCCTTTTGTAGAAGGATCTGATGGTGTTTTGGATTTCTTCAGGATCTGTTGTTATGTCTCCCTTTTCATTTCTGATTTTGTTAATTAGGATTTTGTCCCTGTGCCCTTTAGTGAGTCTAGCTAAGGGTTTATCTATCTTGTTGATTTTCTCAAAGAACCAACTCCTCGTTTGGTTAATTCTTTGAATAGTTCTTCTTGTTTCCACTTGGTTGATTTCACCCCTGAGTTTGATTATTTCCTGCCGTCTACTCCTCTTGGGTGAATTTGCTTCCTTTTTTTCTAGAGCTTTTAGATGTGTTGTCAAGCTGCTAGTATGTGCTCTCTCCCGTTTTTTCTTGAAGGCACTCATAGCTATGAGTTTCCCTCTTAGAAATGCTTTCATTGTGTCCCAAAGGTTTGGGTACGTTGTGGCTTCATTTTCATTAAACTCTAAAAAGTCTTTAATTTCTTTCTTTATTCCTTCCTTGACCAAGGTATCATTGAGAAGAGTGTTGTTCAGTTTCCATGTGAATGTTGGCTTTCTGTTATTTATTTTGTTATTGAAGATCAGCCTTAGTGCATGGTGATCTGATAGGATACATGGGACAATTTCAATATTTTTGAATCTGTTGAGGCCTGATTTGTGACCTATTATGTGGTCAATTTTGGAGAAGGTACCATGAGGTGCTGAGAAGAAGGTATATCCTTTTGTTTTAGGATAAAATGTTCTGTAGATATCTGTCAGATCCATTTGTTTCATCACTTCTGTTAGTTTCAGTGTGTCCCTGTTTAGTTTCTGTTTCCATAATCTGTCCATTGGTGAAAGTGGTGTGTTGAAGTCTCCCACTATTATTGTGTGAGGCGCAATGTGTGCTTTGAGCTTTACTAAAGTTTCTTTAGTGAATGTGGCTGCTCTTGTATTTGGAGCATAGATATTCAGAATTGAGAGTTCCTCTTGGAGGATTTTACCTTTGATGAGAATGAAGTGTCCCTCCTTGTCTTTTTTGATGACTTTGGGTTGGAAGTCAATCTTATCAGATATTAGGATGGCTACTCCTGCTTGTTTCTTCATACCATTTGCTTGGAAAATTGTTTTCCAGCCTTTCATTCTGAGGTAGTGTCTATCTTTTTCTCTGAGATGAGTTTCCTGTAAGCAGCAAAATGTTGGGTCTTGTTTGTGTAGCCAGTTTGTTAGTCTATGTCTTTTTATTGGCGAGTTGAGACCATTGATGTTAAGAGATATTAAGGAAAGGTAATTGTTGCTTCCTGTTATTTTAGTTGTTAAAGGTGGCATTCTGTTCTTGTGGCTGTCTTCTTTTAGGTTTGTTGAGGGATTACCTTCTTGTTTTTTCTAGGGCGTTGTTCCCGTTCTTGTATTGGTTTTTTTCTGTTATTATCCTTTGAAGGGCTGGATTCGTGGAGAGATAATGCGTGAATTTGGTTTTGTCGTGGAATACTTTGGTTTCTCCCTCTATGATAATTGAGAGTTTGGCTGGGTATAGTAGCCTGGGCTGCAGTTTGTGTTCTCTTAGTGTCTGTATAACATCTGTCCAGGCTCTTCTGGCTTTCATAGTCTCTGGTGAAAAATCTGGTGTAATTCTGATAGGCTTGCCTTTATATGTTACTTGACCTTTTTCCCTTACTGCTTTTAGTATTCTATCTTTATTTAGTGCATTTGATGTTCTGATTATTATGTGTCGGGAGGAATTTCTTTTCTGGTCCAGTCTATTTGGAGTTCTGTAGGCTTCTTGTATGTTCATATGCATCTCATTCTTTAGATTTGGGAAGTTTTCTTCAATAATTTTGTTGAAGATGTTTGCTGGACCTTTGAGTTGAAAATCTTCATTCTCATCCACTCCTATTATCCGTACGTTTGGTCTTCTTATTGTGTCCTGGATTTCCTGGATATTTTGAGTTAGGATCTTTTTGCATTTTCCATTTTCTTTGATTGTTGTGCCGATGTTCTCTATGGAATCTTCTGCACCTGAGATTCTCTCTTCCATCTCTTGTATTCTGTTGCTGATGCTCAAATCTATGGTTCCAGATTTCTTTCCTAGGGTTTCTATCTCTAGTGTTGCCTCGCTTTGAGTTTTCTTTATTGTGTCTACTTCCCTTTTTAGGTCTAGTATGGTTTTGTTCATTTCCATCACCTGTTTGTATGTTTTTTCCTCTTTTTCTGTAAGGACTTCTACCTGTTTGATTGTGTTTTCCTGTTTTTCTTTAAGGACTTGTAACTCTTTAGCAGTGTTCTCCTGTATTTCTTTAAGTGATTTATTAAAGTCCTTCTTGATGTCCTCTACCATCATCATGAGATATGCTTTTAAATCTAGGTCTAGGTTCTCAGGTGTGTTGGGGTTCCCTGGACTGGGCGAAGTGGGTGTGCTGGGTTCTGGTGATGGTGAGTGGTCTTGGTTCCTGTTAGTAAGATTCCTCCGTTTACCTTTCGCCATCTGGTAATCTCTGGAGTTAGTAGTTATAGTTGACTCTGTTTAGAGATTGTTCTTCTGGTGATTCTGTTACCGTCTGTCAGCAGACCTGGGAGACAGATTCTCTCCTCTGAGTTTCAGTGCTCAGAGCACTCTCTGCTGGCAAGCTCTCTTACAGGGAAGGTGCGCAGATATCTTGTATTTGGACCTCCTCCTGTTCAGACTAATTTCCTAAGTTCGGCGGGTCTCGGACCAAGATGGCGACCGCTGCTGCTGTGGCCCAGGCCGCCTCCCCAGCCGGACGGGCACCTGTCCTCCGGTCCGGACGGTGGCCGGCTGTCCCCGGCCCACAAAGGGTGCTGCCTCAGCGCCTCTGTGCTTCCGCCTGTTCCAGAAGCTGTCAGGTTCTCTGGCGCACCCTCTCACCTGTTCAGACTAATTCCCTAAGTTCGGCGGGTCCCGGACCAAGATGGCGACCGCCGCTGCTGTGGCCCAGGTCGCCTCCCCAGCCGGGCGGGCACCTGTCCTCTGGTCCGGAAGGTGGCCGGCTGTCCCCGGCCCACACAGGGTGCTGCCTCAGCGCCTCTGTGCTTCTGCCTGTTCCAGAAGCTGTCAGGTTCTCTGGCGCACCCTCTCACCTGTTCAGACTAACCTCCCAAGTTCGGCGGGTCCCGGACCAAGATGGCGACCGCTGCTGCCGAGATTAAGAATTTTTTAAAAGGACATTATCTTGGATTAATTTGGTGCTTCCCCAAATGCATCTCTCTGTAAGAAGGCAGAAGAAAACTCAAGCAGATACAGCAGAGCTGATGGGAATACAGAAGGAGGCTTGGACAATGAGACCACAGATGGAGGAATGCTGGTAGCAGTCTCCCAGTGAGAAGGAACTAAGAGGGAGTTCTCCCAGGTGTGCAGCTTTGTTGACACTTCCACTGTGATTGATTTCAAAATCTTTTGTCCAGACCAAAAATTTCTTTATCAAGGCACAATTTGTTAAAATAGCAATGGTAATTTGTTAAGCTTTTGCAGAAAACTAGCAGAGATCCGGGCTTCAGATAGTTACTAGTGAAGGGTCAATAAAGAGGAAGTAATATTCCAGGACAAACTTTGTGAAAGTCTGAGACAAGGACAGTTGCTGACTACAGATTACAGCAGATTAACCTCAAAGTCACTGGAGAGACCTGCTTTCAGAATAAGCGACTGTATCAGAAAGGCACAGGTCAGGGGATATCAAGGCTTCAAATTTAGGCAGTTCAGCAGATTAAAACAGGAACATGAACAGAGTTAAAGATAGTTATTTAAGAGATAGTTATATATGTTGAATTTATAATAAACCTAAAGTATCCAGTTCAACAAGGAAACTACTATTTATTAAGCAACTACTAAGCAAAATTTAAAAACATATGCATTTATGTTTAATCACTACACTTGTCTTATAAGATCCTTGCCCCATTTTACAGATAAAAACAAAGACAGAATTATTGCCCTTGTGTGAGCAAGATGGCTCAGTGGTTAAAGGTGCCTGCTACCAAGCCTGACAACCCGGAGAGTGGTCCCTGGAACCCACATGGTGGGTGGAGAGAAATCACTCCTATCAGTTGTCTCTGACCCCTATATGCACATGCATACAACTAACTGCTTTTTTATAAAGAATAATTGTCTTTTTCCTGAAATAGAAATATGAGCAGTCTGTCAGTGAAGAAAAATTAGAAGGTAAAGATGAAGGCCTAGGCAACAGAGGGTGCCCCTCAGCAGACAGGATGGAGGGATAGTGTAGAGCCACAGGACCTCACTGATGCCTCTGAAGCTACGCCATCCTCCATGGCTGAGTGAGGAAGGGCCACAGCGCTCAAGGCAGTGGTACCAGGGCTGCACTATGCACAGGGACAAGAGCAGTGGTACCAGGGCTGCACTATGCACAGGGACAAGAGCAGTGGTACCAGGCTGCACTATGCACAGGGACAAGAGCAGTGGTACCAGGCTGCACTATACACAGGGACAAGAGCAGTGGTACCAGGGCTGTAATATGCACAGGGACAAGAGCAGTGGTACCAGGGCTGTACTATGCACAGGGACAGGAGCAGTGGTACCAAGGCTGTACTATGCACAGGGACAGGAGCAGTGGTACTAGGGCTGCACTATGCACAGGGACAAGAGCAGTGGTACTAGGGCTGCACTATGCACAGGGACAAGAGCAGTGGTACCAGGGCTGTACTATGCACAGGGACAGGAGCAGTGGTACCAGGGCTACACTATGCACAGGGACAAGAGCAGTGGTACCAGGGCTGTACTATGCACAGGGACAGGAGCAGTGGTACCAGGGCTGTACTATGCACAGGGACAGGAGCAGTGGTACTAGGGCTGCACTATGCACAGGGACAAGAGCAGTGGTACCAGGGCTGTACTATGCACAGGGACAGGAGCAGTGGTACCAGGGCTGCACTATTCACAGGGACAGGAGCAGCAGCTGAAGACTGAGCAGGCCAGCAACAGCAAAGGTGCAGGAACAACCCAGACTTACTGTGGGATCCTGGGTCTCCCTGAGTTTGTGAGTGACTGACAGCAATTTCTCCAGTGCTTCCTGAGGTACATTTGGAACCTATTTTATGAGGGAAGTAAGGAAAAGCAGGAAGAAATGAGGATATTCAGCAAATAATGCCAGGAGAGTGTTTTTAGATAGTCTCTGAGTACTGGGTCCACGTTGAAGTCATGAAGTTACCACTTCATTGTCTCAGCAAACACCTGAGGCCTGGCATTCTTTGAAACAGCCAGGCAAATAAGACCAAGCCACCCTCTCTGTATGCAGCCAATCACAGACAGGAAGCTGGCATCTAGCATGCCCGTGAACACCAGCTCCTGATTTGTAAGCTTCCATGTGATTCTTCAGAGCCACGTAAGGCATTGTCTTACTGAGATCAAACTTGCACAGTAGAATAGTAATTCATACAAGTCATTTAATTTTGGTGTATTTTAATGCACATATTATATGCCGACATCCAGTTACTAGGTGGCCCAAAAGGATTCCTGGGTACAAAATGAACATTCAAGATCTGTCTCTGAGACTTTTGAAGCACACAGTTGCTGGGTATGGTGCCTAGAGCAGGCCTCACTCTTACCGTCTCCTTTATCACTTGGATTTCTTCACTTTTCACAAGAGGCTTCATGTGATGGAAAAAGAACATAGTTAAAAATTCTGGTCCCAGCCACTGCTGTGTTGTGCTTCCAACAATTGGGGGCTCTGCCAACGCAATGATTCTGAAGGAAGGGTGGATAGGAAAAATGGACCTAAAGGAAAGAAGAAAAAAACAAAACAAAACATAACTGTCCATAATAGAAACTGGGACATGGAACTCAGCAATAAAACTCTCATTCTATTAATAATGCCAATGTTGTTATCCATCCAAAGAATGGACTTTGGGAAAAAACCCCTAAGATTCCAAGAGTAAGAGACTGGAATAAGTACTGCTAAGTGTACAGTATGCCCTCATGAACCTCCAGCCCTCCCACAGTGACTACTCCAAAGTCCCTTGACATGCAGCCACATCAAGCTTACATTCATTACATAGATCCTCCTTGTTTATATGGTCACTTAAAGCCTTTTCAAAATCCGCTTCTTAAGGAGCCCACTCTGTATGAATCAGAGAAACTAGCAGTCATCATTTGGGGTCGGGAAATATTTTAAAATATAGTTATTTAACTCAGGCATATGGGGTCACGTTAAATTTATAATTAGGTCAGCAAGAGAGTATTTAGTAGTTAAAGAGGTAAAGAAAGCTGAAGGTATTTGTCATTGATACAAACATTTAAAATTTTTAAAACTGATTTAACAAATCTGTCCTAGGAAGTCTGTGGAAGCATGCCAACGTCCACGGACACCGAGGAGGGAGGGCAATACTTCTCCCAGGCAGGAGGGAGGGCGATACTTCTCCTGGGCAGGCAAGTACTGAGTGTCTGGAGGAGCCAGGAAATAAGGTCCCCCATACTATGGTGCAGCCAGGTGGGTGGTACTGTTGGGGTTCTGTTTTTAATCAATCCTACTAAGACTAACCAGGCACAAAACATTTTTTAGAGGGTAATATAGTTCTTGCTGAGAGAAAATAGCTAAAAGCCCAGGTGCTTGCTAAGGGTTTGCAGAAAACAAAACTACAGCTATGAAGCTGGCATTGTACCACTGGCAACTGCGGAACCCAAGACTTACAGGACAGGAGGCTGGAGTATCGGCAGGGGGATGTGTGTGAAATCAGAAGAACTCTGAAAGGGGAGAAAGTGGCAACTAGACAGTGCACAGCTCTAAGTCCTGATGCCATGTCATTATTTGTAAGGTGGGAGAAAAGCAACTTTGGAAATTACCATCCTAAAGATGTAAGACTGAGTGAATTCCTAGAAGTTCATAGATATTTCACGTCACTAAACTTTTAAAAAAGAAGACATACGTGTGTGTGTGTGTGTGTGTGTGTGTGTGTGTATGAGTGTCTGTATGTTCTAGAAGAGTCTGGAATGATGTATCAAAAGAAGTTGTTCTGGGAAAGCAAAGAAGGAATACAGCACAGACTGGGCCCTCAGGTCCCCAGGAGTCTCTCAGAGGGGTTGGGTATTCAGACCACAGCAGACACTGCACGTGGGATCCTTAGAAAAGGCAGGTACCACAGTTCTCCTCAGGGAATGACTTCCTGGGGTTCAATTACAGATGCCAGATTCACTCCTGATCCTTCTGACTCCTGGCTGGGGCTGGGCAGAAGGTAGGGCATAGAGCACAGTTTGGCTGCAGACAATTAAAGCTGCAGATACAGTTTCTCACTTAAGATGAGGAGGGACAGCAAATTAGGAATAAAAGTTAAAAATCCATCAGACAAGCCAAAGGGAACGCCTAGTGAGTATTCTCAAACCAAGGGGCAGAAGGCAGAGCACAGCTAAGCTGCACAGTTAGCAGAAGAGCAACTGAGCCCAGGGGAGCTGGGGGTTGAGTGTAGATATGGGGGATGGACCTTGCCTGGAACATACACTGTCCACAGCTAGCTTTTTAACTATTGATTCTCACAAGCACTGGAGGGAGGAGCTGGCAACCTAACGGAGACCAATCCAAGGTACACGCTGATGATAAAAACAGCCCACCAAACCACTGAATAACAGGATGAGAAGGACCTTTGAGTCTTCTAGGGTCTCCGTCAAGGCTTCCTAGTACACAAATAGTTATACAGAGAGTCATTTCCTGATCCTAAGTTTCCTAAGTCTGCAAATTAGAGAGTAGAAATCTGTCAGTGTGAATCGGCAGCCCTTGGGGTAATCCCAAGGCTGAAGGACTGAAGCAGTACTTCTTCACTATAAGTACATAAACAGAGACTATAAGTATATAAAACCGAGGTTAGGTCTAACTTTGTTAAAATTTAACAATGATAACAAAAACAAGGACAATTCAAGCTGTGGCTTTTCCTTCAGATGAATCATCTCCTAAGGATTAAAGATGTTAGTAGCTAAAAATGTATTTTTTAACTATTTGAAGACTATTGGGGTTCAATATGTTTGTGGGTACAAGTTAAGTTTGAGAATGTAAAATCTTTTCTAATATACGTCCTTATAAAATGGTGGCACATGCGTTGATCACAGCAATCTGGAGACAGAGGCAGGCAGATCTCTGCTGTTCAAGGCCAGTCTGTTATACAAAGTCAGTTCCAGGATAGCCAGGGCTACAGAGAGAAGCCCTGTCTCAAAAACCAAAAATAATCATAGTCAAAATAAAACGGAATGGGATGAACATAAACCATTACAACATGAATAATTTCAAAGGAGCTGAGTAGAAAAGCTAGCAAAACGGAGTGCACACTGTGCTGTGTGATTCTGACTATACACAAACAAAACAAGCTATACCTAAGGACCGGAAGAGGACGGTGAGGATAGGCGGGCACCTTCACAAGGGTATAAAGGTGTTTCAAGAAATGTTAATCTGCTCATTGTCTTGGTTGTGGTAATGAATTCAGAAGCATATACAAAAATGATCAAATGGGATAGGATAAAAGTGCAGTGCCACAGATGAACTACACCTAAACAAAGCTCTTCCTAACGAAGCAGGATGTCAATAAGCCCCAGTCCTTTGAAGGGAATTGTACTACCTCTTGGTGGAAAATGTATTTAAGTAACTTGAAAGACTGATACTGAAGGTTTCTATAACGATGTAGATTGTGGGCTACAACAGGAGTTTAAAACTGGCGTCCTATGGCATAATACCAATGCTCCTATCAAAACCAACAAGTTACCCAGATGTGAGCACAGGCCACAGTTCCGTTCTCTGCACACAAGGACTGCACGGCATGGAGACGTTCCTAATGCATTCCATACAGGAGCTGAGCACTGATTGAAACAAGGAAATCAATAACAGGTAAGCAAGTGGGGGCTGCTGCATCTAATCACCATGATCAAAAGACCAAGGACAGTTAGTGGTAAGGGATAAGAACTAGAAATATTCTCCTGCTGAAAAGCTAGTCTCAACCTGCTCTTGAATGAATCTACGCAAGAAGCTGTATTCCCTGGATCAACAGACAAACAGAATGCACAATAAAAAGTAATTACACCTCACTGCTCCTTGACCGTAAAAATGGTTAGGATTAGTTTCAAAAATCAGAATTTCCTTAAGGCTTGTGGTTAGGAAGCAAACACATAAAATCTGGGACCTCCCTCAAATTTGTTGATTTCTTTTATGAACAAATTGTTTAAAAATATGCTGCAGCTTCTAGGAGGGTCAGAGAGAATGTTCATACTGTGCCCACTTCTAACACAGTAAGGATAAAGGACCGCCTGCAGAATACACTCTAATAAGAACTGTAAATATTATTATGATTCATCAGTAATTAATAAAGACTGAGAGATTGTGAACTATTTTCAACATTCAATAACAGCCAATAAAAACAAAATATTAACTAAAAATAAAAACTAGTAGGGCATGTCTACGTACACCCAGGTCTAGGCTGCAAATCTGAACTGCTTCTCTGCATCAGGTTCCAGCAAGAGCAGACACTGGAGTTTCTACTCCTGCTTTCCAACAAGTTTTTTGGAAAGGGACTTCATTAAAGAAGCACTTCATTAAAGGAAGTAGTTCTATTTTGGTCCATACTTCCTGCAGAGCTGTAGGTGTGGTTGGTATATGGGTCCATCACTGTGATCATGCACTCTCAGTTTGACAATAGAAGAAAAGTTTAACATTTCTAAAGGTGGTTAAGCATATGACTGCCTAAGGAAAATGTAAAACCCCAAATCTGGACATGACCAAGGATATGGCCCTTGGAAGAACTAGTAAACAATGAAGGAATTAAATATTATTTTGAAACTGAGTTCATGCCATAAAGTTGGAAGGGTTGGGAGCCCACAGCCATCACTGTTAATTCTGGGACCCTATGCTGCTATCAAGGAATCATTTTATTAAAGTCCATCAAGGTAGTCATAGTGAACAGACTTATAGCCTAAACAGCCAGCAAACATTTTTCGTTGGCTGTCTAAAGTCTATCTCAGCTTAAGATAATTCACTCACTCAAAAACATTTCCTAGAGCTGAAGACAGATCAGCATTTACACACACTTAGTGTTCATGTGAAGGACTGTGTTAATTTCCAGCACCTACACAGGGTTTCACAACCATCTAAATCCAGTTCCAGGGTGGTAGCCTCTTCTGATCTCTGTGGACACCAGGCACTCACGTGCTACCCATTTATACAGGTAGGCAATACACTAACACACATAAAAGTAAATAAACCAATCAAAAATAAAGCATTCCGTAAGTAGTCTACTATGAGCCTTCAATTGCGATGTTAGAAACAAATGAATGCAAGACAGAAGATAGATTCCTGACAAGAGTCAAGACCCAGAATCTATGTATTTCCTAAGGGCCAACTCCACCCTTGCCCTTCATATGTGAGACCCTACTATCCTTGATGAAAACAACTGGAAATCTTTTGCTATTGACAGCGAAGAAATCTTTCCAAACACAAGTACGAAAACTGCTCCTATCTGTAAGCAGAGATGGGAATCTGCATTTTCAGAACTGGGTTGAAAGGCAAAGATGTTCTTAGGTCTTCTTTACTGTTAAACCATCCACCTTCAACAAACCCAGGAGCTTACAGTCACTCCTTAGGAGGCTCTGCTCCCGCACTGGTAGACATTGTTCTCAGAACCCTGTTCCTAAGAGGAAATAGATTCATCTATTTGTGCAAGACTATAGGAGCTATTCCATTTGCAGCTACAATGAGGCAGGACCTCTGACCATCCCTCCAAAATCTGTCCTTTTAAACAACAAAACCTCCCTTGCCAAATCTGTGATTTTTTTTAATCTCCCAGAAGGAAATAAGGCATAAGTAAAAACAGAAAGTGAGTTTGCATAAATGCTACAAAAAGCTTTGTGACCTGCAGTCATCTAAGTTAATGGTCAGATAATTTGGATCATGAACTTAAACTTTACATGCTTTTGCCCAGAGTGGCACAGTATATGTGGACAACATAAAGAATCAACTCATGCTAGGTAATGAGTCAAAATAAAGCTAGAAAAGACAAAGAGGCTAGACATATAACTTCATTTAGCTCTTGCTAGCCTGAATAGATCTTAGAACCTTAGAATTAGAACTATAATCATCAAACATTTGTTGTTACTAAGTCATACACAAGAATTGAATCCAAATTCCTTTGGACCTGACAAGAAATATTTTAATGAATTCATTTTATTTTATTGTCCTCTATTGATCCCCTAAAACTGGAGTTATAGATGGTGTGAGCCAAGCAAACTCAGGCCCTAGACAAGAGCATTGTATGTGTTAACTGTTGAGCCATCTTTCCAGTCCCTTAACAGGTTGAAGGATTTTAGACAAGAAAAGATCATTGTTAGAACATCCTGCTTCTGAAAATTTAATGAAGACACAACAAAAGGATGACAGAATATAAAAGAGAAAAAAATACAAGTTCTGGCCAGGAGATTCAACCTACATCTACACAAGGAAAAGTAGAGAGAAAGGGAACATGGGAAACCAGGGAGATCCAGGTCTAGGGTGGCTCAGGAGCTATGCACTACATATTCCTTATGCACTACATTAGGAATAGGAAGCCGAGAGAACTCGGCATCATGGATTAGAGTGTGCCTGAGGAGAGAAGGGACTGGGGGGAGAAGGTGATGTGTGCACAGAAGAGGTCACTTCCCCTCAGCGTCCTCACATCACAGGCTCCCACTCGCTGTGCTTACTGACAGTGCCACCTGTCACGTGCAGGTAATTACCAGCCTTAGGGAAGACAGGACCGGTGCAAGGGAGACATCTATCTATCTTAGTGTACTGAGTAACGCAGCTGAAGACTCCACTCCCAACCAATATAATAATGGCAAAAGAATAAGGGGGTGGAGAAAAAGTACATGCACTGAGCAGAGAGGACAAAGGCTGGCGCCCTCAATTCGTGTGCCGGATGGAGGGGCAATTCTCCACACTGGCACATCAAGAAACGCCTAAGAAGCATGGTGCTCGGTGACGGGAGGCAAACGTCAGAAGAACCTGCTAGGCATTAGGAGAGAAAACTTCTCAGAATGGAAAGACGGACATGAGAGGAGTTCACAGAACTTAGGACAGAGGAATGGTATTTCCATAAAATGCTTTGAGAGTTCTAGCCGGCTTAGGAAATACTGGACTTTTTTTAATGGTGTGAGGAAAAGTAAGTATTGATGTTGCCTCCCTGCGCTGTCTCTGCAGGATGCTGGGGGATGGAGAGAAGCCGAGTGTGCAAAACGGCCACCACAAGCCAAACCCACCACCTGACGCTGAAGGCCGCTCTGTTCCTGGGAGTGTTTTTATTTGCAAAACTTTGTATGACTGTTAGAGAGAACATAGGTACCCACTCCCCCTCCCAACCACCCTCACTCCACCCCCACCAAAAAGGGCTGTCATTTCCTGGCTATTTGGCAGAAATACAGAGCTCCCAACATCCTAGGGGAAGCTGCCAGGCAAGCTCGGGAGCTATTGCTCAGTCGCTTTGATTCATCTTTCTCAAAGTCTGTATTTGTCCCTGGGCATGATTCCCATGCACACAATGTACAAGCCCTGAGTGCATGCAGAGGGACACACTAAGTGTCAAATCGAGCCCTTCCGAGCTCCAGCGGATTGACAGGCACACCTCACAAAGCAGTTCTGAAATCCACCGTCCTTCTTGAATAAGCCAGGTAGCAAGAAGTTGACATTTCCTTTCCTGTGCACTCAATGGTCAGTACACTTCACTGGTTTGGGAAAGGTAAAGCTTTGGCTGCTCCAGGTCAGTGTACACGAGGAAGAACTTGTCATCATTGTAACCCCGTCCCTTTCCCACAGAGTACCAATCTCCAATATGTGAAGGCCCACCAGAAGGTACCGGCATGTGGGCGACATCAGAGAAGAGTGACATGCAGTTGAAAAATAGTTTTCTTCAAATGCAAAGACCTATACACAGATGTTCACACCCTTCATTCGGGTTTCCCCAGTGTTAAGACTTTATCAGCTTATACTCACATTGCTCACAGTGGCAATTCCTGGGCCATTAATTTGGCTTATTTTACTGACACAGTCACAAGCCTATCTATCCCTTCTACCTCAAAAAGCAGCTCATGCAAACACAAGGCCTCCTTTCACAATCATACCACCATTATGATATTAACAGAATTAATGAATCCAATAGGAGGGAATATACACACTGTACATATTTAATCATTTTTCATTTGGGGGTGTATGGGAGGGTGGTGTCTCTGCTGTGTACTGTGTGTGTGTGTGTGGGTGTACTTGTTAGTACAGGTGCATGTGTGTGCCTGTGTTGTGTACCATGTGTGTACTTATTAGCACAGGTGCATGTGTGTGCCTATGCTGTGTACTGTGTGTGGGTTCTTGTTAGTACAGGTGCATTTATGAGAGCAGAGGTAGCCAACTTTCCTCAGCTGATTGCCCCATTTTTTTTGTTGTATTTTTTGACACATGGTCTTGCTGTAGGCCTGACTGCCTCTGACCTCACTATGAATAACAAGGTTGGCCTTCAGCTCAGACTGGTCTATCTACAGCTGCGTCCCTGATACATCTGAACCCTGGTTTCTACCCTTATATTTAAGACAGGGTCTGTAACTGAACCTGAAACTTCATCTACAGGGATAAGCTAGTCAGCCAATTAGTTTCAAAGATCTGCCTGCCTTGGTTAAACTTCTGCCTCATGCCGGGTTACAGTTCCTATATACATAGTACCTGGCTTTTTATATGCCGGGGTTACAGCTCCTATATACATAGTACCTGGCTTTTTATATGCCGGGGTTACAGTTCCTATATACATAGTACCTGGCTTTTATATGCCGGGGTTACAGCTCCTATATACATAGTACCTGGCTTTTATATGCCGGGGTTACAGTTCCTATATACATAGTACCTGGCTTTTTATATGCCGGGGTTACAGCTCCTATATACATAGTACCTGGCTTTTTATATGCCGGGGTTACAGCTCCTATATACATAGTACCTGGCTTTTTATATGCCGGGGTTACAGTTCCTATATACATAGTACCTGGCTTTTTATATGCCGGGGTTACAGCTCCTATATACATAGTACCTGGCTTTTATATGCCGGGGTTACAGCTCCTATATACATAGTACTTGGCTTTTTATATGCCGGGGTTACAGCTCCTATATACATAGTACCTGGCTTTTATATGCCGGGGTTACAGCTCCTATATACATAGTACCTGGCTTTTATATGCCGGGGTTACAGCTCCTATATACATAGTACCTGGCTTTTTATATGCCGGGGTTACAGCTCCTATATAAATAGTACCTGGCTTTTTATATGCCGGGGTTACAGCTCCTATATACATAGTATCTGGCTTTTTATATGCCGGGGTTACAGCTCCTATATACATAGTACCTGGCTTTTTATATGCCGGGGTTACAGTTCCTATATACATAGTACCTGGCTTTTTATATGCCGGGGTTACAGTTCCTATATACATAGTACCTGGCTTTTTATATGCCGGGGTTACAGCTCCTATATACATAGTACCTGGCTTTTTATATGCCGGGGTTACAGCTCCTATATACATAGTACCTGGCTTTTTATATGCCGGGGTTACAGCTCCTATATACATAGTACCTGGCTTTTTATATGCCGGGGTTACAGCTCCTATATAAATAGTACCTGGCTTTTTATATGCCGGGGTTACAGCTCCTATATAAATAGTACCTGGCTTTTTATATGCCGGGGTTACAGCTCCTATATACATAGTACCTGGCTTTTATATGCCGGGGTTACAGCTCCTATATACATAGTACCTGGCTTTTTATATGCCGGGGTTACAGCTCCTATATACATAGTACCTGGCTTTTTATATGCCGGGGTTACAGCTCCTATATACATAGTACCTGGCTTTTTATATGCCGGGGTTACAGCTCCTATATAAATAGTACCTGGCTTTTTATATGCCGGGGTTACAGCTCCTATATAAATAGTACCTGGCTTTTTATATGCCGGGGTTACAGCTCCTATATACATAGTACCTGGCTTTTTATATGCCGGGGTTACAGCTCCTATATACATAGTACCTGGCTTTTTATATGCCGGGGTTACAGCTCCTATATACATAGTACCTGGCTTTTTATATGCCGGGGTTACAGTTCCTATATACATAGTACCTGGCTTTTTATATGCCAGGGTTACAGTTCCTGTATACATAGTACCTGGCTTTTATATGGGCTTTGGGGATCCAGACTTAAATCAAGCCTGTGTAGACAGTGCTTTAACTTCTGAGCCATTTTCCCAGGTCTAATCTTTTCTATTTGTGTTTTGTAAATGTTTTCATGTTGTTTCCTGCTACAGGAAAATCGAATCTCACCCATAGCATTTGACTGTTATACCTAGTGAAAGAGCTGTAAGGAAGCTGGGGGCAGGAGGCCAGCAATGCCTCAGGGACATCCACAGTTATGCCCATGACTTCCTAGTAAAGCTGGCTTACCTTCTTAATACAGTTGAGACAGTTATTTAAAAGTACAGGCTAAGAAGTCAGTAGGGCCTAGATTAAACCTCAGGTTTTAGAAGTGTCAGGCTATCTCATCCACAGGACACCAAACTAAGCCATTCAGTTATTGTTTGGTTTGACTCTAGCTTAGCTAAAAATAAAGACTGCTACTTTCAGCTTAGCAGTAAGTTAACGCTAAGAATAGTGTAGTCAAGGGTTGGCTTGCTGCCAAGCCTCAGGAGGAGTTGGCTCCCCAAGACCCAAGTGGAGGAAGAAGACAGGAGATTCCCTCAAGTTGTTCTCTGGCTCCTGTATGTGAACTGTAGTATGTGTACATACACATCCATGCACATACATATACAATAAATAAAAGTTAAAAAACAAACTGATAATAACGTCCTTCAAATGACCTGTTCTGTAGCTGCTCATCGGTCAGTTGTAGCTTCTCCTTCAAGCTCAGGTACCTGTCCTCCCTCAGCAGCCGAGATCCATCATACAGGCTGAGCTCCCGGTCATGGATCAGTCTGATGGGGAAGGGGTTGGGGGAAACAAGTTAATCAATGATGTAAGGAGAGGCAGCATCACTCAGTCTGCATGTCATGCTGGAGGACAAGCCTAACAACTGTCTTAGGTGCGTGTTCACAACAGTAACTTCGTCAGTGCTATTACGCACTATCCTGGGCAGACATGCTGGACTCTGCAGAGGAGCAGTCCCAAATGCCAGCGATGGGTATGAGGGAGAAGAGACATGAAGAAGGGGAGGAGGAGGTGGGAGACAATGCCTCAGCTCACCCATGGGGCATGTTTTCACGTGTAAGCCACACACACTCCTGAATCCAATGCAGCTTTGAAAGGGAAAGTATCACTATAATATTTCACTGTTGAAATTGCAGGACTTAAGATATCAAAAGCCTCAGAAATAACTCCATTGCTCCTCCACATGGCAGCCCCAAAGCAACTAGCTTCCCATACTGTGTAAGACTCTACTGCTAGGTCTGCAAAGGTCAGAGGGCAAAGACTCATCTAGAAGCTATGAGCACAGGCAGTGCAGTCTGGAAGGCCTGGGTTCAAGTCCAATGTGCTGAACAATCAGAGAAGGGAGAACCATTCCATCTCTCTAAATTTTACTCTAAAATTAAGGCAAAAAAATTAAGACAACAATGCCAATCTCATATAGTTGGTATGAAAATTGAACAAGTAATTTAAAATACATGCTTAACATCATCTTGCTCAGTTTTCCTAAGTTAGGATTCCTAGGCAGCATTTTAAAATGCCCACGTAAAAAACTCCAGCCTGTATCATTTGAAGCCCTGGTAGGGATGGAGGCCAGGCACTGTATTTTATAGCTCCATTTGTCAGCATCCATCCTGCAAGCGGCCTGAGGCTGACACTGGAGCCTCTGGTTTAGCACAGCACAGGCTCCTTGCTGCTGTTGCTGCTCTTTTGTCCTTGGCCAGGCATCTGAGAGACAGCCAACAAGAGAGGGCTGAGCCTTTTCTTATTTTTGTATCCACATTTATCTGTTTGGCAGAGAATATTAAATTATGAGTCTAAGAAATGTGGTAAATCACCAAAACTTTGTGATTACTATTTTTAAACCCACACAGACCGAATCAAGATTAATACAACAAACACATTTGGAGTCTTTCATTCCACTCAGTGCCTGCATCTTGTCAGCGATAAAAACTGTGGTTAGCTGGGTGAAGAAGTGGCTTCTTTCATTTATTTGACACTTCCCAGTAAGTCAGATTAAAAAGTCATGCCGTAGGAAAGGGATGAAAAGCATCAGTAACCTCAGAGATGACACAGGCGGGGAAGACTTTCCACAGAAATTAGACAGAGAATCTTCCCACATTAAACTGTTTCTCACTCAAAATAAGAAAATGAAGGCTACAGAAATGGTCATATCTGTGCTGAGTGAAATAAGCAAATAAATACACATTTTATATTAAATTTTATTTTCTCTCAAAAAATTAAATAATAAAAAAATATTACAATAAGCTCAGCTCCAATGTTGTCTGGGATGATGTCTAGACGTATCGTTAAGATAAAATTGCAGACGCTCCAGCTGTGTGGTTTGTTGCACATATTGATCTATGTCCATAAGCCTCTTGGAGCCACGGCTGGCACACTTTCATCCTTTAGCTCTTACACAGCAAATTCTGCCACAGAGGTGAGGTTTGGGGTCTGATAGGCATGTGTTTATAACCAAATATTAATAATATTGTATTCAGCTTAATAATATAGAACTGTAAATTCCTCAGGACCTGAAATCTCAGTGTTTAGGTTGGCATAAAGACTGTCTATGATGCAAACCTTTGCAATACAGCCAGTGTGCCAGCGTTGACGCGGTGGATACCATCCAACAGGACCAGTTTGCCTTCCCGGGCAGCACTCACAAGGGGTGAGGAGCGCCAGGCGGTGTCGCCGTTGGGGAGCGTGTACCGCTGCTGTAGCAGGTCCCGCGCAGTCATATCCTAAAAGCAGGCACCAGCAAAGAATATGCAGAGTTAATGTTGAAGACCTATGCAATGCTTCTTTAGCCTTGTGGACATGTGTTTGCACACATTTGTCTTTGTACAGCATATTTCAAATAACAAACAAAAAGTTTTCTCAAATCCAAAGAGAAATATCACCAGAAAGCTTTAGGTATTTCCCCCTTATTACATATTTGCTCGATGTAAGAATGAGAGTTTGCCATCTTTCTCTTATTATTTAGTACTCCCTTTCTCTTTCAAAAGGATGACAACAGTAATTACTGCCACACTGAATGGAATCAGGTTCCATCACTGCATCCTAGAGACCATAGTGTGGGTGTTCTCTTTCACACTGAGAAGCTGGACATTCAGAGATGACTACGTTTTTTTTTTTTTTTTTTTTTTGAGACAGGTTTCTCTGTGTAGCCCTGACTGTCCTGGAACTCACTCTGTAGACCAGGCTGGCCTCGAACTCAGAAATCCGCCTGCCTCTGCCTCTGCCTCCCAAGTGCTGGGATTAAAGGCGTGCGCCACCATGCCTGGCTCAGAGATGACTACTTTATCCACCATGTGTGTTTCCTTTTGAAAAGCCTTCCTAGGGCCTATGCCTTGACTCCTTGGACTTACAGAGGCTAACCATGAAGGAGAGCAGGGACTGAGAAACAATAGCCCAACACTTAAAGAGTAAATTAAGGGCCCACACATCACACACCAGCCCTGAAACAGTGCAGGCAAGTCAAGCCAGCCAGCAATCATTGTACCGTGTAAAGCTACAGTAAAACGATGTGGTGCCCTGACAGGAGCAGGGCTTCCTCATGTGTGTTCGTGTTGGGAAGGCTGTCTCAGCAGTTTCAGATGCACTCTGTGCTGCTGTATCAAACACAAATGCGACCTTTACCCTCACCTTTATTCAAAATGTTATATTCCTTTGTAAGTTCTGCTGTAAACACTCCTAGTTTTAAGCAGGAAACCAATATTTATAACAACAACAATCTCACTAAAACCCAGAGTAAGATGTGAGACTTATTTCTTTCAATGATAGGGAAACCTATCAAAACAGTACTGATTTCAATGCTTCCTGACCTGGTCACAGGACACAGAGAAATCAAGCAAGATCTGGGCTGGAGCTTTATCCCTGTAGGTCCTGGATGCCACACTACTGACTACAGGCAAGATGTGACACTGGTGCAGCCCTGGCCACAGTCTGTCATAGAGGCAGCCGACTGCTTTTTGTCTGTTTTTCTTTTTTCAGTTTTGGATTTGGGGCCTGTTACAAAGAAGGTAATTCACACCTGGTACAGAAACCTGGGGAAGGCCATAGGCCCTAGTAGAGAAACTCTTCCTGTTATTTGGTTTAATGGATGTGATATATCCTCACACTGCCTCCTAGGTAAGTGTGCTTACGCCCAGAGCAGGGAATCTGGGAGCCTTGGTCACAGAAGCTTCCTTTTCACAGTGGTCAATGGCGGCTGCAGACTCACAACTGGGGGAAGCATTGAGATTAAGTGAATATTGAGTGCTCAGTCCTAAGCAGAGCTCCTTTATGGAGCAGGGAATACTGCAGGAGGAGGAGTACAAAAACTGTTAAGGGCACTGGGAGGAAAGAGGTGTGGAATGCTAAAGACCACACAAGGCACTGCTGTGATTGTCTACAAAAATCTATACACTAGAAGCCCATCAACATCTCGTTATGGGGGAGGGAGACTCGGGGTTCCATCCCTCCCTAAAGACAGGGATACTAGCTGACAGAGCAGAAGCATTTCTTCTGTGGCGTAGCCACTAATAACACGTCCATATTCCTGTACAAAACCACGTGACATTCATTTGGGTCATGTTCCTCACCCCCAAATAAGAGAGAAGAGAGTGGAAGGGAAGTTGTTAGTATGATGAGATCAATCAGCATTGGTCAGAAGGGGACAACTCAGGCTAACAAGGCCAATGTGAACCAATGAATTATAAACATACATGAATATGTGATAGTTAAATGCACTATTACATGTGATAATCAAATAAAAAAAGATAAATACAACTACCATTAAAAGGTAATGACTTAATAAACAAAAGTATGATTATATTAAATTATGAGGAAATTTTTCTGGATTTCTGTATTTGATGTGTTCATAATATACATACATGTGTTTTGTCTGTATGTATGTATATGTAGCACATGCATACTCGGTGCCTCCATAGGTCAGAAGAAGACATTATATTCCCTGGAACTGGAATCATATTCAATTATGTGGGTATTGGGTCCTCTACAATATTGACAAGTGCTCTTAACCACTGAGCCATCTCTCCATCATCATGAAGACATTCTTAAACATAACATTCAAATTCAGCCAAGCTCTATAACCTTAAAATGCTGTTTTAGATACGGTGTCAACATTTAGCCTTACTCTTTGTGGTGGTTAAATCAAGAATGGCCCTCATAGGCTCATACACCTGAATGCTTGTTTTCTCACTGGCAGTACTGTTTTGGAAGGATTAGGAGATGTGGCCATGTTGGAGTTGGTATGTTGCTGAGAGTGAGTATGGAGGTTTCAAAAGCCTAAACCAATCCTGGCCTGTGTTCCTTCTCCCTACATGGCCCACCCCGATCCCATGCCTCGTTTGTGGATCAGATGTAAGCTCTCAGCTACTGCTCCAGCACCATGCTTACAGTTATTCTCCCTGCCATGCTGGCCATGTAATCACCCTCGACACTATAAGGAAGCTGTCCTGGCTAGTTTTGTGTCAACTTGACACAGCTGGAGTTATCACAGAGAAAGGAGCTTCAGTTGAGGAAATGCCTCCATGAGATACAACTGTAAGGTATTTTCTCAATTATGATCAAGGGGGAAGTCCCCTTGTGGGTGGGACCATCTCTGGGCTGGTAGTCTTGGTTCTATAAGAGAGCAGGCTGAGCAAACCAGGGGAAGCAAGCCAGTAAAGAACATCCCTCCATGGCCTCTGCATCAGCTCCTGCTTTCTGACCTGCTTGAGTTCCAGTCCTGACTTCCTTGGTGATGAACAGCAGTATGGAAGTATAAGCTGAATAAACCCTTTCCTCTGCAACTTGCTTCTTGGTCATGATGTTTGTGCAGGGATAGAAACCCTGACTAAGACAGAAGCCCTTAATTAATTCTTTTATAAGTTGCCTTGGTCATGGTTCTGTAATTGTAATATAAAAGTAAGTGCCGGGCATGGTGGCGCACACCTTTAATCCCAGCACTTGGGAGGCAGAGGCAGGTGGATTTCTGAGTTCGAGGCCAGCCTGGTCTACAAAGTGAATTCCAGGACAGCCAAGGCTACACAGAGGAACCCCATCTCGAAAAACAAAAAACAAAACAAAAAAGTAAGTAGGCCACACATTAATAGTGCCTCCCCTCCCCCTTTTTCTTTTTGACAAAATAAAATGTAGTAAGATAAGACAAAAATCATCATATCAAGTTTGGGCAAGGCAACCCAATAGAAGGGAAAGAGCCCTAAGTACAGCACAAGACTCAGAGACGTGTACACACGCTCAGCAGCCCCATAAAAACACTAATCTGAAAGCTATACTATAGTATGCACTCAGGGACCTGGTGCAGGCTTTGCCATCCCTGTGCTGTGGCTTTAGTCTCTGTGAGTTAATGAGCCTCGCTCGGTTGATTCAGAGGGCCTTATGCTCTTGGTGTCCTCCATCCTTTCTACGGCTTATATGCTTTCTGCCTCATCTTCCAAAGGATTCCCTGAGCTCTGAGGGGGTAGCAGTGCTTCTCAATTCAACTATAAATTTAAGGTTTTATACAAGCTGTGTGAGCAGTATCACTTCATACTGTCAGTGACAGCTAACATCATCCAAGACTAAACTTAGCCATATCATCAGTGAGATGGTGCATGGTATGGGAGGGGACACTCCCCTCAGGGCTGTGCTACTGAGTGCTAAGTTGTTCCTATGTAAGAAAAGTTAGATATTAAAGTATATCAGTAGATCATTTTCATATTAAAATTATTTAAAATATCAAACATGAGTATATACACATATAAAATACAAATATTCATAAAATAGTATAAAATACTAGAACAAGTTAACTTAAAACTCTCAACATTAACTATTCCAGATAAAATATTCACTACAGAGTCATATCACATACTGACCCAGAGATATAAAATAAACACCTGCCTTGGCACAGTGATAAAACGCAGGCCATGTTTCAGAAAGAGCTGGGGAAATTCTCAAGAAGCACATACGCTTAGGCTCCATCTCCCTGAAGAGTCAGACTGAGTAGGCCTAACCTCCCTGTTTTTATTAACATCATATTTATAGTCCTGCTACGTCTCCTAGGCAATACAATCTTTTATAAGGAATGAAGTTAGCGTGAACCTGAGTTACAAGGACAAACAAAATATGCAACTAAGTACCAAAAACAAGGTGGGGAAATACATGGGTACATGTGTGTCCTATTTGGTGCCCTTACTGCCTGGCTGGAAACCTACCTGCTGGGAGGTGGGGTGCTTGCCTCCACATAGGAAGCCTGCACGCATGACCTCAGCACTGCCTGGGCTGTGAGATTTTTGTCTTGAAGATGGACAGTTTCAACAACAAATGAATAACAACAATAAAAACACACTCCTACTGGATTCAGAGAGGTGGTAGTGGGAAGGAAGCAGCCTGACATCACGGAGGCAAAAGAAATGAATGGATGCTGACTTTGGAAATTCCAGGCCCACACTGAAAACTGGCAACACACGGCCCAATTCAGCTCTAATCTTGTTTTTGTCCCCTCAAAATGAGACGAGGAATATCCTCTGGCATACAAGTTCAGCGTCCCGGGAAGTTGCTTTGTTGGGGTTTTATTACTGTTTATTCTGTCAGGAAAAAAAAATAAATCTTCATTCTCGACCCAGCAAATCCTGAATCGCAACTCTGTATAATATTAAAACAGTCCATAGGTCTTCATCTAAAAGCTCTTTAATATTAAGTTACCTCACACACTGTTTACAATGCCCATCTCACTGACGTCTGTTAATATTCACTTAGAGATGAGAGAGGGGTCAGCACAACGTACTGTCCATTTCTAACCTGGCAGCTGATGAGCTCTTTATAGTGACTGAAGCAAAATGGAATAATTATTTGTTGCTATATAACAAAACAAGTTGTACAGAACAATATTAATCTGTGCAAACTGCAAACCACATCTATAGATCAGAAACAACCTTTCTTTATTGAATCTTCAAAACAGAGATTGAATGGCGTTTTACAGACTGGCCCATTTCACTTGATCACCTCAACTTTCTGCACACCTTCATGAAAACCATTAATTTCTAGCTTACTGTTTATTAATTTTAAAAACTCCATTGAGAAAAGGTATTCCCTTTAATATGTGCTGCTGACTAAGTAAGTCCCTGTACTGAAAGACAAAAGTCTAGTTGTTCAAGGAAATAGTTGGTTCTGTTTCCCCACAACAGTTAATAGCAGAAGTTATAGTTTGATGTGAGTTGCATTAAAGTTCAAGGGCAGCAAACTAAACATCCATAGACCTGGACCTGACCACATGCAATCAACAGCAAAAACAGAATTGTTAGGGATAAGAATTAATTTCAGGAAAAAGATTTATTAGTAAAACATGCAATTTTCAAGTGTGGTTTCTTTTAACATCTTGTTTGTTCTTTGTTTAAAAAAGATTTACTCATTTACATAATCATGTATATGAGTGCTTTGTCTGCATGTATGTCTGTACAGCAAAAGAAGGCATTTGATCCTATTATAGATGGTTGGAGTACAGGGAATCAAACCCAGGTCCTCTGCAAGAATGATAAGCAATCTTACCTGCTCCACAGAAGGCCGCACCTCCCAAAAGTGCCACTCCCATGTTTCAAGCACATTCAAACCACCACAATGTGTGTATGTATTTATACATATACATATATTCTTCTACCTATATGCATGTTAGTAAATTGAAAAATGAAGGATTTTTTTTTTTTTTTTTGGTTTTTGGTTATTGGTTATTGGTCTTTTGAGACAGGGTTTCTCTGTGTAGCCCTGGCTGTCCTGGAAGTCACTCTGAAGACCAGGCTGGCCTCGAACTCCCAAATCCATTTGCCTCTGCCTCCCAAGTACTGGGATTAAAGATGTGCTCCACTGCTGCCTAGCCAAATGAAGATTTCTTAAACCTGCTTTTTATGGGCATCTTGGAAGCACACTAATAAAATGTTATGACCAATGAATACCATTTTTTGCATACATTTTTCTTGCCCCTGAAACCTTTGAACTTTAGAGAATAAAAATAGCACCAATCATGCCGTAGAGCCCGACCATTTCCTTCCCTGCATTTCCTCACAGCTTTAGAGAAGGACATGAAGCCTCGCTCACCTAAAAGCTTCCACTGCCTACCTTCAACACAGCTACTCCGTTCTACCTTCATGAAAACACCCACACCATCTCCTAAGCTCTAGTGTCCGATACTGAACTATGCTTTTTGAAGCATGAAAAGCCTGCCCGAAATGAATGACGTCTTCAGAAGGTCAGGCGCATCACATGCATCTCAGAAGGTAGATTTAAACTATGAAGCAATGATGGGCTTCAGATAGTTACAGGATATTTCTATCTGAGCTAATTTTTCCAACATATTCTTAAGAGATCCAGACATAAATCAGTAAGATAACCATGGCTGTTTACAGAGCAGCTGGAATTATGTTACAATCAGTTTCAAGTTATAATGTCATTATAAAGAAAACTGTCTGTATATTTTCGGTGTATAAAGGAAAGTTAACCATCTCTGTCTTTAAATATACTGACAATGACATCAGAACTACACTTTTACACTATAATGCATATGTAGAGAAGTAAAATGACTTTGGCAAAAGTAGTGTATCAAAGTACATATAGAATATGACCTCGCTCAGTTTAACATGGTACCTCTGTAAGGCAGGGAAACAGGGTCTCACTATGCAGGCGACTTGGCCCATGACTATGCTGGATTATAAAACCCAGGCTGCCCTTGGACTCAGATCAGAAGTTCACCTGCCTCTGCCTCCCAAGTAGTGGGATTAAATGTGTGCACCAACACACCTGGCCCCAAAACAATACATATTTTTACCCAATATATGAACTCAGAAAACATTTAAATTAACTTTAGAATATCTGTCCAACACACTAAAGACTAAGTGCAAGCAAGTAATAAAAATTTAGTCACAGGACCATAAAACTAAGGAAAAGAGTATACAAAACGTGTATTGCAAGAACAATTCAATCTGAATATAAACTGTGTAATATCCAACATAAAGTGTCATTAGATGTGTGTAGTGACACACTGACACATGTCTGTGCTTCCAGGTGGTAGACAAGAGAATCTAGAATAAGAGATTAGCCTGGGCTATGTAAGAGAACTTTGTGGAGAAAGAGAAAGAGAAAGGTTACCACAACAAGGGCAGCAACAGATGTCTGTAGCAGAGATTCCACCTTAAGAACTGGTCTCCTTGAGCCAGGCCACAGGCAGACTGCAGAGGGAAGAGCCACCAACTACACATGTCCTAGGCTCACTTCACAAGCCAAATCCCCAATTTCTTTAAAAAAAAATCATAAAGTAGTGTTTATTATGTTAACTATTTCATTAAAAAAATGGCCTCAATTATATCTGCTTGCCACTACCACTGTAAAGTGTCTTTAAATACACAGTGAAATATAACCCTGCTTGGTGACTAAGAGATCTTTCAGCTTGTCCAGGAAACGCAGTTTCAGTTCTCAGCACTTGCATGGTGGCTCACAACCACTCTAACTCCAGTTCCATAGAATCCAATGCTGTGTCTGGTCACCATGGGCAACAGGCAAGCACATGGTGCACTTGCATAAATGAATGCACACACTCATACACATAAAATAAAAATACATAAATCTTTTTTAAATGTCCTAGTTAAAGAAAGCATTTCTCTAGGTGGATATTATTTCTCATCACTTAAAATATTACCAGTGGGCATTTGTTATTTCTTATTTTGCTAAGTATTATGAGCAAATGCTATCAACTATTTTGCTTTTTGAAAGAAATTAGTTATAATTCTGTAAGCTAAGTCTACCAAACATAGATAGATAAAAAGATATAGATACATAGATTAAAAATACAGATACAGAAGATATATAGATATAGATGTAGACACAGATATATAAACAAATATAGATATATGGATTAATATGGATAATATAGATAGGTTCAGAATAGAGGTTAATATAGTTACAGATATAGACATGGATATATAGATATCCTATTGCTCATATTACATACTAAGAAACTCTTGGATTTCAGTGAATAAAGGCATACATTAAGATGAGCTGATAATTCAAACCTCCAACTTTAGGGATTATGTCTCTATCCATGACAGGGGACTACTAAGGATTGTGTAAACACAGCATGGTAATGACCAAGCCTTGTTGACAGAGCATAAGCAAGCTCAGTGAACAGAGCACAGGCGTGCCAACAATAGTTTCCCATCTAGTATGAAATCCTAGTAAACTTCCCCATGCTCCTCCCTCATGTTCTTTTAAAGAACTTGTCTGTCACATAAAAATAAATGTGTACCTTTATTTGTGTCATGAGATGTTGGCATCACAAGTCTGCTATGACTGTTTCAGCTACTTTTCTGTGGATAGTTCACGGAATTTTGAAACATATATCTCTATCTATTGAGACCACTAGGATCTATTTGGAGATAATCTACTCTAGTTACAGATTCACTTCATAAACAAAAACAAAAGACTCGGCTGGTAGCATGGCTTTGTGGGTAAAAGTACCTGCTGTACAAACCTGACAAATGGAGCCCAACACATACTACTTACTGTACAACAAGAAAATTGACTCCCCCACACTATCCTCTGACCTACACTTTTGTACACACACATGCACACACCTGTACACATGAGTAAGCTGTGAACATGTGTGGCCACACTGTGACACATGTGCACTCACCAAACACACAGTAATTAAAATGTCTCTTGTTATAGCTAACTGTACTGGTTGGTTTTGTGTGCCAACATGTCACAAGCTGGAGTTATCACAGAGAAAGGAGTTTCAGCAAGGGAAATGCCTCCATGAGATCCAGCTGTAAGGCATTTTCTCAATTAGTGATCACAAGGGGGGAGGCTCCATTGTGGGCCCCATTGTGCCATCCCCAGGCTGGTAGTCTTGGGTTCTATAAGAAAGAAAACTGAGCAAGCCAGGGGAAGCAAGCCAGTAAGAAACATTCCTCCATGGCCTCTGCATCAGCTCCTGCTTCCTGACCTGCTTGAGTTCCAGTCCTCACTTCGTTTGGTGATCAACAGCAATGTGGAAGTGTAAGCTGAATAAATCCTTTCCTCCCCAGCTTGCTTCTTGGTCATGACGTTTTGTGCAGGAACAGAAACCCTGACTAAGACACTGACCTAGTCTGTTTTCTTATTAATGACAGATTCAACTAAAGGTAATATTACTACAGCCTCAAAATAAAATAGACAGCCAAGGTCAGAAGGGGTGCAAATAATTTAACAAGTTAAATGAAAATGTCTAATTATATCACCTCCTGCCATCCTTTCCATGCTACACCGGCTAGAAAGCCTTCCTTAATGCCTTTGCAGCTGGTGACTAAGCAAGCCATGCTCTACTGAGCAAGGAAGGTGGCAGCCAGCAGAGGCAGCTGCTCTTCTAAGGGCAGCTGTCATTGAAACTTTCCTGGATCTGTCATTCTAGACTGGGTAAACTGTCTTTCCCTAAGCTGTAACCTACTTAACACCCTGTAATAAATAGCTCTTGGTATTAGCCTAAATGACTACTGTTGTCTATAGAGAACACCACAACTTAAGGATAGCATTAATGAAAAAGACCAATTATTAAAGAACCAGACTTTACCCCCAACTATAAACTCTATAGGGGAACAGATAGAAAAGCACCAGCAAATCTGCCTTATAGGAGATGGGTTTCAAAGTCAAATATTAAGCAAGATCAAAACTTATGCAGGTCTATGACTACCTAGCTACCGAAGTTTGGCATTCAGCAAAGACATCTATGTTGTGTCATTTGATCCAACTCAAAAATTACCAAAATTCCTGCCAGTCTGCCAGTATGAAAAGCAGCATCTTTTGAACAGATAGTATTTTCAATTATGCTATTTGGGTAGGGCTGCCATCTAGTTTTGTAGCTAGCTAGCTTGCTTGCTTTCTTTCTTTCTTTTTTTTTTTCTTTTTTGGTTTTTTGAGACAGGGTTTCTCTGTAAAGCCCTGACTGTCCTGGAACTCACTTTGTAGACCAGGCTGGCCTCAAACTCAGAAACCCACCTGCCTCTGCCTCTGGAGTGCTGGGATTAAAGGCGTGCGCCACCACCGCCCAGCATTTTGTAGCTTTCCTATTATTGGTGGCATAAGACACCATTGGAATAAAATGAGGTCATACCTGACACTAACAGGCATTTTTTTTATTACATATTTTCCTCAATTACATTTCCAATGCTATCCCAAAAGTCCCCCATTTCCCTACCCACCCATTCCCATTTTTTTTTTTTTTTTTTTTTTTTTTTTGGCCCTGGCGTTCCCTTGTACTGGGGCATATAAAGTTTGCATGTCCAATGGGCCTCTCTTTCCAGTGATGGCCGACTAGGCCATCTTTTGATACATATGCAGCTAGAGTCAAGAGCTCTGGGGTACTGGTTAGATTTTTAAAATAGCCAAATGTGAATCAACACATAGAAACAATGTATATACGTGATTATGACTTGAATATATCATAGTGTTGTTTAACAAAAGGAATGTTTTGAAAATTGTATCCTTTAGCAATTTAATTGTACAAATATCATCCAGTGTGCTTTCACAAAGTTAAATCAGATAACCTATCACGAAAGTAAGCTGTGTGTGATTATATACATGGTGCATATAGTCCTAGGGCATGAGTTCAAACAGCATGAAATGAACAGTTGTTTGTTATCAAGTATTATGGACATAATAGCTTGTTCTATATCTTGAGTGTCTGGAAACATAAACGGTGTGATTACAGCAGCATCACCAAAACACTTGTTGCTATGATGGTGTGAGGCCTATGATGTCACCGGACAACAGGACTTCAGTTCAGCATCGCATAACACCACATAATATTGATCAAAGGTGGGATGATCTGTGCTAGCTGATCACTAAAAGGTAGTCAACATTTTTAATTTAATTATTCATCAAAACTATGTATGTCACAGGCTGAAAGTCTATGTGTGTAGGCCAATGTGCTACGTGCCAAGAGCACAGCAATTAAAAGATGCGAATGCAGCTCACAGACAGGGAAAGTGAAAACAGGCAAGAGAAGGGACACAGGGACACAAATGACAAGACACCACATAATGCTCAGCGCCACACAAGAAAAGGGGACATGACAGCAGATGCCCTGGTGAGTCAGGGACACTTCTCTAAGGACAGTCACCTTGAATCTAACTGTCAAAAGCCAGCAGACGTCAGAGGGAAGCCGTTCCAGGACACGGGAACGGAACAGGCTGTGAAGAGGGCCTTGACATAGAAAAAGCCAACAAATGTAAGGGTCTAGAAGCAGCCAGTGAGAAGAAGCGTATTGAGCAGGCGGCCCATCCGGGAAGAGACTGGAGAGGGTCCTGGGGTCCGGTCAGATAGAGCAGGGGTTCTCAACCCTGGCTGTCCCTACAATTAAAATGTTCAACTACAAGCCGGGCGTGGTGGCGCACACCTTTCGTCCCAGCACTTGGGAGGCAGAGGCAGGCCTGAGTTCGAGGCCAGCCTGGTCTACAGAGTGAGTTCCAGGACAGCCAAGACTACACAGAGAAACCCTGTCTTGAAAAAAAAAAATGTTCAACTAGACCTCACCTTACACAGTTACTTCACAGACTCCCGATGGTATGTCTGGAACTAGGAAATTTTTTGAAGATGCCTGAGTGGTTCTAATAGGCAACCTCATTGGAGGAAAGCTCACAAACTGGAGAAAAGATGCCTTTGTAAAAGAAAATTCTAAACATAATGGAAAACCATTGGCAATTATAAGCAGGGAAATGTCAGGTTTACGTTCTTAGAAGGTCATAACTACCTAGTGAATGTATGTGGAGTACAATATTTTCTAATTAGATATCTACAGATGCTCAAGTGACATAAATCACACGCTTTTCAAAATTATGAAGTAAAGTTCCATCTGCTGAACGCATTTCGCATCGCCGCCTCAGTGGATCCAGGGATGGTGCTGGAATTACAGGGGATGTCTGTCCTTCTGGCAGATTCCGCACAAATGGTGGAAGACTGACCATGGGCTGTTGGCGGTAACGAGGATGAGAAGAAATCTAAACCTTGGGCCACAGCCTCAAACTAAACCTTGGGCCACAGCCTCAAACATGACGACTTTTTTCATTGGCTTAATGTAACCCTTTTGACATTTTCCTCACAAAGCTAAAGCTGCTATCCCTGACTCCCTCTTCCGTGGGAGAACTGGTAGCAAGCTGACCATCTAGTTACTGGGTCGGAAACTGGAACACAGTGACGGATTTAGGGGGCTGTCAAGGAGGACCGTGAGGAGCTGCCAAGGAAGCACAAAAGAGGGGCTGGCCAAGACTTGACAAGTGAGCTGGACGAACTAACAGGGCAGTTTCCAAGCTGCCCACCTTCCCACCGATCAGCATCACAGGCATCAAGTCCCTATGCAGAGGCACCTGAGCTAAGCTTCCTAAACAGGAGCAAGCTCAAGGAAAGCACAGGAAATGAGCGGAAAGCACCCATCACAAGAGCTGTCTGAAATCCTTCTGCACTCAGGTTTTTAAATAGTACCCAATAGAGTGTACAGCAGAATATGTTCTGACAGCAGCTACCACCTCAGGTCCCAAGAGTCTTCCATTTCAAGTTCCTGGAGACACAAGGTAAGTTCCGTTAAGCATTGCCCTCTCTTGTCTAAGGCTTTTTTTGGCTCAACCATGATGGTTTCAGTAAGAGATTTCTATCAGCTTAGAAAATCCTATTTTGACTACAAGATTGACTGCCAAGTCAGCAATAACTATATTCAGAAAGTGAGCCTGGATAATTAGTATAATTGGGACAAAAAGAAAAAAAACCCAGCAAGGTGTTAAGAAATCCTAGAAGATACAATAGGGGTAAAAGTGGAATGAATGTGTTTAGTTCTCATCCTAACAAATAAGGCATATTCATGCGATTGACAATATGTGCAAAACTCGTAAGAATGGTGGCAGTATATCCAGGCCAGTGTGATGGTTGGCTAAGTAGGAAAGGAACTCACCACGGACCCTGACAACCTGTGGTCAGTTCTGAAGGCGTGTTACTGTGCGCTGTGTAAAGATCATCCTTGTATCATTCAAGGTCTTTGAATCTTCGTTCTGCTTGAGTTTCATGTGTTTTGCAGATTGTATCTTGTATCTTGGGTATTCTAAGTTTCTGGGCTAATATCCACTTATCAGTGAGTACATATCATGTGAGCTCTTCTGACTTCTCCGGCCCTAACAGCAATTCCTTTATCACTTTGCTCATTTTTTCCTCTCATGAACTAATAGATTTGGTCTTATTATGATGATTACTTTATACACATGCCCAAAAGATTAGTTTGCTTGTATAAACCGAAAAATAAAAATCTCATGGTAAATCGTATCAGTTAAGCTAACATAAAGATATTTTCCATTACAAAAAAAAAAAGAAGTACAGTGTTGATTAAGTATGGTAGCAAGTCACACATCACAAGGAACTGGGGCCTCACTCAGGTAGCAAAGCCATGGCCCCTGAGTGCTCACACTAAAGGTCTGCCACAGCACATGCCGGCTCTCAAAAGGCCAGATTTCAGGCCTGCACACCTGCTGACTCATGAACCAGGCCTGGTGACACAAGGATTCCAGTGTCAAACTTACTCAGAACCTCACTGAGTTTTTGATCTTAGCCTTTCTGACTGGTGTGAGATGGAATCTCAGGGTTGTTTTGATTTGCATTTCCCTGATGATTAAGGATGCTGAACATTTTTTCAGGTGCTTTTCAGCCATTCGGTATTCCTCAGGTGAGAATTCTTTGTTTAGCTCTGAGCCCCATTTTTTAAAGGGGTTATTTGATTTTCTGGAGTCCACCTTCTTGAGTTCTTTATATATATTGGATATTAGTCCCCTATCTGATTTAGGATAGGTAAAGATCCTTTCCCAATCTGTTGGTGGCCTTTTTGTCTTATTGACGGTGTCTTTTGCCTTGCAGAAGCTTTGCAATTTTATGAGGTCCCATTTATCGATTCTTGATCTTACAGCACAAGCCATTGCTGTTCTATTCAGGAATTTTTCCTCACAGCAGATGCTGGCGAGGATGTGGGGAAAGAGGAACACTCCTCCATTGTTGGTGGGATTGCAAGCTTGTACAACCACTCTGGAAATCAGTCTGGTGGTTCCTCAGAAAATTGGACATAGTACTACCAGAGGATCCAGCAATACCTCTCTCTCCTGGGCATATATCCAGAAGATGTTCCAACCGGTAAGAAGGACACATGCTCCACTATGTTCATAGCAGCCTTATTTATAATAGCCAGAAGCTGGAAAGAACCCAGATGCCCCTCAACAGAGGAATGGATACAGAAAATGTGGTACATTTACACAATGGAGTACTACTATTAAAATGGAGTCTAGCTATTAAAAAGAATGAATTTATGAAATTCCTAGGCAAATGGATGGACCTGGAGGGCATCATCCTGAGTGAGGTAACACGATCACAAAAGAACTCACATGATATGTACTCACTGGTAAGTGGATATTAGCCCAGAAACTTAGAATACCCAAGATACAAGATACAATCTGCAAAACACATGAAACTCAAGAAGAATGAAGACCAAAGTGTGGACACTTTGCCCCTTCTTAGAATTGGGAACAAAACACCCATGGAAGGAGTTAGAGACAAAGTTTAGAGCTGAGACGAAAGGATGGACCATCTAGAGACTGCCATACCCAGGGATCCATCCCATAATCAGCCTCCAAACGCTGACACCATTGCATATACTAGCAAGATTTTGCTGAAAGGACCCAGATATAGCTGTCTCTTGTGAGGGGCCTGGCAAACACAGAAGTGGATGCTCACAGTCAGCTATTGGATGGATCACAGGGCCCCCAATGGAGGAGCTAGAGAAAGCACCCAAGGAGCTAAAGGGGTCTGCAACTCTATAGGTGGAACAACAATATGAACTAACCAGTACCCCCGGAGCTCGTGTCTCTAGCTGCATATGTATCAGAAGATGGCCTAGTCAGCCATCAGTGGAAAGAGAGGCCCATCAGTCTTGCAAACTTTATATGCCTCAGTACAGGGGAACGCCAGGGCCAAGAAGTGGGAGTGGGTGGGTAGGGGAGTGAGGGGGAGGGTATGGGGTACTTTTGGATAGCATTGAAAATGTAAATGAAGAAAATACCTAATAAAAAAAGTAACAGTGGGAAAAAAAAAAAAAAAAGAACCTCACTGAGTTGCCCTCCTAGAATCTCTGGTCCTGATGGCTACTACATGGTTGTCACTGTCAAAGTCAGTCTGAAAACTGAAGAGGTGCTTGCTTCCTTAAATGAACAAATACTAATACAAAGATAGAAAGACCACAGGTAATCAAAGAAAACAGAGGAACAAAATACGGAACCATTAACTGACTGAAAAAAACACTCACCCACAGAAAGCTGACAGACATTTTCAGAGAGCTATCTTAAAGAAGTGCAGTGAGCAGAGGCTTCCGTAGGGCTCAGCATGGCGGCCGCACTGTTGCGAGAGTTGGGTGCTCTGTGGGTACCTAACCTGAGGATCTGGGCAACGCAGACGCTGCGGGTTTTACCCGCGTCGTGCATTCACACGAGTGCTTTTCTTGATATTTCTCGAAAATGGGAGAAGAAGAATAAGGTTGTTTACCCACCTCAACTGCCTGGCGAACCTTGGAGACCAGCAGAAATTTACCATTGTCGGAGACAAATAAAATACAGCAAGGACAAGATGTGGTACCTGGCAAAGATGATACGAGGCATGTCCATTGATCAGGCTTTGGCACAGCTGGAGTTTAATGATAAAAAGGGGGCTCAAATCATTAAAGAGGTTCTCTTAGAAGCACAAGACATGGCAGTGAGAGACCATAATGTGGAATTCAGATCCAACTTACACATAGCTGAGTCTACCTCAGGCCGAGGCCAGTGCCTGAAGCGCATCCGTTACCATGGCCGAGGTCGCTTTGGCATTATGGAGAAGGTCTATTGCCACTATTTTGTAAAGCTGGTGGAAGGACCCCCACCCCACCCGAAGTACCCAAGTCAGCAGTTGACCACGCCAAGGACTATATTCAGCAGCTTCGCAGCCAGACCATCATCCATACTCTATGAGATCTGTGCAGGTCATCCTGGCTCCACGGTGTATATAGCTTATGTTTATTTTAAAAAGTAAAAACAAGTGATTTTTATCTGTTTCATTGAAAAAAAAAAAAAAAAGAAGTGCAGTGAGCTATAAAACAACAGATACACAAGGAAATGACATTAGGAAAGTTACAGTAACTGAGTTAAGAATTCAAAAACAAATGCAAAAACCACATATAAGTACCAAAGAGGGACTGTACTATTAAACAAGACAGCAGGACAGAAACGTGACAAAACATTTCAATGGAGAGCTTGGGCCCCGTGCTTTACAAGCAAAAGAGAAAACCAATGAGCTAACAGAAGATCATTTGAAATTACAGAAGATAAAGGAAAAAGGGAAAACAAAGACTAAAGAAAGCTTACAGACTTGGTGGAAGAACTCCAAGCCAATGGATGCATGATAAAGGCAGAGGAATAGAGGAGAAAAGAAAGCAGAGGGGACTGGAGAGATGGCTCAGAGGTTAAGAGCACGGACTGAGCTTCTAAAGGTCCTGACTTCAAATCCCAGCAACCACATGGTGACTCACAACCATCCGTAATGAGACCTGACGACCTCTTCTGGTGCATCTGAAGATAACTACAGTGTACTTACATATAATAAACAAATCTTTAAAAAATATTTAAAAAAAAAAAGAAAGCAGAAAACATACTTAAAACAGCAATGACATAACACTTCCTGAATTTTCAGAAGAGATAAATGAGGGCCCAAAGAACCTAAAGAGATTATAGTCACCAACACACAGTACATATCAAATTCTCAAAATCAAAAGCTAACAAATATTGATAAGCACCAATATGGATATGATCAAATGTCATTGAATATACATACAAAACTTGGAAAGAATAACTTGTAAGCCATAAGAAGTAAAAAGAAAGACCTCCAAGAACCAATGCTGAACTCATGGAAGCAGAAAGCTAGAAGTAAATTCAAAGATAGACAAAGAAAGATCTTAAGGCTCACAGAAAGAATAAATGAGAATAGAAAACCACAAATAGTACAGCCAGTGTTGACTGAGAAGTTCTGTGAAAAAGTCTTTACCTGAATCCATAAAACCAAAAGAAAAAAAAATCCTGAGACTCAAAATTATAAGCCACAGTGAACAATAGTATATAAAAAAAATCAGACTACCATGAACACTTTTGTATGCCCCCCAAATTGTATAGATTAGAAAGTATGTAGATAAATTCTGGAAAAATACATCATACCATGAAATAGAAACCCTGATAGCAAACCAATGAGTTCCCAAGTTACTCATGGAGAAAAGCTAAGGATCCAATGACCTGAGCAGTGAATACCTGCAAACGTTTTAAGATTTACCATCAACACTCATGAAATGCTTTAAGACACTGATGACTGGCATATACTGCCAGCCTCACTGATAAGGCCAGCATTTTCTCTGACATCATAGACAGAGACAAAAAGTTAAAGAACTGAGATTTACAGGACAATACCCCTGATGGCAGTGAAGGCAAACAGCTTTAATAAAATATTAGCAAGCTAACATTACTGCAGCATTAAAAAGATTATACAATAAGATCAAAGGCAATTTATCCAAGGTATTTAAGAACAGCCTATTGAAGGCTTAATATATACAATCAATAAAAGTGATACACTATATTAATAAAAAAATTAAAATCACAGGATCATCTCAATACATGCTGAAAGTCATGGAACAAAACCCTTATTCTTTCATGAACCGAACTCTCAATGATGAGGTATAAAAGGGATGTGCATCAGCACACAAGCCTAAGCCTAACATGCTCAGTGGTGACGATGTGATTCCTCTCTATCAGGCAAGAGTAATAAAAGGCATGTGTCTGTTTCTGGATGGCGTGATATATATACCAAACAGCCGAAGATTTTACCTCCCCAAACTATTGGAACAAATAACATCACAGAGCTGCAGCATTCCAAGTCCATACACAAACCCAACATTCCTGTTTGTTAACAACACACTGCAACAGTGTTAGGTGTAACAGAATCTCAAAAGACAAGTATGAGTATACTTAAACAAGGAGTTAAAGATCAATACATTCATGAAAGAAATTAGAGACACAAATAAATACAAGAATATGTTCATAGATTAGAAGAATTAAAATGCCCATGCTAGTCAACAAGACCTACCGATCCAATGCTAAAAATTCCAGGGATACATTTTACAAAATGAGAAGGCAGTCCTAATGTTCATGTGAAATAAGAAAAGACCTGAAGTTGCCCAAACAATCTTGAACAGACTGGAAAAAAAGCTAAAATGAACACACTGTGTGATCCCCAAATACCCCGTGAGGGTGTAATAGTCACCACAACATGGCTCTGCAGTAAGAGAACAGAAGCCCATGGATTAAGACACCTACAGACATACCCACGCGTGGCCAGCTAGTCTTCCACATAGATGCCAGGAACTGTCATGGGAAACAGGCAGTTTCTTCAGTGACCAGTCCTGGGGAAATCCTGGACTGACATGCAGGAGTTCTTGAGGCCTCATATATTACAGCACACAGAAAACCAAAATGAACACAAAGACCTGAAACTGTGATGCTACTGGAAGAAAGCACTGAGCAAACTCTCCTTTATACTTACCTAGACAAGGAATTCAAAATAATGACACCGAAAGCAAAGACAACGGAAATTAAGTTAGATAAATGGGATTGAATCAACTAAATAATACTATTCAGCAATGGGGAAAACAGATCCAAGAGGCAACCTATGAAAAGGGAGGAATATTTTGAAACTACATCTCTTAATAAGGGGATAAATACCACAATTTATAAGAAATTTTTTAAAAATACCAAAAGGGCATAAAAATAAGAAAATAAGAAATGCTTATTTTTGAGGATATTATTATAACCCTCAAAAAAAGATAAACACTGATCAATGAGTATAGTGTGATGGTCAGCATCATAAACCATGAAGAAAATGCAAATCGAAGCCTCAAGAAAATACTGTCAGACTTGGAAGAATGATTGGTGTATAAGAGGGGGGAGGGGGAGGAGGGAGGGGAGCGGAGGAGATACATTGAGAACATGGAGGAAAGAGGAACTCTGGGCACTGCAGTTCTAAAAGTAAACTAATACTGTTAACATGGAAAGGATGGAAGTTCCTCAAAGGGATAAAAACAGAATTAGCACATGTGAATTAGCATAGCTAATTATCATAGAATTCAGCAAGCCCACTTCTGGGTAGAAACCCACAGGTAGTGAAATTAGCAACTCAAAATATTGTCTACACCCCATATCACTACAGTCTTATTCATAATAGTCAGGATGCATAACAAACATCATTGACCAAGAGATGAATAAAGAAAATGTGGTATATACATCACAAAATGGTATGTAGCTTTTACAGAGGAGAGACTTCTGTTTGCCTCAACAATGTGGATGAACTGAGAAGATATGATGCTAAGCAAAGTAAGTTTCAATCATAGAAACACACATATGGACAGATGGCTCAGCAGTCAGGAGCACTTTCTGCTCTTCCAGAGGTCATAGGTTCAATTCCCAGACTTCCATAATGACTCACAATTGTTTGTAACTCCAGTCACAAGTGGTACACAGGCATACATCCAGGCAAACAAACTACACAAATAAAAAACTGAGGAAATACCTTTTCAAGAAACCCACACATAGAGCATGATCTCCTTCATAGACAAGCTAACAGCCTCAGGAGAATGATGGTTATGGCTAAGGTCTGGGAGGTGGAGACAATGAGGATGCTGGTCGGAGGGCAGAAAGCTTCAGTAAGCAGATAAACATTCTGGAGATCTAAGGCACAGCATGTGAGGACAGACAATCCTATTTTACAGCATACTTTAAATGACTCAGAGAGTAAAGCATGTGTTTCTACCACTCAAAACACACAGCCATGTAAGGTAACAGCTATGTCAGCTAGCTTGGTTGCAGTAATCATTCTAGAATTTATACATATATTAAAATAAAATTAAAATAAAAATTAATTTTTATTGTCAATTAAATCTTAAACATGGGGAAATAAGAACATAAGAATAAATAAATTAAGCAAAATACCTAACCTTAAACAAAATCACTTAATTTTTTTCAGATATATAATTCCTGTAACAGGAATTACAGGTGGTTGTGAGCTGCCATGTGAGTTCTAAGAATTGAACCCAGGTCCTCTGGAAAAGCAGCAAGTGTTCTTAACTGCTATGCCATCTCTTCAATCCCAAATCTGACAAGGGATTTCTTTTTTTAAACAGTAGTTTTTAAATTTTTATGCACATGTGTGTTTGTATACGTTTATATGTGTGTACAGGAGTCCACAGAGACCAGAGGGCGTCACATCCCTGGGAGATGGAGTTAGAGGTAGTGGGGAGCTGCTGTTTGGGTGCTGAGGACCAAGCCCAGTCCTCTGCAAGGGCAGTAGGCACATTTAACGATTGTGTCATGGCTCTAGCCTCTTGCTGCATTTAAATGAAAACAGTATACAACACAAGCCAGTTAACTTAAAACTAACTTTTATAGCATCTATAAAGGTGAAACTTTAAGGTATATCTCTCACCTCTAGAAAATGTATTATGTAAGAGTTCAAAAGATTACATTACATAAAAGTTACATTATCCAATATCTTTCCTCTTCAAAACACCACTATAACTACATACTATCATATAAATATATATACTATCATATGCAATATGATATATACTGCTATGTATAATATCAGATCATATAAATGATACAAGTGGTTATAGGAGAGCTTTAAATAAAATGTCATTACACCAATTTTTGAGACTGTCAAGATGTCATACAACATTCCAAAAAACTAAAAAGGCACTCCTGAAATAGGCTTTATTTGAAAATGATCATCAGTTTGTGGAAATTATATTCATTTTTCTACTCTTTTGTTTATTAAGAGCTAGCAAGCACAAACCCCAGAACATACTGAAAAAAAAAAACCAAGGGTGAGGCACAAGACACAGCATTCTAAAGTAAGTAAGGCTGGTGCGCAGGGCACTCCCAGTCAAACTCATGGTACCTGGGAGCGTGCAGCGCAGTCACTTCTAATCTCACAGAAAGCCTGCTGCTGCTTACTGTTTTTAAAGATGCACAGTCGAAAGGGAAAGAAAACAGCTTACGAGTTAATCACCTATTTTCTGTTCTACAAACTTGGAGCTTTATTTTCTTATCCTCACTTCTGAAAGACAGAAAATGCCATTTTATTGGCCTACCTCTGAGCAACTAGTGGGTTAACTTCTGGCAAATAACTTCTATCACTTCAAAGAACTTTAAAAACTTATTAAACCTTGCAAAACTATTGTTGAACAAGATAACAAAGCTTGTAAAATTTGCACTGAAATCACTCTATCTCAAAATTGGGTGGCTCACCTTACCTTGACATGAGTATGTTAGTTCCCAGAAGTCAGGTGATCGAAACCGTTATGCTTTTCTTGTTAGGGAACACTGAAGGGTGTCAATACATTTGAGGAGAAGAATGACAATGACAACTAGACAAGCACACTCACCTACCTGATGAACACCATAGCAGGCCCTCTTCTACTATCAACATTTTCTACTCTAATATATTTCTAATATATTTTCTACTCTTTAGAAGGAAATATATTCTTCAGCAAAGCAAAATGTGCATGCACAATTTTATGGTCTAGCCCACTGGTTAATCCTGTTCTACCAAATCCTTATTTTATAACAATATTCTGTATCACCTGCTATATAGGTTTTTAAAAGCCGTAGTTGCAATGTCGACACATAAAGGAAAAAAATCAAAATAATGCCCATACTTATCAGCAAAAAAATAATTTATTAAATACACCCTTCAACAAATAAATGGGTACATTCTACCCTAAAAGCATGCTGATCAAGTCAGATATTTGCAGCAAAGTGTAAAACTATTGTGAATATGGAAAGTATAAAGACGGATACATGTGGATGTATGTAAGTATAGAAACAGTTTCAGTGATGGATTGTTTTAAAAATGTTCACTCTGTGTGGTGGTTTGAATGAGAATGGCCCCCATCCATTGAGCTAGTTGAGAGACAGTAGAGTGATTAGGAGGTGTGGTCTTGTTGGAGAAGGTGGGCCCTTGTTGAACAAGGTATGTCACTGCAAATGGGCTTTGAGGTTTCAAACGCTCACACCAAGCCCAGCCTCTTTCTTTCTCTGTCTGCTGTCTGTAGATCAGTATGTAGAGCCCTCAGCTACTCCTCCAGCACCATGCCTCCCTGCCTCATACCATAAATGACTATGAATTAACCCTCTAAAACTGTAACCAAGTCCCCAGTTAAACACTTTCTTTATAAGAGTTGCTGTGGTCATGGTGTCTCTTCACAGCAATAAAGAGGTAACTAAGACAATATAGTAGACAGTGTGTCCTGGTTTGCTTTCTAATTCACTGTGACCAAAACCAGCCTGGGGAAGAAAGGGTCAATTTCATCTTACATCTCTCAGGTCACAGGACACCACTGAAGAATCAGGACAGAAACACGGAAGCTAATGCCAGGAAGGACTACTGTTTCCTTTTGTGCTCTTCATGACTTGCTCAACTTGTTTTATTTTTCCTTTCTTCCTTTCCCTTCCATTCTTCCTTTCCTTTCCTTTCCTTTCCTTTCCTTTCCTTTCCTTTCCTTTCCTTTCCTTTCCTTTCCTTTTTAAAAATATAACCCAGAACCACCTGCCCAAGGAGTAGCATTATACAGAGTAGACTTGGATGTTCATTCCACATCAATCATTAACCAAGAAAATGCCATCAGATTACCCTACACGACAGTCTGATGGAGCCAGATTCCCCTACAGGACAGTCTGATGGAGCCAGATTCCCCTACAGGACAGTCTGATGGAGCCAGATTCCCCTACAGGACAGTCGGATGAAGCCATTTTCTCTTCTCTCTTCCCAGATGACTGTAGCTTGTGTCAAACTGACAAACAACAACAACAAAACCCCAAAAAACAAAAACAAACCAATAAGAACACAGGGCTGTTCTCATTCCCAATGATGTACGTGTCATAAGCTCTAAAGCCTAGGACTATGCTGCCTTACTTCAATCACAAAAGGAACTTTGAAGATTGGATTCAGTGAAGAACAATCTGGGTCAACCCTACATTATAACATGTGTCTTGAAAATAATGATTTTTCTCAACTGTGAACAAGACAAAGAAACAGCAGGGTAAGAAGAATTTGGAACCCTCTTCTCTGGAAAGAAATTGATATAGAGCCTGTCAAACCAACAGTTTAATTTCCTCATAACTTGAAATATAATAAAGATTTTCTAACCAGGATTTAAAACGCAGATTTAACTAAGGAAAATATTGTCAAATCTAACCATCACTTCATTTTTAACCTTTACATGTTAAAAAAAAATAGTAATCATAGAATCAAAAGACAAGTGAAAAGTTGAGAAAGTAAAAACCACCAATAAATCTAGTACATTAAAAATTCAGAAGTCAGGGCTGGAGAAATGACTCAGCTGTTTAGAGGATTGGCTGTTCTTCCAGAGGACCTGGATTCAGTTCCCAGTACCCACACTGTGGCTCACGACCATCCAAACTCCACTTCCAAGAGTTCTAGCACTCTCAGTGGCCTCCGTGCATACTGCAAACTCATGGGATACACACATCCATACAAACGAAACATTTACACACATAGGATAAAACAAACCTGTTTTTTAAGGTTTGGGTTTATTTTTAAAAATGAAGGACTTCATACAGAAAATAAGCAAACAAAATGAACAGATGAATTATAAAGATATTAAAATGAATCTTATATGAGATTCTCTATTAACAACTGTATCTTAATAAAGCTCTTACAAAAAAATAAAAAATTCAACTTTTTCCTAAGAAAATTAAAGCTGTACTAAGACGCATGTCAACTGCCAGACGGGCGAAATGTGCGCACTCTGACAGGTTCTAGTCTAGCGGTGTTGGTGGAAGGTGCTCAATTGGCACAGTTCTTACAAAGGAGTTAAGAGTAAGTCTACGCAAAGAAGGCAGATCTATTTAGCAATGGACTTCCAGCATTATCCTGGAAATGCACTTCCACCAACATGAAATACATACAAACAAGGTTTCAATGTCAACTTTGGGTTTTTTTGTTTTGTTTTGTGTTTTGTTTTTTCAAGACAGGGTTTCTCTGTGTAGCCCTGGCTGTCCTGGAACTCACTTTGTAGACCAGGCTGGCCTCGAACACAGAAATCCACCTGTCTGCCTCCCAAGTGCTGGGATTAAGGGTGTGCACCACCACTGCCCAGCTTCAACTTCATTTTTAATCACACTGTATAAACAACTCAATACGTCACACATGAAAGACTGAGAATATTCTAGTTCACTTTGACTGAATCCTCTGCAGCTGGGAAAGGACAAAATAATACTAACAAGGAAGAAAACACATTTGCCTTTAGCTTATCACAAAAAGGACCTGGGATGTAGAAACTAAGAGCTTCCTTCCTTTTCTGACTAGAAGCCCCTTGGGCAGTCATGAAGGGGACACAGAACTCAACAGCCTGTGTCATTGCACACAGGCTGAGGCCTTGGAGGGAGACAGGCAAGCAAAACAAGAGAATTCTAATATGATCTTGCCAACTATAAAATGTGGTCACAAGATATAAAATGGAGTTAGAAAGAGCAAAAGTAAGTATTAGAAAGAAAAACTGGGTAAAATCTGGACTGGAAAAATGGAAGTGTGGAGAGCCAAGGCTGGTTAGGAAGGCTGAGGTGCACAGGCAAAACAAATGAGGAATAAATAGAGGCACGCTCACAGCAGGAAACTGTGACAAGGTTCTCAGCATTTAAACACAAAAAGCAAGGGCAGCAGCAGATATAGAAGAAGGGGAAAATGGGTGCAGCTCAACTCAGGGGCAAGAAAAAGATTAACTAAGGAGCTATGCTAACCCTAAAATGTTAATGTGCCCAACACAAGGATTATTTTCATTCAAAGTACCAGAGATGTAGATCGCCTTAAAATTCTAATTTGACTTAATTTAGCCTTTAATCCAACTAGCATCTGAGAGAAGGAGATCTCAAACCCACAGCACTTTGACAATGTCAAAAACAAAAACAAAAAACAATATCTGGATTTCTGGCCCGGAAGGAAAAGAACAACAAGCGTTTCTTCAACGCTATAAACTCACTGCCGCAAAACTGACAAAGAATAAAAATTGAAAAGAATCCACCTTCACACACGAGCCAAGCGATGTGAGATTTTACAGCCTAGCGTGAAATATAGTTTATGTACTGCCACAAATCTGTTCAAGCCCCATTTTCCTCTGACTTCATATGAAACTAGTTATAAAAATAGTCATCATAAGTACAGCAAAACTCATGGATTAAGTGCGCCTTTACGCAGATACAAATAACAGGATGTCTCCGTCTCTATGGAAACAGACGGTGGGACCTTACTTGCTCCTACTCGGATCTTCATATTGGGCCAGGCCTCTGAAATGTTCCTATTATTAAAAAAACAAATTGATTCTTTAGTCTCTCAAATTCATCATCTGTCCCAAAAGATCAATGAACTTTATTAAAAATATGAAACTAAAAGCAAATTTTTATGCTTCATCTCAAGAGCTTAATTTCTAGCATGAAAATTACTTGATTGGCAATTAGCAAAATCCACAGCACAGATTTTTTGACGCAACTCGTGGCTGTCAGCACAGAGAAAGGAGGAAGTTCAAGCAGGTTAAGTTTTTCTATTTCTTTATTCCTTCCCACATCCTACACATCCGGAAACCGTTCTGTCCATAAATGTCCTCTGAAGATTAATAAACATATTGGGAAGTGTTTTCAGAAGATGTGACGAGTTTGCTTATCTCTAAAATAAATTTCTAAAGTCAGTGAAGTATATGCAAATCATAGGCAAAATATTCATTGGGAGAAGCCTATGTCTTTCAGTTATGATGAGTTTCAGAGAGAAAGGATTGAGAAAACATGACTAATGGCATTCTGCCATAGGCACCAAGACTGGCTTCACACGTTGTGGTGGTTTATATATGCCTGGCCCAGGAGGTGGTACTGTTAGGAGGTGTGGCCTTGTTGGAGGAAGTGTGTAACTATGGGTGTAGCTCCCTGTAACCAGTCTTCTCCTAACTCTCAGCTGCTCCTGCACCATGCTTGCCTGGATGCTGCCATGCCTCGATGATACTGGACTGAACCTCTGAACCTGTAAGCCAGCCCCAATTAAATGTTGTCCTTGGTCATAGCAATAAAACCCTAGCTAAGACACAAATCAAATTCTGTCTTAAATTGGGATTTCTACTGCCTTGACAACATGGTCAGAGTAAACTTGGGGAGGAAAGGGCTTGTTTCACCTTACACCTGGCAATCCATCTGTCATCCAGGGAGTCAGGGCAGGAACTCAGGGTAAGCACCTGGAGTAGGAACTGATACAGACTCTGAGGAGGACTGCTGCCCTCTAGCTTGCTCCCGGTGGCTTGCTCAGCCTATTTTCTTATAGAACCAAAGACTACTAGCCCAGGAGTAGCACTGCCCAGTGTGAGCTGGGCCCTCCTGTATCCATGAACAATCAAATTGTAAAAATAGCCCCCATAGACATATCCATAGGCCAATCTAGAGAGAGGGCATTTTCTCAACTATGTTTCCTCTGCTAAAATTTTCTTAGCTTATGTCAAGTTGATATAAAGCTAGCCAGTACAAATGACACCTTTCAACTTGATACACAAACACAGCACCATTAAGACATATATCTTTTCTTTTTTCTCTCATATAACCCTATGAGATCTTGGGGATATTAATCCATATCACAATATAAAACATTACAATTTCTAAAGTTCCATGGTCTTTCAAAGTTCAGTCTCTCTAAAATATTCAAAGCCCCTGACCCCCAATCCTAGTCTCTAAAATATCCCAAGTTTCCCTAAAATTTTAAAATTCTCTCTAAAATATTCTATGTAAAACTCCAAAGTCTCCATAAAATTCCAAAATATCTTTAAAGGTTCAAAAATTTCTCACCTGAGGGCTCCTACAAAATAAAAAAAATAAAGTTATATATTTTGTTATTCAAAGTGGGAAGAACCAGGGCACAGTCACAATCAGACTGAAGTATAAAAGTCCAGTGTTTTTGATCTTCTTGTGGGACTGCTAACAGTTGGAACAAGAGCTGTCTCTGATTCTGCTGTGGGCCTTTGGGACCCTTCTGCCCTACTGGGTTACCTTCTCTGGCCTTAATAGAGGAGGAGGTGCCAAGTCTTAATGCAACTTGATTTGCCACGGATGGTTGATATCTATTAGAGGCCGGCCCTTTTCTGAAGAGAAACAGAGGAGGAGTGGGTGGGGGGGAGGGGAAGAGAGAGGTGGGAAGGGACTGTGAGGAGGGAGAGAAGGGGAAATTATGGGTTGGAGAGATGGCTCAGTGGGTCCTGAGTTCAATTCCCAGCAACCACATGGTGGCTCACAACCATCTGAAATGGGATCCGATGCCCTCTTCTGGTGTCTGAAGACAGCAACAGTGTACTCATATACTAAATGAATAAATAAAGCTTTCAAAAAAAGAGGAAGGGCGGGATTGTGGTTGGCATGTAAAATATAAGTAAATAAAAAGGCTCGGTGCCTGACACCTGGGACCCACTCAGGCTCCTCTAGACTCCATGGGACCTTGGCACAGCCCCATTTCTCCAGCTCTCCTCCCCCAAGCACCCACAGCTTGGCTCCTGGGATCAGGCTGGCTCCACTCCACAGCTGCAGGTGTCCTTGGTGGCTGTCCCACAGTACTGACCTGTATAAGGTGCTGGAGTGTTTCCTGGAACTGGGCTGTAACTTCACCAATAACCTCCTGGGGACTCTCTTTAGGGACTTTAATCTTTGCCACATGGTGCCATGCCTCAGCCTCTCTCCATATCCCCTACATGCCAGTATTATCTGGGAAAGCCTTGTTTTCAAGTGTGACTGTCAACTGAGATACATACAAGCATAGCCCTCTCTGGACCACAGTTTCTGTGTGCTAACACTGAGGGCATACTTTCTGGGTGTTTTGTTTTGTTTTCTTTGTTTCTTTGTTTGTTTTAGTGTGTTTCCATATTTAAATTTTTATTAGATATTTTCTTTATTTGCATTTCAAATGTTATCCTCTTCCTGGTTTCCCCTCCGAAAACCCCCTATTCCTTCCTGCCTCCCCCTGCTCACCAACCCACCCACTCCCGCTTCCATGACCTGGCATTCCCTTACACTGGGGCATTGAGCCTTCATAGGACCAAGGGCCTCTCTCCTCCCCTTGCTGTCTGACAAGGCCATCCTCTGCTATATATGCAGCTAGAGCCATGGGTCCCTCCATGTGTACTCTTTGGTTGGTGGTTTAGTCCCTGGGAGCTCTGGGGGTACGGGTTGGTTCATATTGTTTTCCTTCTATGGGGCTGCAAACCCCCTCAGCTCCTTCAGCCCTTTCTCTAGCTCCTCCATTGAGGATGCCATGCTTAGTCCAATGGTTGGCTGCGAGCATCGACCTCTGTATTTGTCAGGCTCTGGCTGGGCCTCTCAGGAAACAGCTATATCAGGCTCCTGTCAGCAAGGACTTGTCGGCATCCACAATAGTGTCTGGGTTTGGTAACTGTATATGGGATGGATTCCCAGGTGGGGCAGTCTCTGGATGGCCTGTCCTTCAGTCTCTCCTCCACACTTTGTCTCTGTATCTCTTCCCATGGGTATTTTGTTCCCCTTACTAAGAAGGACCGAAGAAGTATCCACACTTTGGTCTTCCTTCTTGAGCTTCATGTAGTCTGTGACTTGTATCTTGGGTATTCCGAGCTTCTGGGCTAATATCCACTTATCAGTGAGCGTATACCATGTGTGTTCTTTTGTGATTGGGTTACCTCACTCAGGATGATATTTTCTAGTTCCATCCATTTGCCTAAGACTCCAGAGAACCAAATAACCCTATTAAAAATGGGGTACAGAGCTAAACAAAGAATTCTCAACTGAGGAACACTGAAGCACCTAAAGAAATGTTCAACATCCTTAGTCATCAGGGAAATGCAAATCAAAACAACCCTGAGATTCCACCTCACACCAGTCAAAATGGCTAAGATCAAAAACTCAGGTGTCAGCAGATGCTAACAAGGATATGGTAAAAGAGGAACATTCCTCCATTGCTGGTGGGATTGCAAGCTGGTACAACCACTTTGGAAATAAGTTTGTCAATTTCTCAAAAAATTGGACATAGTACTTCCTGAGGACCCAGCAATATCACTCCTGGGCATATACCCAGAAGATGCTCTAACATGTAATAAGGATAACTGCTCCATTATGTTCATAGCAGCCTTATTTATAATTGCCAGAAGCTGGAAAAAACCTAGATGTCCCTCAACAGAGGAATGGATACAGAAAATGTGGTACATTTATACAATGGAGTACTACTCAGCTATTAAAAACAATGAATTCATGACATTCTGTTTGTTTTTTGAGACAGGGTTTCTCTGTTTAGCTTTGGCAGTCTTGAAACTCTCTCTGTAGACCAGGCTGGCCTCAAACTCAGAGATCCACCTTTCTCTGCCTCCAGAGTGCTGGGATTAAAGGCACGAGGTACTACCACCCAGCAAGCCACAGATTCTTAATTTAAAATATTCAACTGTCCTAATAAGCTTTAAAAGTCAGGCCTCCAAAGTATGCACTGTTCTTAACATATTTGCCTTCCCAGCTCCTGCAGAGCAGTCCACTGAGCTCTGAGCACTAGATGTCTTTTCAATTTAATTGAAAGCTTCAAATGCCACCACAGTTCTCCCCCAAACACATTTAGGCCCGTCACAGCAGCACCCTATGTTCTGGATACCAATTCTTTAGTCAGAGTTTCTATCTGTACTGGCTGGTTTTGTGTGTCAACTTGACACAGCTGGGGTTATCACAGAGAAAGGAGCTTCAGTTGGGGAAATGCCTCCATGAGATCCAGCTGTGGGGCATTTTCTCAATTAGTGATCAAGAGGGAAAGGCCCCTTGTGGGTAGAACCATCTCTGGGCTGGTAGTCTTGGGTTCTATAAGAGAGCAGGCTGAGCAAGCCAGGGGAAGCAAGACAGTAAGGAACATCCCTCCATGGCTTCTGCATCAGCTCCTGCTTCCTGACCTGCTTGAGTTCCAGTCCTGACTTCCTTGGTGATGAACAGCAGTATGGAAGTGAAAGCTGAATAAACCCTTTCCTCCCCAACTTGCTTCTTGATCATGATGTTTGTGCAGGAATAGAAACCCTGACTAAGACACATCTCTGACCTGTCACATCTCTGTGACAAAACACCATGACCACAATCAACTTGGGGAAGAAAGGTTTCTTTTATCTTACATCTGTAGTCCATCATCCAGGAAGGTCTGGGCATGAGGCCATGTGTGCCATTTAGCAGCTACTCTTCATGGCTTACTCAGCCTGCTTTCTTATAGAACCCAGAACCACCTGCATAGAGCTGGCACCACCCACAGTGGACTGGGCCATCCCACATTAACCATCACTTGAAAAAACTGTGTCACAGGTTTCCTTTATGTCAATGGGTGGGGGTCATTTTTCAATTAAAGTTGCCTCCTCGAAAATCACTCTAGCTTGCGTCAAGTTGAAATAAAACTCTCCAGCACAGAAGTGTATTAAAAAAAAGAATAATCTGTTATCCACTTTAAAAGTTGCAACTTCCTGTCCATCAAAAAACTGAACATGAAAGGAAATAAAATTAATATATTTTTATGAGATTATTGTAACACTCCAAAAGTATATAAGAATGTGTTCGCAGATTCTAAAACTAATTCTTTCACATATTAGGGTAAAAACGCAATAATAAGATACTTTCGGTGGTTTTCCAGTATAAGAGAACTAATTATTAGGAACCATACATGTAATGTGTTGCTTGGTTCTTTTTTCCAGTGGACAGCAAAATAAAGCAAAGGTAAGCTTGACAGTTAGACAGGAAGTATAAAACCATCAGTGAAAACTGAGACACAGAGCAGGGTCTAGAAAAACCCACGAGGTCTGTAAAGTATTTCCGGCTTTATTAAAACAGGAGTTTTATTTTAAAGTTAAAAAATGTTGACACTTTTATAAATATTACTAAGTTTGAAAGACTGTAAGTGCCAAAGGATCAGGAGTTTGCTGTGTGATTCTGCCTCCTGGTAATGTCAGGAGACAGATTCCACCCATCAAGTCTCACCAATGACAGCTCAAATGTGAGCTGAACAGGATGACACCGACAGACATGCTAAAGTGGACAGGAAGGACCAGGATGTCTCACCCCTACTACGGGACCAGAGGCAACGAAGGCAGGCTTCAAGTGGGAGAAACGGTCTTCCCTACGGAAGAGCCAATTAGTTATCCAGTATCACGTGGTCAGCCCTGAAGACACACACACAAACATACACACAAGCACCGTTACACCCACTGCAGTTAGAAAGATACGTATTTGTATGAACATGTACATATCTGTATGTAAACCAATTAATTTTAAAAGAGAGCAAGGAGATATATGGGAGAGTTTGGAGAGAGAAAAGAAGGGGAAAATGGTGTAATTATGTTATAATCTCAAAAAATAAAAATAAATTTTAAAAGGAAGAAAAAAATCTGTCTTCCTAGAAAATGTCTTGTGACATTTGGGAAGGTAAACTGATGTAATATTTGTAGTGATGTATTGCCAAGTACATCCATCTCCTTTCCCCTCAGTATTTAGTAGAGAATCGTTTTTATTGTAAACTAAGCGAAAGGGTGCTGGATGGGGTCGGGGCAGTGAGATGATGAGATGATGAGATGATGAGGCGAGACTCTCCGAAGGTCTCTGTGGTGAGGTGTGAATGGATGTGGCGATGAACAAGCACCTGAAGCAACACAGTCCCCCTGGTAATTGTAATATCCTTACCTAAGCTCACACTCACTTCTCAGGCAGAGAGGGATCTTGGGTATCTTGTCAGCTACTCTGATCTCAAGAGAACTGCATCACACCATGTCCAGTAGATAGAATTCGATGTCAGAGAATACGCAGTCCGTGGGCTTCCCCATTACTAACAAAGGTATTCAGGGTATGCAGAGGGTGGATGTTCATAAAATGTATCTCTACTGAAAAGCAAGTCCGCTGGGCATGGTGGCGCACGCCTTTAATCCCAGCACTTGGGAGGCAGAGGCAGGCAGATTTCTCAGTTTGAGGCCAGCCTGGTCTACAGAGTGAGTTCCAGGACAGCTAGGGCTATACAGAGAAACCCTGTCTCGAAAACAAACAAACAAACAAAACTCTGAAAAGCAGATCCTGCTCTAGTATACACATCAGATGGTCTAGAATGCACAAGCAAACCCCCTAAACAAATATAACTGCTCTCTAATCTGAATGCTACTGCAGTCATACATTACATCAAATGCTCAGCAGGTCAGAGGCACTGTGTGTTTGCAGGCCAAGTCTGAGAAAGCAACGGCGTACCTGGTAAAGCATGATGGGTTCTATGCTGTATCCTAGGAGAGCAGCAAAGTTCTTAGCGATGACCGTTTTCCCACAGCCCTACAAATGGAAACATGGGCAGGTGATGGGTGAGTCAACTCACAGCTGAGAGCGAACGCTTACAATGAAGCTGCCACTTACCTTCCCTCCAATTAAGCATATGTCCTTCACCATATGAGACTGCACCATCTCAGCCAGTAATTGCTTGTGACTGACAGTCTGAATGAAATGGTCAGGAGCACAAGGCTGGTTTACTGCTCTGGTCCCCGCTGGTACCTGTTAATTTAAAAAGGCAATTAAAAATATACATTTTTCCAAGAATAAGCAATAGAAAGCACATAATTTCCACTCAAAAGTCCCTTGTTAGTTTATTTTAATTCAACTCTATGCAATCATTTTTTCACTCCAACCTAATGATCCTCATCACATCTCTAATTAGTCATCCCTCTAAAACTGAAGTCCCAAGCCATTAGGTGTATGCAAATATTTCCTCCAATTCACTTTCTGCCTTTTAGTTTTTCTCTTTCCCCAGAATCACTGGGCTTTGGACCTTGCTCTTTTCTTCTCAAGGGACATAGATTTTAAATTTTATTTTTTATGTATGTGCATGTATGCCTGGGTGGGGGTGCCTGCAGAGACCAGAAGAGAACATCTAATCCCCTGGAGCTAGAGCACCAGGAGGTTGTGAGCCACCTGACATGGGTAATGGGAATTGAACCCTGTTCTCTGGGAGGGCAGCAAGAGCTCTGAACTACTGAGCCAGCTCTTCTGCCCACCTAGGGATGATTTTTTAAATTAAAATTCTTTAACTCACACATAAACTTAAAAATCATGTGTATGAGTAAGTTACATTCTACATTGTGTATACATTGGGTAATGTTTACATAAGTGTCTAGTACTAACATAAAAGGCTAACTGGGAGGGAGAGGAGGCAATGAACTTGCAGGATCTTTACCAAGATGACCTGACTTAACAATTACACAGTGTCTATGCACATAAACCTAGATTGCATCTGCATCATCCAACACTTGTCATTTCTTTTGTTTTTGTTTTGTTTTGTTTTTTGAGAGAGAGAGAGAGACAGTCTCCCTATATCTAGTATATAAGAATCTAGTATACAAAAACAAACAAACAAACAACAACAAAACCCTACTATACAATCAATACTCACTAAATCCAATTACAAACAGCCTGGATTATGATACTCATAACTGATCTAAGAAACAGTATAGCTACATGAATAAAAAGTAAATCCCTATCAAAACAAAATAATGACAATAGAACTTTGCTTAGTCACTTACAAGAAGGCAAGCATTTGTTCTTCCCTACTTCTTTGTACCCAGCATTTTCAAGCTGTGTTTCCTGGGGATCCTGGAGCCCTTACAGCAGTGCTTGGAAGAAAAGGACAAGGCCGACCAAGCAGCTGGAGCTCCAGGGCCACACACCTTCCTTCCCCTCGCTAAAGTGTTCAGCAGCACAACCTCCATGAAAGCTGCTTCCTGCAGCTGTCTCGGGGTCTCTACTAGGGAAACTGTTTGAAAGCACTATTACATTTTTCTCCATCTTTGTTAATTTTTTTTTTTGTTTTTGTTTTGTTTTTTCGAGACGGGGTTTCTCTGTGTAGCGAACTCAGAAATCCACCTGCCTCTGCCTCCCAAGTGCTGGGATTAAAGGCGTACACCACCACGCCCGGCTTTGTTGTTGTTGTTGTTGTTAACTTTTATATAACTTTTTTAACATATTTTGCACCTCCTGCAATTCTTCCCAGGTCCTCCCCACCCACTACCCATCCTACTTCATGTTCTTTCTCTCTCAAAACAACACAAAAGTCATCATCAACAACAACAACAAAAACCCAATAAAACAAAAAAAAAAGCCAAAACAAACAAAAGAGCTCACAAAAACAAAGAAACAAATGTCATGGAGTTTGTTTTCTGTTGCCCACTACTTCTGGGCATGGGGCCTGCCCAGGAGTGTGGCTGATATACCAGTGACACTCCATTGGAGGAAACCAGTTTTCCCTTTGGCAGTGAGTGTCCATTTGAAAGCACTATTCCTTAGTGAGAACTCATAGCACAAAACATGTTTGTTAATCAACACTTGATTTGTGAAGGAAAGAATTTTTCACACACAGCTCTGGGTTACCACATAGATGTAGCCATAAAATGAAGGATCTAGGGAGGTACAGCAGAGCCCAAGACTTAGCAGGGGATCAAGAGCCTAACTTAGGCCACAGGAGTGGCCGGCATGCGACAGATTTTAGGATGAATAAACCATGATGAAGTACCTTAATGGTCACCTCTTTTCCTGCGACCCGGATTGTCACGTGGGCATAGGAGCCGTGGCTGTCAGTCATCCTCTCCACTCTTACAATCTCCTTAGGAAGCAGGGAATGTCCAGAACCTTGGAGCTCAAAGCGCTGTAAGTTACCAGGAAGATATGTCAGAATGCTAATTAACTGGAATCCTATCTAATTAGAACTGAAACCATTTCCATGTTATTTATACAAGCAGAGACTTGAAGTTAATGAGAATGTTTTACTTTTCACTAATACCTTTCCTCTTGAACAATAATTAAGGATGATATAAAAATAGCCCCTAAAGTCTACTAATACAAAATAGAAATTCTCCACTCCTGAGCTGGCTCAAGTTCATAATCCACACTTCTTGATAATTCAACATCACAATTTACTAAAAAGGGATGATTCAACTCTAGAAACCATCTATTGAGACAGACTTGTGTCAGGGAACAGCTGCTAATGTGTCCCCTAAATTCAGGAAAACAGAATTGAGATACCATTCAGCTGTAACTCTGGGTGGATAGCATAACTTATAAATTTCAACAATCAGTCTTGCACAATCTCTGGCTTGGTGGCATCTCTGCATAGTTCTCAATTTTGTAAAATGAGCTTAAAAAGCCAGAACATTAGTTGTTTCTCGATGTGAACCAACTATTAACACTCTAACACTGACTACTTTATGTGAACCATTAACACTTTAACACTGACTATCTTATACTAGCTTCCATATTAAAAAGTGAACACACAAAGCAAATATGTATGTGAACACATAGAAATAGTAATTGAAATTTTAAAAAAACCCATGCATAGGGTTTTTTCAATATGAAAAACAGAGGGGTTTAAAAAATATTAAACACTTATACTCACTCTAGAACATTATCACTAAAATGAAAGATATACACATGAACAACCATCTACTATTGAAAAGGATGACAGAACTCCAGAAAACAGTATTCAGAAGAAAATCATGTTCAAACTCAATATTCAAAAACAACAGCCCAGTTTAGTCTTCATTCTGGAGACTTAGATCCCACAGACAATCACTAATTTCCAGAAGCCTAAGGAAAAAAATTATTTGTGCAACCATAATAAAGGAATTCCAATGCTTTACAAAGTCCACACAGTATACAACAGTGTGTGAAAACTGCTTCCACACTGTACCAACAAGTGACTTGTGGATCTTGGGGAGTGATACAGGATCTCATGGAGTGACATGGGCTGCAAGGGAGAGTCAACAAAACGTGGCAAGGCACGGCCAAGGAATGAAATGCATCTGGATCAAACCATATCTCCATTGTGTCTAGAAAAACAAACAGGTGGATTTAAAGGTGTGTTCTCCCCAGAGACAGTGATGCAGGGCTGAAGTCAGAGCCTGTGTTACAAGCAGAGCTACTGTTACAATTCATAACAGTAGCAAATTCACAGTTATGAAGTAGCAATGAAAAATAATTTTATGGTTGGGGGGATCATACCATCATGAGGGAGTGTATGAAAGGATGGCAGCATTAGGAATGTTGAAAAACGCTGCACTAAATAATACTTCTTCTCATTTCTAGGCTATGGAGCACAAAAAGAGAAACTCTACAGACCAAGCTCACCAGCTACTAAATATGTGGTCCTGTGGGGCGCTTTTCCTGTGGATAGCTACTCAAAGCATGGCTACTCTCCCAAGGGGTCAACAATGGGAGCCTATCCAATGAGTATCAGCAGGCAATCCAGGTGGCTCTCTTCTCACAACAGAGCCTTCAGATACACAGCCTTATGAGAAGTCAACCCTCTGGGAAAATACCACATGTATCTATTTGACTCACTCTGCAATCTCTAGATCCCAGAATCACACCTGGGATGTAGTCAGGGGTCAGTCAATAAAAGTTGGTTAAATAGAACCCAAATGGGGGCACTGGAGAGATGGCTCAGCGGTTAAGAGCACTGACTGTTGTTCTTCCAGAGGTCCTGAGTTCAATTCCCAGCAAACACATGGAGCCTCACAACCATCTGTAATGAGATCCGATGCCCATTTCTGGTGTGTCTGAAGACAATGACAATGTACTCACATACATCAAATAAATAAATAAATCCTTAAAAAGTGCAAATGTAATTTTCCCCTTCATCCTCAAAATCCCCTATGCTTGGGTGCTGGAGAGGAAACTAATCACTGACTGTTCCCGGAGAGTACCCATGGCAGCTAGCAACCCTCTAACTCAGTTCCCTTTCCTGGCCTCCACAGGCTCCTGCCATGCCGTACACAATCAGATATGGAAGCAAAATACTCATGTACCTAAAATAAAATAATCCTGTTTGAAAGCTCATCAATTTTTTCATCATAATCTTCTTTTCCTGCTTGTTCAATGACAAAAGGAGTTCTACTGTAAGTGACGAAGTTACTAGAATCATCATTCTACCTCTGGTTAAACAATGTTTACATCACTCAAAGCAAGGTACAGTGATGTTCTAGAAATGCCCCTGTTACCCAAGGCCTACAGACTATGTACTTGTGAACTTTCACCCGTGTTCCTATAAAGATGTTTATCTGTCATGTTACAATAGACGGGGACTTCTTGAATTTAAATCACCGTAGACCCCCAGCATCCTTTGCTTCCTTCTGCTCAGCACCACACACATTTTACCAGCAGCACATCCAGGTCCAGCTCCCTGTTTCCTCAGTGCTCGTCTACCCATCCTACCCATCTGGTTTAGGCTTACATTCCCACTTACTAACACTTCTCTTGGTAAATCCACAAACTACCACCAAAGTTCATAAGCTCATTTTCTCCCTATCTTTTACCACCTCTTCCTTCTCAATGTACTCTGAAAGTTCTCCTTAATTTTCCCAACGTCACTCTAGGAAACATCAGGAGAGAACCATTTAACAAAAGTTACCAACTGAAAGAATGTGGTATGCATTACAGTAAAGGCATCTCTTACATTCCAAGAGACTGGTACTTTAGAAGAACCTCACAACCAAGTATAAATAACATACCTTGGGATCATTTGTGACTTCTATCTTATTGTGTACTCAGCCTGTTTTATCTTTAAGAGAACAACCTTATTTGCTTTGGATTTCCTATGTGATTAACTTCTACAACTTAAGCTAATGCTTTGCCATAATCATAAATTATGAACTTTTCCACATCCCTGGCCTAAGGTAATACATGTGTTTGTATATGTGTTATGATAACCATCTGGTGGGAACAGAAAATAGGGTGAAAGTGGCTTTATCAAGTGCATATCCATCACAAATTCGGAATACCACATGGCTATAAGTTAGTAAGTCTATTAACAATGATGTTTGTAAACTGTGAGCTAGGGTGAGCTAGGGTCAGATGGAATCAATGACTTCATCCCTTATAAAACAGTTAAAGATCTCTGTAAAATATTCTCCAATCCCCTCCCCCCCATGTTATGCTGTCTGTACTGTTTAATAAGTGGGAGAGGAAAGTCCTTTGTTGAAGACACACATGGGCACACACAGAGACAGGGACAAATTCACAAGAGAGCATTTAAGCAGGCAGAGATTCCAACTCATACAACAGACAGAAAGGGACAATGGAAGACATGGGTAGAAGAGAAGCCGAGAATCCAAATCTGGGCTTGCTCTCAATTTAATAGCACCAAGGAGAAGCACTTTGATTCCTTTTCCTAATTTGACACCGAGTTATTATTGGTAACTCTGAGTTTATTATTAATATGTCAAACCTATGCAATAGAATACAGGCTATGTTTTTGTGAGGAGCAGAGAGAGAAAAACATTGAAACATTTACTAATCCTGGACTGATGAGACACAGTGCTCACATCTGTTAATGTGAGAACATAATGTGCTCACAGTTGATTGGATACCAAAATCATCATGGAACGGAATCCTTGTTTCATGTTTCCAGGAGGACTTAGGTATATTTCCTTATTAAAAAAAATTCTATCATATCCAGATAAATAATTTTAGAAATCATCTATTTTCATAACTCCTGGTTTTTCTCTTGTGAATCTATGAAATGCTGACCTGTGCCTGCCACAGCCCCTTTGACTCTCCATGTGGATATCTAACAAGCACATCAAATATGCTCAAACATGGGATCTTGATTTTTCTACAGCCATTCCATTCTCAACTTGATCAAAAAAATCCCACAATCTGTAAAGCTTATAATTATCCTTGATTCCTTGACTGAGCCCTGTATTCAGGTCTTTAGGAAATCATATTGACTCTACCTCCAAACAACCTAAATGCATTTGCCTCTTACCAACCTCATGGCTAGCCAAAGCCCCCACAATCTCTCGACCAGGTTAATATAACAGTCCCATGGCTGATTTTCCTCAGCTTTCTCCCCAATACTGCAGAGTTCTCATCTTAATCCTTAAATGTGGCTGTTTCCAGAATTCAATATCCAGTTTTTCTTTTTTCTTTTCTTCTTGCTCCCAGAACCTATTAAATAATTCCCCATGAATTCAACTAACACTTATACACTAAAGATTCCTAAGCATTTACCCTTTTTATTCCTCGAACACTGTGCTGACATGGGCAAGGGGTCCCAAAGCCCAGTAGAGACAGACATGGGATCCCAAAACAGCAAACTGCATTTGCTGCCTGGAAATCTCCTGCCAAGACCCCCCTGATCAGGCCTCACCTGGACTCAGTGTCTGCACCAGCACCAAGCAGTTATCTTTAATATTAAAATAGCTCTAGAAATAGAACTAGAGTTTAAAAGCTGCTAGAAAGCGCTAAGTCAGAGAGAGCCCTGTGAGGAGCTGTGTCCCCTCCTCACGTTAACTGGCAGCATCGGCAGCTCGTCCGAGTGGGCTTCATTTCTCTTGACCTCTCACTTGTGCTCAGTCTCCCCTCATGCTAACTGTTACCAGCTAATGTCTCTCATCCCACCTATGCCTACTGCATGCCTGCTATCTCCGAACCATTGCTTTTACCAGAGCCATTCCTTTTTAAGCCACAGTGTTAGAAAATCACCATATAAAATGTTGTTGGAGTGTCTGCTGCCCTAACCAGACGGTGTACTCTCCAGAGACGCGATCAGATAGCATCTGTTTCTGCATCTCTAGAATTCACTACGTAGACAACTATTTGCCAAATAATGAATGCTCAATTAATGTTTGTTGAACTAGACAAAAACACTAAATGCAAGATCTTTCCAAGTTTCACGAAGAGAGAGAGGTGGTTCAGACTATATCATCAATGAACAAGAGTGGCACAGCCTTCCTGAATCTCCCAGGGAACATACTAATTTAGTCATTGTTATGACGGAGCCCTACTTAAGTGGGGCTGAGAGCCAAGACACGTTCTAAGAAGCTTGGATGCATCTGTTACTAAACTGCCGGCAAGCATACCATTCTCAAAGCATGGCAAGATGAGAATGAAAGTATTTTCTTTCAGAGTCTTAACTAAAGCTAGACGTGATTCCATGGCTACAGAGATGTTTTAAGAACAGGAGCATCATGTGACAAGCACCATCTGGGGACTGAAGTCATTCCAGCCATTTCTATAGCTGGTCTAGAAACAGGAAAAGTATTCTGAGTTTTAGCTGGCTGCATTTTCAGTGGGTAATAGGTTTTTCTTTAAAGTCTAGTCTAATTAAATGATTACATTAAAATTCAAATGCAACTACTCATTAATTTTTATGATATCTATGAAAGAATATAAATCCCTTCTTGATTTGTTCTATTAGAACAGATATGTCCACTCCTTTATTATAATCCTTTCTGAATTTAATGAAGTTCACTAATTTTCACATTTTCTATCAAAACTATTTGAGGATATTGTTCAGACATAAGCATTAGCTTAAGATATGCCTTGAAAAAATGAGAGAGAGAGATTTAAGGTGGCAAATACATCAGAGTGCCCTAAAACAGATGCAGAGCTACAGCAGTGTGCAGTCTGCTCCACTGCTAAAACAGGACATTCAGTACTCACGTGTAAAGAACATCACTGTGCGCAACAGCTCCTTAGGTCAGGCGAGCTACGGCTGTGATTCAACCTTCAGGTGAGATAATTAAGGTGACAAACACAGTCACACTTTTTCTTCTCTTAGCAAAGTAATTCCAACACCTACTATCAAAGTTAGAAGATTTCTGTTTGTAATATGAACCAATAACCCAATTTCTGCTTCCCTTATCATGAAGACCAAAAGAAGGGCAAAGCTAAGAGAAACAGCATTCTTGAGAAATCCAACTCCTGGTGTAGCCACAGAAACCAGGAAAGTAGAAATGGAGGCAGGGAGAAGGACATCTAGAAACATGGTGTCTTAAGCTTCCATTGCTATGACAAAACATCGTAGCAAGGCACTTACACAAAGAAGGGTTCCTTTGAGGCTGGCACTCCCAAAGTGTTAGAGTCTATGATAAGAGAGCAAAGATATGGTATCAGACAGCTGGAGCCACAAGTAGGAGGCAGAGAGCTGACTGGGAATGCCTTGAGTCTTCGAAACCCAATGAAACACCTCCTCCAACAAGGCCCCACCTCCTAATCCTCACCACACAGTTCCACTAAGGAGCACATGGACCTATGGAAAGCATCATCACTCAAACCGTCAAGAACGGTAGCAGGACACAGTGCATAAGAGAAATGGAGAGAGAAAGGATCTATGAGAGGGTAAGGAAGGACAGCAGCATAGAGGTGTAAGGGGGATAAAGACCCCTGAGGATGTCTGAAAAAGCCACATGAGAACATTTTTATAAACTTACTTAGAAACATGTATATAATACTTACATACGTATGTGGGAGTGGGGTTTAAGTGAAATTAGGCCACAGAGAGTTATAATGCTCCCCAACAGCCGTAGACTAACAAACTCCCCAAACATAGGAAACTTCCATTTTAGTTGTTGGTCAGGGAGGTCCCAGAGGTTCCCAAACAATATAGGCTGTTGCCATTGTCCTTGGGGCCTTCCAGAACTTAAAAGTAAGACCCTAGTATGGAAACACCACATACTTCAAATACAAGACTGGGAGAAATTGGTCTGGAATTCACCCTGAAGCCTTTTCCCTGAGAACTAGCATTCATAATATCTGAAAGTGCTAACTACGCAAGCTACCAAGGGAGAAGAATCAACTACCCTATCCAGCTCTAAAGCCTATGGACCATAGAACTGTTCCAGCAAGGTATCCCCAGTGGTACAATGTAGTGGCACTTTTGTTGTGGGGGTGACTATTAGCTGTCGATTTGAACTTAAATGCCCATTAAGTAAAAATTCATACTTGGTACTATAAACTTAGCCAACTACCCATAGCTGGAGAAGTCACAGTAGAATAACTTGTTCTTGCCATTTTCCTAAACCAAGATAATTTCTAACTATATTCTAAATACTAGTAACAAACAGATGAGTGTAGTTCTTGCCCTTCATCAAAGATTCCTTTTGCAGCAGATAGAAGCTACTAGAGATCCAAGACTGGACAAAAAGAAGAGAATAAATGACTTTATGGCACCTGCTCAGCCCCAGGCAGTGCATCTACAATGCAACCCATACATCTAAGGCTCAGAGATCATCATGGAGGAGGGGGAGGAAAGACTGTAAGAACCAGGATGCCTATTGCTACACGATAACTTCAAAGTCATGACCTGGTTGCTGCAACCATGAAATCTCAACAAATATGGTTGCCTAAACAAGACCCTGAAGAATACTTAAGGCTGTCAAATCCTGGCCTTCAGATAATGGAGGTCCTAGACAGTATTTACGTTCTAACTACTACAGAGAAATCTACATCTTTAGCCAGATGTGAAAGAAAAACAAACTGTCTTTCCAAGAGGGAGCTAATTAGTAAGCCAATAATTTTCTACTGAATATCAACACATAAATATACACTAACAAAACATCACAAGGTATTTTTAGCCTTTTGGAACTCGGCATTTGTAACTATACAATTAAAAAAAAAAAAAAGGATGCCATAAATATTTTAAAAGAAAAGCAAGTTCCAAGAATTAGCAACTGAGGACAAAAATAAAAACATAAATTTAATAGTAAAACTACACCAGGGAAGATATTAAAAACCATTTCAAAACTGTATAAACTCTACATAATTGTAAAAATGCATTCTAGGCTATAAATATGTTGTAAATTTAAACTTCTTTTTACATTACATATTTGTTCTTAAATTTTTAAATGTTAGATATTTTTACAATTTTTATTTTGAAGTAATTTCAAACATAAGAAAATCAAAGGACACAATTATACAAAACCTTCTATTTCACCTTCACCCAAGTTCCTCGTTACAATTCCAGCATGTTTTGGCCTCCCTCCTACTCCACATACATGCGCACGTTCAACTCATTCTTTTTCCTATCAACAAATTGAGAGCAAGCCGAAGATATGATAATCTGTACTTTTAAACATCAGAGTTCATTATTCCCTGACAGCAAGAACTATAGCAAATGTAATCACTCCTTAAGCTGCTAAATAAGAAATCTATACAACCCAGAACCATGTTATGGGTTCTCAACCCACAATGCCTCTGTTCCTGTGTGACCAAATTCTTTGCAGGAAGACACATGGCATGTAGCTGCTGTCACTCGTCAGTCGCCAGCAACCCAGGGCAGTTCTTCGGTTGTCTTTCATGAACTGCAAGTGTCCCTTAACCCAGGACTATACTGTTTTTCTTCACAGTCTAACTTAAATCCTCAACTCTCCACAGGATTCCTGACAAACGATGCTCTCTTCCCAGCACAACACTTGAGAGGCACACAATGCCAATGTAATGTCAGTTTGTTCTGCCTGGTCATGTTGACAGTGACTATAAAAATATCACTTTCCTATCTTAAAGTCAACTGAGTAATTTGCAAGGAGATATTCAGAGATGACATTAATATCGTTATGAAAGTTCATGTAGACACACACACTTTACACCTTCCTAACTCAACCATCAGTCTAATAATGGCCTAATAGTGATTTTTTAATTTATATAATTTCTCCCATATTTGTTGGCACACATTTTACAGTAACAAAGAGAGTTGCTTGTCCTCCATATTTAAATTTTTTAATAGGATGGATACCTATTTTATACAATGTATTATCATCAGTTACTGTTTACTTTTAATATTCAAGTCAATAAATTCTCCTGTGGCTTTGATATGCTGACATCATTTACTGAAAACCTCCTTGATCTCATCTTCTATTTCTTGACCAAATCTTTGGTTCAGCCCTGATTCTCAGGAATTAGGTCCCATTAGCAGACATGGAATTTAGACTTTCAGGCACTTGCTGTGATCACAGCTTCTAGGCTCTGTTAGGCCACAGAGCTAGAAAATGTGTAAACACACACACACATTTTCATACACATTGGGTAATGTTATCCTCTGGCCATGACACAGCCACTGTTATACTGAAATCAGAGCTGCTGTGTTTACCAACGTAAGACTTCCACAAGAATGCCCACTGCGCTTTCCTGGTGGAAGGGAGAGCACGTTCACAAGGCAGTGTATGAGCATGTCTCAGGCAGCAGCACACAGGCTTTCACAAGGCCATGCACTAGACCCACAGAACCCACCCTGAATACACAGTCTAGCCAACTGTAAACTCTCCTGGCTCCTGTAAGGTAGCCTAGCTGAAACTCCCTGATGCACCAAACTAGACTTGGGTGGAATTACTTCCTTACTATGCTCTGTGTGCTCCATGTGGGGCAAGAAGACACTTGTTCACATCTTGCCAGGAGAAACAATTCTGATACGAGTGCACTGAAAAGCAACACGAGTCATGTTCATATCCCCATTTCTAATCCAGAACCTCAGGGTCCTTTCATGTCTTCCTCTGCCAAGTTCACAATCTTTCTTCAGCAGTGAGATATATAACTCCCACTGCAGTGGACATATCATTCCTTTGCTCAGCTGTACGTTTATTTGCCCCCATATAACAAATCTCCCAGCCACACCCACACCTGAGTGTTTGCTTCCCACCATTGCTTTCTTGTTATTGGCATCAACTGCTTTCTCGAAAGAAGAGAAAAAGGAAGACAAAGAAAAAGGATATGTAAGGAAAATTAAGAGGAGTACAGGAAAAATAGGAAGATGGAAAGGACGGTGAAATGAGGAGGACAGAGAGGAAGGGAAAGCAGATACTCACTTTTAAAACACCCTCCACGGCCATCTTCCCCTCGTGTCCGAGTAAAAGAGTGTAAGGATACACCCACTGGAGTGCATGTTCAATCGACATCATGGGAAAGGAGTCCTGTTTAGGAGCAGACACATATAGAGGTCAGCAACAGCTCGGGCGGTCCGCCACAGACGGTGCATCCTGAATGTACATGCCGTACTCGAGGTGCTGCATTTCCCCAGCAGAAAGAAAGCATCTTGCAGCAATGTAAATACGCAGAGCCTTCTTCTCTTCCTGTCCTGTGTGATCTCCCTGAGAGAGCCACACGCTCCCACCTTTCCTGTATCCCTGGTCCCCGGGCTTCTTTATCTAGTTCTGGCCTCGTTCAGGAGTTCTAATCAAAGCCGTCGGCTATCTGACATAGGACCCTCCAGTATCTAGATAGGACACACCTGCAAGAGCACACATCTCCCCCGCTGAGTCACTCGAAGCACATTTCCATCCTTTAATACTAATCTGAATTAATCTCATCTACATCCATCAAGCCTCACAATTATAAGTTCAAAGTTAGAAAGTGTTCATTAGCCTCAAATTCTTCACCCAAATCGCACTGCACTCAAGTCTGTTCACACCATTCAGGGAGTTACTTACTGCCACGAGCAAACACAAGATCCTGTGTGGGCTGCCTATTAGATACTTCTCCTGAATCACTGTAAACGAGCTATCAAGCGTGGGAGCCATGTTCTGGACATACAGGTGCTCCAATTCTTTAAGAAAATACTGCCTTTACCTTCCAGTAGCTCAGAAAAAACTGGAGGTGGCAGGGTACATGTGCAAGCAGGGGTGGCAAGTTGTTAACAACAGGGCTTCTAATTGGAGATTGTGAGTGTTGCTTTGCTATTTTTAAACTTTTTTTTTCAGTTTAGAGAATTTTCAAAGTAAAAATTACTGAGGAAAAATAAAAAGAGATATATAAAATTTAGTAACCAAGAAGTAGGCCGGGTGTACACAACAATGTAAACAATAGACAGGAAAGCAAACTGTCTGACTACCAGCAAACCCTGGGGAAGCACCAGGCTGAAGAGTCTGATTTCAGATGCTGGCTTCCTGGTCCTCAGGGTCCCACTTCAGCAGCCTCCTCCATCCACTGCTGTGAACCAGGATCTCCATTAACGTCAAAATGATCACATCACACTCCATCTACTTCACAACCTCAGGAGGGCCATTCCTCCCTCCCCATAAAACCCAAGCAGGCTTACTCATCAACAAAATAGCTCACGGTAGGTCCTAACCCCTGTCTCTACCACAAACACTTAGTTCTCATTCTGCAAACATTCCAGGCCCATCTGTGGCTGAACATTCTGTATGTGCCCTCTGCCCTGAAGGCTTTCCCATCATTCCAGACAGGACGCCACATGCTTTGGGAAACTAACTGTGCTCCCTGCAAATGTATTCAGGTCTGCTCTTATGCTCTCTACATGTGCCCAGCTTCTTCTCCCTTCTCAGACTTATAAAAGTCTTGCAAATACAGGCTACTGGAACCATCTTTTTTCACAGGTTGGGAGACCTGCCAGCACCTGGAAACCTGTGTGCTTTAGAATAGCCACTAACAGTGACTCCTGGAGCTAGGGCAGGAAAGCTCAGCTGCCTTGCTGGGTCTGCTTAGCCATCTCTTTCCCTAAGGTGTAGCTATTGTTTGACCAGCTGAAGCTGTCTATCCCCTGGAAGCTCCAGAAGGCTGCATTTCTATCTCTCCCTTCAAACCTGAAAGCTCCCCAGAGACCAAGCATGCCTCTGGGGTCTGCAGTTTGTTCCAGTGCGCACATCCATCTCAGGCCTTTTATAGAAGAAAATGACAACTCAAGTAACCAAGCTCCAATGATAAGCTTCAATCTGCCTTTGCCACATTTGAATATATGTCTCTGACGTTTGATTATTTTATACTTACCAGGATTTGAACTGCCTCTGGCAAACTATCTAAGGGAAAGTCTGGAAGCCCAAGCGTAGAGGATTCTTGGGAGCAGAGGGTTGTCGCAAAGGACAAGAGCTGAGAAATCCTAGAAGGGACAATGTTCAAATTGTGTTTGAATAACTTTAACATGGGAAATGTACATTGCAGCTAAAGTAGACTGATTTCATTAATCTAAGAAACATGAAATGTACTATGAATTCTTAAAGAACAATGGTTCATGTAATATCCCATTAAAAATTCAGAAACTGATTGGCTATCTAGATGTTTCCTCTAATCTATCACAATATGTGAGGATTACACAACCTGGTCTAAATCCCTCATGTGAGCATCATCCCCACCTTCCTAAAGCTGAAAGCTAAGGTGTAGGTACTGAAAGTGTTTGAACGCTGAGGAGAAAGCACCGCTCTCAAGTCCCCACTCTGCTGAAATCCTTCGCATCTTGCTTTACTCTCGTCTGTCTGCAAAGGCCGACTCATACTTTTGGACTCATTTCAACTTGCGTGTCTTTGTGAAGCCTCTATAAAGACTCAACAAACTAAACTGTTAAGCAACTTTTTTTTTAGCTTAACAACAACAAATTTAATTTTTAAACAAATTAAATGTTTAATCATAAACTATACTTACTTCTCAGCAGAAACATTGGCTCCAACTGAATACAATAGTTTTAGTTGGTCCTAAATAGCAGAAACATATGCAACCAATTAATAATGAATACAACAGATGAAACACAAACGCTTTATAACTAAACCAAACTTTTAAGAAATGCTGTAATTTGCAGTAGTTCATGATACAATCTATTTAATAAAGGTAAAGGTACCCATTAAACATAAAAACAGTCAGGGGTACTAGAGAGATGGCTCAGCAGTTAAGAGCACTGGCTGTTCTTCCAGAGGTCCTGAGTTCAATTCCCAGCAACCACATGGTGACTCACAACTGTCTATAATTTCAGTTCCAAGAGATCAAATGCCTTCTTTTAGCCTCCACAGGCACTAAACACATGAGTGGGTCACATAGACATACATATAGGCAAAACATTCATACACATAGAATAAAATAAAAACAAAAATAAAGCCAGGCAGTGGTGGTGCACATCTTTAATCCCAGCACTTGGGAGGCAGAGGCAGGTGGATTTCTGAGTTCCAGGACAGCCTGGTCTACAGAGTGAGTTCCAGGACAGCCAGGTCTAAACAGAGAAAGCCTGTCTAAAAAAAAACCAAAAAACCAAAAAAAAAAAAAAACCCCAAAAAACCAAAAACAAACAAACAAACAAACAAACAAAAAAACCAAACAAACCAAAAATAAATAAAAAAACCCCAAATACTAACGCTGATATAGAATTTAATGTCTTAGTATAGATTAAACAAAACAAAACAAAACAACAACAACAACAACAACAACAAAAAAACCACTCTAGCACTATGTCCTTGGCATACTTACCTGAAAGGGTAGAAAATAGATATCTCTGGCTTGAAATCGAGACCGGAGAGGGGGGTCTAATGGATTCCCAGAGTACCTGGGCACTGGCAAGCCCAAGGCAATCACTCGGAAATTCTCACTGACTCGGACAATCTTCCACGCGTCCAGCTCCTCTTTAGTGTGATCCTAGGAAAGTGAGAGATCAAACACCACAGCAGAAGTGCTGCAGGCTGCAGCTGCCAGAGCAGAGCCAGTGACACAGACTTCAAAGGCAAGAGCTGCCAAGACAGACAGAGTCAGACCCTGAGTGCTGTTACAGGAGGGTCTGAGAACTCTCTCAAAAGCAAGCTGTTGTGGAACGCAGCAAAACAAATGAGGACCCAATGCCAAGGAAGGCTCACAGCCTGAAGACGGTGCTGTTAGGAGGAAAAGCTAGCCCAGCACACCCAGGATGAAGACTATGCTGTTAGGAGGGAAAGATAGCCCACATACCTAGGAACAAAGGAGTCTGAGACAGACTGCCACGCTCTAGTCCATAACACAAAAGGAGAGGGCCGATATATTACCAAAAAGCTAGACCTAGAACAGACTTATCACCGGAGTCGAGGCTGCCCATAGACCTTAAACAGAGAATTGCATTGATAGGTGTACTTCTATTAAGGCATATGACTAACACGAGTTTTTAAAAACTCACTTTTCTGATTTAACTTTTCAGAATTTCATATCCATATTCCACAAATTTCACATGTAATTAGCCAATACAGATAGACAGCATAAATTAATGAGCAAAACAAGGAGTTACATAACATGCTCATGGTCCAGTGTAAGGCAAAGCTGAGAGAAGAACAACAGGCTGCTCTGGAGACATAATAGGTTGTGACTCAGCCCACTGATAGAAGCTCTAGCTAAACTACCAAAACTATCTGTGACTTCACTCCAGAGCATCAATTTTCTCACATATACTGTGCAAATTATATAACTTACATGATTCTGAGTGCCACAAAAACTAAACATTAGGATATATGTGAATGTCCACATATATGTACCAGAGAGATACCTGTTAAATGTGCCTTTCTTTACTGTCTAATTATCAGTGACTCATCACATTCAAACAGATTCACAGTATTCTACAGTCTATAAACGTGTATATGTGTGTATGTACACACACACATACGCTTTTCAGAGTGTTTTTCAGCCTGTGGGTAGCAGCCCCTTTGTGGGTGTTGAATGGCCCTTTCACAGGTTGCCTAAGACCATCAGAAAACAGAAATACTTATATTTCAATTCGTAACAGTAGCAAAATTACAGCTATGAAGTAGCAATGAAAATAATCTTATTGTGGGTCACAACTAGACTAGGAACTATATTAAAGGCCTGCAGCATTAGGAAGGCTGAAACCCACTGTTG